>NC_045777.1:3125357-3459642 GCF_008692025.1 Phocoena sinus | reverse complement strand
TTAAGTTTCTGCCTGGCTATACTAATGCTGCAAAACCTTTTCTCTCTTCCGTGACCCTTCCCATGTGTTCTTCTGGAACAGTTAACCACCGTACAGCTCCATTTAATTGAAGTGTCGTAAACCTGCACCAACATCGTGTTAAATTGTGATCCAGGTAAGACGTATAAGTCCTTAGCAACAATGCTTATTTATTTTTTAGTATGTTTGAAATAGGAAAATCAAGAAATGTTGGCTATATTAATTATTTAACATAATCATTAACATCTACTAATGCAAAATTGGTTTAAATCACTATAGTAAGATAAATTGAGGAATAAATTTTGTAGTAAAGAACAGAGAGATCTTCAAAATGTTTCTTCTAAACTAGGGGTCTTGCAGACTACAGCCCACAGACCAAATCTGCCTTTTTTTTTTTTTTAATGGTCTGCAAGCTAAGAATTGTTACTTTTTTTTTTTTTTTTTTTTTTTTTAATCTAGGAGTGGTATTTCTGGGATATATGCCAAATATATGTTTAAGTTTTTAATACATGTTAAATTGTTTTCCAAGGTGGCTGCACCACCTTGCGTTCCCATTAACAATGAATGAGAGTTCCATTATTCCATATCCATGCTAGCACTTCACATTCTCGGTCTTTTTCACTTTAGGCATTCAAGGAGTTGTGTATTTGTACAACATTGTGACATTAATTTTCCGTGCAAATGTCTTATTGTTGGCTCATTTGAGTTGTACTGGTTCTTTCTTTGTGTGTGTGTGTCTGTGTGTATTTATTTATTTTTGTGGGTTTTTTTTTTAACATCTTTATTGGGGTATAAATTGCTTTACAATGGTGTGTTAGTTTCTGCTTTATAACAAAGTGAATCAGTTATACATATACATATGTTCCCATATCTCTTCCCTCTTGCGTCTCCCTCCCGCTCACCCTCCCTATCCCACCCCTCCAGGCGGTCACAAAGCACCGAGCCGATATCCCTGTGCCATGCGGCTGCTTCCCACTAGCTATCTGCCTTACGTTTGGTAGTGTGTATATGTCCATGCCTCTCTCTCGCCCTGTCACAGCTTACCCTTCCCCTTCCCCATATCCTCAAGTCTGTTCTCCAGTAGGTCTGTATCTTTATTCCTGTCTTACCCCTAGGTTCTTCATGACATTTTTTTTTCTTCTTAAATTCCATATACATGTGTTAGCATACGCTATTTGTCTTTCTCTTTCTGACTTACTTCACTCTGTATGACAGACTCTAGGTCTACCCACCTCATTACAAATAGCTCAATTTCGTTTCTTTTTATGGCTCTGTAATATTCCATCGTATATACGTGGCACATCTTCTTTATCCATTCATCCGATGATGGGCACTTAGGTTGTTTCCATCTCCTGGCTATTGTAAATAGAGCTGCAATGAACATTTTGGTACATGACTCTTTTTGAATTTTGGTTTTCTCCGGGTATATGCCTAGTAGTGGGATTGATGGGTCGTATGGTAGTTCTATTTGTAGTTTTTTAAGGAACCTCCATACTGTTCTCCATAGTGGCTGAACCAATTCACATTCCCACCAGCACTGCAAGTGTTCTCTTTTCTCCACACCCTCTCCAGCATTTATTGTTTCTAGATTTGTTGATGATGGCCATTCTGACTGGTGTGAGATGATATCTCATTGTAGTTTTGATTTGCATTTCTCTAATGATTAATGATGTTGAGCATTCTTTCATGTGTTTGCTGGCAATCTGTATATCTTCTTTGGAGAAATGTCTATTTAGGTCTTCTGCCCATTTTTGGATTGGGTTGTTTGTTTTTTTGATATTGAGCTGCATGAGCTGCTTGTAAATTTTGGAGATTAATCCTTTGCTTATTTTTGTTTTTATTTCCATTTCTCTAGGAGGTGGGTCAAAAAGGATCTTGCTGTGATGGGTCAAAAAGGATCTTGCTGTGATTTATGTCATAGACTGTCCTGCCCATGTTTTCCTCTAAGAGTTTGATAGTTTCTGGCCTTACATGTAGGTCTTTAATACATTTTGAGCTTATTTTTGTGTATGGTGTTAGGGAGTGATCTAATCTCATACTTTTACATGTACCTGTCCAGTTTTCCCAGCACCACTTATTGAAGAGGCTGTCCTTTCTCCACTGTACATTCCTGCCTCCTTTATCAAAGATAAGGTGACCATATGTGCGTGGATTTATCTCTGGGCTTTCTATCCTGTTCCATTGACCTGTCTTTCTGTTTTTGTGCCAGTACCATACTGTCTTGATTACTGTAGCTTTGTAGTATAGTCTGAAGTCAGGGAGCCTGATTCCTCCAGCTCCGTTTTTCATTCTCAAGATTGCTTTGGCTATTCGGGGTCTTTCGTGTTTCCATACAAATTGTGAAATTTTTTGTTCTAGTTCTGTGAAAAATGCCAGTGGTAGTTTGATAGGGATTGCATTGAATCTGTAGGTTGCTTTGGGTAGTAGAGTCATTTTCACAATGCTGATTCTTCCAATCCAAGAACATGGTGTATCTCTCCATCTATTTGTATCATCTTTAATTTCTTTCATCAATGTCTTATAATTTTCTGCATACAGGTCTTTTGTCTCCTTAGGTAGGTTTATTCCTAGATATTTTATTCTTTTTGTTGCAATGGTAAATGGGAGTGTTTTCTTGATTTCACTTTCAGATTTTTCATCATTAGTATGTAGGAATGCCAGAGATTTCTGTGCATTAATTTTGTATCCTGCTACTTTACCAAATTCATTGATTAGCTCTAGTAGTTTTCTGGTAGCATCTCTAGGATTCTCTATGTATAGTATCATGTCATCTTCAAACAGTGACAGTTTTACTTCTTCTTTTCCCATTTGGATTCCTTTTATTTCCTGATTGCTGTGGCAGGTTGCTGTGGCTAAAACTTCCAAAACTATGTTGAATAAGAGTGGTGAGAGTGGGCAACCTTGTCTTGTTCCTGATCTTAGTGAAAATGCTTTCAGTTTTTCACCATTGAGGATGATGTTGGCTGTGGGTTTGTCATATATGGCCTTTATTATGTTGCGGAAAGTTCCCTGTATGCCTACTTTCAGCAGGGTTTTTATCATAAATGGGTGTTGAATTTTGTCGAAAGCTTTCTCTGCATCTATTGAGATGATCATATGGTTTTTCTCCTTCAATTTTTTAATATGGTGTATCACATTGATAGATTTGCGTATATTGAAGAATCCTTGCATTCCTGGAATAAACCCCACTTGATCATGGTGTATGATCTTTTTAATGTGCTGTTGGATTCTATTTGCTAGTATTTTGTTGAGGATTTTTGCATCTATGTTCATCAGTGATATTGGCCTGTAGTTTTCTTTCTTTGTGACATCCTTGTCTGGTTTTGGTGTCAAGGTGATGGAGGCCTCGTAGAATGAGTTTGGGAGTGTTCCTCCCTCTGCTATATTTTGGAAGAGTCTGAGAAGGATAGGTGTTCGCTCTTCTCTAAAGGTTTGATAGAATTCGCCTGTGAAGCCATCTGGTCCAGGGATTTTGTTTGTTCGACGATTTTTAATCACAGTTTAAATTTCAGTGCTTGTGATTGGTCTGTTCATATTTTCTATTTCTTCCTGGTTCAGTCTTGGCAGGTTGTGCATTTCTAAGAATTTGTCCATTTCTTCCAGGTTGTCCATTTTATTGGCATAGAGTTGCTTGTAGTAATCTCTCACGATCTTTTGTATTTCTGCAGTGTCAGTTGTTACTTCTCCTTTTTCATTTCTAATTCTATTGAGTCTTCTCCCTTTTTTTCTTGACATGTCTGGCTAATGGTTTATCTATTTTGTTTTTCTTCTCAAAGAACCAGCTTTTAGTTTTTATTCATCTTTGCTATGGTTTCCTTTATTTCTTTTTCATTTCTTTCTGATCTGATTTTTATGATTTCTTTCTTTCTGCTAGCTTTGGGGTTTTATTGTTCTTCTTTCTCTAATTGTTTTAGGTGCAAGGTTAGGTTGTTTATTCGAGATGTTTTCTGCTTCTTAAGGTGGGCTTGTATTGCTATAAACTTCCCCCTTAGAACTGCTTTTGCTGCATCCCATAGGTTTTGGGTCATTGTGTCTCCATTGTCATTTGTTTCAAGGTATTTTTTAATTTCCTCTTTGATTTCTTCAGTGATCACTCCGTTATTAAGTAGTGTATTGTTTAGCCCCCATGTGTTTGTATTGTTTACAGATCTTTTCCTGTAATTGATATCTAGTCTCATGGCGTTGTGGTCGGAAAAGATACTTGATACAATTTCAATTTTCTTAAATTTACCAAGGCTTGATTTGTGACCCAAGATATGGTCTATCCTGGAGAATGTTCCATGAGCACTTGACAGAATGTGCACTCTGTTTTTGGATGGAGTGTCCTATAAATATCAATTAAGTCCATCTTGTTTAATGTATCATTTAAAGCTTGTGTTTCCTTATTTATTTTCATTTTGGATGATCTGTCCATTGGTGAAAGTGGGGTGTTAAAGTCCCCTACTATGAATGTGTTACTGTCGATTTCCCCTTTTATGGCTGTTAGTATTTGCCTTATGTATTGAGGTGCTCCTATGTTGGGTGCATAAATATTTACAATTGTTATATCTTCTTCTTGGATCGATCCCTTGATCATTATGTAGTGTCCTTCTTTATCCCTTTTAATAGTCCTTATTTTAGAGTCTATTTTGTCTGATATGAGAATTGCTACTCCAGCTCTCTTTTGGTTTCCATTTGCATGGAATATCTGTTTCCATCCCCTTACTTTCAGTCTGTATGTGTCTCTAGGTCTGAAGTGGGTCTCTTGTAGACAGCATATATAAGGGTCTTGTTTTTGTATCCATTCAGCCAATCTGTGTCTTTTGGTGGGAGCATTTAGTCCATTTACATTTAAGGTAATTATCGATATGTATGTTCCTATTCCCATTTTCTATATTGTTTTGGGTTCGTTATTATAGGTCGTTTCCTTCTCTTGCGTTTCTTGTCTAGAGAAGTTCCTTTAGCATTTGTTGTAAAGCTGGTTTGGTGGTGCTGAACTCTCTCAGCTTTTGCTTGTCTGTAAAGGTTTTAATTTCTCCATCAAATCTGAATGAGATCCTTGCTGGGTAGAGTAGTCTTGGTTGCAGGTTTTTCTCCTTCATCACTTTCAGTATGTCCTGCCACTCCCTTCTGGCTTGTAGGGTTTCTGCTGAGAGATCAGCTGTTAACCTTATGGGGATTCCCTGTGTGTTATTTGTTGTTTTTCCCTTGCTGCTTTTAATATGCTTTCTTTGTATTTAATTTTTTTGACAGTTTGATTAATATGTGTCTTGGCGTATTTCTCCTTGTATTTATCCTGTATGGGACTCTCTGTGCTTCCTGGACTTGATTAACTATTTCCTTTCCCATATTAGGGAGGTTTTCAACTATAATCTCTTCAAATATTTTCTCAGTCCCTTTCTTTCTTTCTTCTTCTTCTGGAACCCCTATAATTCGAATGTTGGTGCGCTTAATGTTGTCCCAGAGGTCTCTGAGACTGTCCTCAGTTCTTTTCATTCTTTTTTCTTTATTCTGCTCTGCAGTAGTTATTTCCACTACTTTATCTTCCAGGTCACTTATCCGTTCTTCTGCCTCAGTTATTCTGCTATTGATCCTATCTAGAGTGCTTTTAATTTCATTTATTGCGTTGTTCATCGTTGTTTGTTTCATCTTTAGTTCTTGTAGGTCCTTGTTAACTGTTTCTTGCATTTTGTCTATTCTATTTCCAAGATTTCGGATCATCCTTACTATCATTATTCTGAATTCTTTTTCAGGTAGATTGCCTATTTCCTCTTCATTTGTTAGGTCTGGTGGGTTTTTATCTTGCTCCTTCATCTGCTGTGTGTTTCTCTGCGTTCTCATTTTGCTTATCTTACTGTGTTTGGGGTCTCCTTTTTGCAGGCTGCACGTTCGTAGTTCCCGTTGTTTTTGATGTCTGTCTCCAGTGGCTAAGGTTGTTTCAGTGGGTTGTGTAGGCTTCCTGGTGGAGGGGACTAGTGCCTGTGTTGTGCTGGTTGAGGCTGGATCTTGTCTCTCTAGTGGGCAGGTTCACGTCTGGTGGTGTGTTTTGGGGTGTCTGTGGCCTTGTTATGATTTTAGGCAGCCTCTCTGCTAATGGGTGGGGTTGTGTTCCTGTTTTGCTAGTTGTTTGGCATAGGTTGTCCAGCACTGTGGCTTGCTGGTCGTTGAGTGAAGCTGGGTGCTGGTGTTAAGATGGAGGTCTCTGGGAGATTTCCACCGTTTAATATTATGTGGAGCTGGGAGGTCTCTTGTTGACAAGTGTCCTGAAGTTGGCTCTCCTACCTCAGAGGCAGAGCCCTGACTCCTGGGCTGGAGCACCAAGGGCCTTTCATCCACACGGCTCAGAATAAAAGGGAGAAAAAGTAGAGAGAATTAGTAGAAGTATGAGGAAAGAAAGAAGGAAAGGAGGAAAGGAAGGAAGGAAGAAAAAAGCAAAGAAGGAAAGAAAGGAGGGAGGGAGGGAGGGAGGGAGGAAGGAAGGAAGGAAGGAGGGAAAGAAGGAGAAAATGTAGAGAGAATTAGTAGAAGTATGAGGAAAGAAAGAAGGAAAGGAGGAAAGGAAGGAAGGAAGAAAGAAGCAAAGAAGGAAAGAAAGGAGGGAGGGAGGAAGGAAGGAAGGAGGGAAAGAAGGAGAAAATGTAGAGAGAATTAGAAGTATGAGGAAAGAAAGAAGGAAAGGGGGAAAGGAAAGGAAGAAAGAAGCAAAGAAGGAAAGAAAGGAGGGAGGGAGGGAGGAAGGAAGGAAGGAAGGAAGGAGGGAAAGAAGGAGAAAATGTAGAGAGAATTAGTAGAAGTATGAGGAAAGAAAGAAGGAAAGGAGGAAAGGAAGGAAGGAAGAAAAGCAAAGAAGGAAAGAAAGGAGGGAGGGAGGAAGGAAGGAAGGAAGGAGGGAAAGAAGGAAAAAAGACAGAAAGAAAGAAGATACAGTAAAAATAAAATAAAGTATAATATAGTTATTGAACTAAAGAATATTTAGGAAAAAAAAAGGGACGGATAGAACCCTAGGACAAATGTTGGAAGCAAAGCTATACAGAGAAAATCTTACACAGAAGCATACACATACACGTTCACAACAAGAGGCAAAGGGGGAAAAATCATAGATCCTGCTCCCAGAGACCACCTCCTCAACCTGGGGTGATTCGCTGTCTAAAGGAGGGAAGGAAGGAAGGAAAGAAAGAAAGAACGAAGGTAAAGTACAATAAAGTCATTAAAATTATTAAGAAAAAAAAATTTTTTTTAAAAACCATGGACGGATAGAGCCCTAGGACAAATGGTGGAAGCAAGAGTACACAGACAAGATCTCACACAGAAGCATACACGTACACATTCACAAAAAGAGGAAAAGGGGAAAAAATCACAGATCTCGCTCCTAAATTCCACCTCTTCAATTTGGGATCACTCCCTGTCTATTCAGGTATTCCACAGATGCAGGGTACAGCAGGTTGATTGTGGAGCTTCAATCCGCCGCCTCCGCGGCTGCCGGGAGAGACCTCCCCCTCTCCTCCCTGCTCTCACAGCTCACAGGAGCTCAGCTTTGTACCCGGCCCTGCCCCTGCGCGCAGGTCGCTGGAGGGCGTCTGTTTTTTTGCTCAGACAGGACGGGGTTAAAGGAGCCGCTGATTCGGGAGCTCCGGCTCACTCAGGCCGGGGGTTGGGGGATGGGGGAAGGAGGGGCACTGCGTGCGGGGCGGGCCTGCGGCGGCAGAGGCCGGCGTGACGTTGCACCAGCCTGAGGCCCGCCGTGCGTACTCCCGGGGAAGTTGTCCCTGGATCCCAGGAACCTGGCAGTGGCGGCCTGCACAGGCTCCGCGGAAGATGGGCGCGGAGAGTGACCTGTGCTCGCACACAGCCCCCCTGGTGACGGCAGCAGCAGCCCTAGCGTCTCCCGCCCGTCTCTGGGGTCCGCGGTTCTAGCCGCGGCTCGCGCCCGTCTCTGGAGTTCCTTTAAGCAGCGCTCTTAAACCCCTCTCCTCGCGCACCAGGAAACAAAGAGGGAAGAAAAAGTCTCTTGCCTCTTCGGCCGGTGCAGGCTTTTCCCCGAACTCCCTCCCGGCTAGTCGTGGTGCACTAACCCCTTCAGGCTATGTTCAAGCCGCCAACCCCAGTCCTCTCCCTGAGCTCCGTCCAAAACCGAAACCCGAGCCTCAGCTCGCAGCCCCGCCCGCCCCGGCGGGTGAGCAGACAAGCCTCTCGGGCTGGTGAGTGCCGGTCGGCACCGATCCTCTGTGCGGGAAGCTCCCCGCTTTGCCCTCCGCACCCGTCGCTGTGCACTACTCCGCGGTCCCGAAGCTCCCCCCTCCGCCTCCCGCAGTCTCCGCCCGCGGAGGGGCTTCCTAGTGTGTGGAAACTTTTCCTCCTTCACAGCTCCCTCCCACTGGTGCAGGTGCCGTCCTTATTCTTTTGTCTCTGTTTTTTCTTTTTTTCTTTTGCCCTACCCAGGTAGGTGGGGAGTTTCTTGCCTTTGGGGAGGTCTGAGGTCTTCTGCCAGAGTTCAGTAGGTGGTCTGTAGGAGTTGTTCCACGTGTAGATGTATTTCTGGTGTATCCGTGAGGAGGAAGGCGATCTCCACGTCTTACTCTTCCGCCATCTTCCAACCCATCTGTATAGCCCTTTAAAAAAGAGTTTGCCTACTCCTGGTCTAGAAACTTTTTTTAACTTTTAAATAAATATATAATAGAAAATGTTGAATTACACAGAACAGTTAATTTTGTTTCTAAATAAGCTTGAAATTTTAATAAATCTGTTACAAATTTCAGACCCATACGCTCACAGTGAGAGTAGTTATTTGACGTGCGCAGAATGCACATCAAGTTAGGTAAAACTAACACAGGCCCTGTTGGTATTAAAGGCACATGTGTCATTAGTGTGACAGTGAAACACACTGCTCCAGCTTCCGTTTATTTCAAATTATTGTTATCACAGCATAAACCAAAATTATATTATCTGCAGTTCAAGATAGTACAACATATAGATCTCATTCAACACATTTGTATTCCTGAAAAAAATATTGAGTTATTTCCCTCTAGATGTTGTTTTAGAATATTTCCATTGGCTCTTTTGACCTAATATGTTTTTTTGTTTGTTTTTTTGTTTTGTTTTTTTGCGGTACGCGGGCCCCTCACTGTTGCGGCCTCTCCCGTTGCGGAGCACAGGCTCAGCGGCCATGGCTCACGGGCCCAGCCGCTCCGCGGCACGTGGGATCCTCCCGGACCCGGGCACGAACCCGTGTCCCCTGCATCGGTAGGCGGACTCTCAACCACTGCACCACCGGGGAAGCCCCTTGACCTAATGTGTTTTTAAAAAACGGAAACTAACCATTACAAATATGACATCGTCTTTGGTAATGCAGCCTGTGTACCTCTGATTTGCCTACACACTTCTTCAAAGGTGCCAATAAAAAAGAAATCCATATGATTCTACATGACTGCTTTAAAAGCAGATAGATACCATTTTTAAGTACAAGGAGAGCGTTCATTTCTTACCTTTGTATATAGAGCTGAGCACAGTACATGTCACATAATAGATGCGCATATGGCTGGTTGACTAACACTTTATCAATTTTAATAGAAATACCAACATTATATGGGATTTGAGGATCTGAAGAGTTTTAGGAGGCACACTGGCCCTCTCTGTACTTAGCAAATTCCTCCCTATTCCTCCCTAGAAACACTACATCTGTTCACTCACTTATTCATATTCACACTGTGCAAGCCTGCTTTTCCAGGCACTCTTTTTAGGTTCTGGAAATAGTGATGAACAAGGTAGACAAGGTCCCTGTCCCCATAGAATTTTTGAAGTATACTGTACAAGACGAAAGGAGTAGGAAATAAGAGTGAAGAAAGAGGCAGAGGCTAGCTCATGTACGGCCTTTTAGGCCATGATATAAAGGTTGGGTTTTACGGGCACAGAAAGCCTCTGGAGAGGTTCTTTGTTGTTGTTTTTTAATTCAGGTGAAAAGGAGATAACATGAAACTAAGTGTTAAAGAATACAGCTCAATGGCATTTAATACATTCACAAAGTCATATGGCCACCACTGCTGTCTAGTTCCAGAACATTTTCATGGCACCCGAAGAAGACCCCACGCCCTTTAGGTAGCTACTGCTCGTTCTCCCCTTACCAAACACTAACCTGCTTCCTGATCCTATGAATTAATAATTCCTGGATATTACATGTAAATCGAGTCATATGTGACCTTTTGTGTCTGTTTCCTTTCGCTCAGCCTAATGCTTTTGAGATCATTCACACTGTAACATCCATCAATACTTCCTTCCTCTTACGGCTGAAAACTATTCCATTGCATAGATTTACTACATGTTTGTTTATCTGATGGCCATTTGGGCTGTTTCCACCTTTCAGCTATTGTGAATAGTGCTATTGTGGACATTCTTTTACAAAAGTATTTGTTAAATATCTGTTTTCAATCCTTTTGGGTATATAACTAAGAGTGGAATTGCTGAGTCATATGATAATTCCTTGTCTAATTCTTTTTTTAATTGTACAATTTTTCTTTTTTTAAAAAATTTATTTTATTTTTGGCTGCACTGGCTTCTTCGTTGCTGTGCACGGGCTTTCTCTAGTTGCGGCGAGCCAGGGGCTGCTCTTTGTTGCGCTGCGCGGGCTTCTCATTGCAGTAGCTTCTCTTGTTGCAGAGCACAGGCCCTAGGCGTGCGGGCTTCAGTAGTTGTGGCACCCAGGCTCAGTAGTCGTGGCTCGCAGGCTCTAGAGCGCAGGCTCAGTACTTGTGGCACATGGGCTTAGTTGCTCCATGGCATCTGGGATCTTCCCAGACCAGGGATCGAACTGGTGTCGCCTGCATTGGCCCGCGGATTCTTAACCACTGCACCACCAGGGAAGCCCCCTTGCTTAACTTTTTGAGGAACCACCAAATTGTTTTCCAGAGTGGCTGCATCATTCTACATTCCCCCAGAAATGCACAAGCGTTCCAATTCCTGCACATCCTTGCCAACACTGTTTTTTTGATTCTAACCATCCTAGCGGGTATAAAGTTGGGATCTCATTATGGTTTTCACTTCCATTCTCCTAATGACTAATGATGCTCAGTATATGTTCATGTGTTTGTTGGACACTGGCATGTCTTCTCTGGAGAACTGTTTATCCACAGTCCTTTGCCCATATATTTTAATCAGATTGTCATTTTGTCGTTGAGCTGTATTTTTTGTACATTTTGGATACTAGACCCTAATGAGATATATGATTTGCAAATATTTTCTCCCATTCTGTAGGTTGTTCTTTTTTCCTTTCATGAAAGTATTCTTTGATGCACAAAAGTCCTTTTTTAAAAAAATGTTTTGATGAAGTCCAAATTACATTTTTTTTCTGTTGCTGGTGTTTTTGGTGTCATATCTAAGAATCCATTGCCAAATCCAAGGTCATGAAGATTTACTATTTCTTTTTCCTACGGGTTTTATAGTTTTAGCTCTTACTTTTAGGTTTTTGATCCATTTAAAGTTAATTTTTATATACGGTATAAGGTGAGGTGGATGAATCCAGTTTTATTGTTTGGCATGTGGTTATCCAGTTGTCCCATAACCATTGGTTGAAGAGAATATTATTTCTCCACCAAATGGTCTTGGCACCCTTGCCAAGGTTTCAAGGCACCACCTTGAAACTCAACTGACCATAGAAGAATAGGTTTTTTGCTAGACTCTCAATTCTATTTCATTGCTCTGTTATGTCTATCCTTCTGTAGGTACCATATTGTTTTAATTTAGCTTTGTAGTAAGCATGAAATTGGGAACTGTGAGTCCTCCAACTTTATCATTCTTTTATCAGCGTTGTTTTGCTATGTTGGGTCCTTCCATTTCTGTGTGATTTTTAGGATTGGCTTTTTCATTTCTGCAGGAAGGGCTTGGAATTTTGATAGGGATTGCATTACATGTGTAGACTGCTGCAGGGAGTATTGCCATTTAACAGTGTTAAGTCTTGCAGTCGGATGGGATGACCATGGGATGTCTTTTCCACTTACTTAGGTCTTCTTTCTTTCAATAATGTTTTGTAGTTTTCAGTGTTCAGATCTTTCAACTCCTTCATTAAATATACTCCTTTTAATATGCTTCTGGATTCAGCTTGCTAGTATTTCGTTGAAGATTTTACATTTATATTCATAAGGGATATTGGTCTGTAATTTTCTTGTGACGTCTTTATCTGACTTTGGTAGCAAGGTATTGCTGGCCTCATAGAATGAGTTAGGAATGTTCCCTCTTCTGTTTTCTGGAAGCATTTGAGAAGGACTGGTATTAATTCTTCTTTAAATGTTCAGTAGAATTCTTTGCTGGGAGGTTTTTGATTACTGATTAAATCTCTTGTTGTAAGTCTGTTCAGATTTTCTGTTTCTTCTTGAATCAGTTTTGGTGGTTAGTGTTTCTAAGAATTCATCCATTTCGTACAAGCTGTCTAATTTGTTGGCATACAGTCGTTCATAATTCTCTTGTAATCCTGTTTTTGTAAGGTCAGTAGTAATATTCCCAATTTTCACTTCTGATTTTAGAAAGTTTAGTCTTCTGTTGCTCTTAGGCAATCTAACTAATGTTTTATCAATTTTCTTGATCTTTTCAAAGAATCAACTTTTTTCCCCCTTTCTAAATTTAGTTTATTTTAAAATTTGCAATTTTGTTCATCTTGGATTTTTGGCATTGATTTTGATTTCTTAAAATATTGCATTAAGATATTATTTATCTCGACTGATGAATTTTTTTGGCATCCCCTTAAAATTCTGCCCCCAAGGCAAGTGCCTCACTTCTCACCTTAGTCTTGGCCCTGGGGACTGAAGCTGTAGTTGGAGGGAGGGAGGGAGGTTAGATCTGGGGGAGGGGGGAATTGGGGGTGGGAGACAGCGGTGGAAGCAGGGGGAGGCAGAGCCACCAAAAGACTTCCTTAGATTCTCTGCTTAGATGACTTCCTCAAGTCAAAGTTGGGATAACTTCCATAAGTTTGCTCATGAAGCCCCATGGCTCAGATTTGCAGTACTCCAGGAGGTGTCTTCCAGATTTTCTCCTTTTAGGGTTCCATTTCCAAGGACCTCAGACCTAGATAGGAGGGGGTTATACGCTGAGCGAACACTGACATCACGTTTCCCAAAGGACACATGGGTTTTGTGCAAACTCGGCCTTGGGCTGCCGACAATATTGACCTCATGGTTCAGGGCTGTTCAACCAAAGGGAGGCGATGGTGGGGGAAGAGGGCAAAGGTCTAGAGAGGACCCAGTCTCAGAGCAAGTACCTCCCTCTCCTCACCCCAGGCCTTCCTTTTCTTCTCCCTGTCTCACTCAAGTGGCCCTTGGCCAGTTCCAGCTTCCAGACAGGACTCCTGGTTGGAGCCCTGGGGGTGAGTGAAGGGAAGGCAGCCAGCTCAGAGCCATGCCTATGCCTCCTACCATGTGTGTGCCCACGGGTTGTTGCCTACTTGCTGACTGAGAAGTGATCTGTCTCATCTCTTGGAGCGAGGGCAGAGGGAGGAGAGGAGCAGGTAAAACCCAGGTCTTTATTAGCCATAAGACTGGCAAAGATGGTTCTGGGAGGGAGGAGGGGGCCTGAGCCTGGCAAAGGAAGAGTCATGATGTGTGGGATGGACATAATAGCTCAGTCTCCCTAAGGAGGCTGTGAGGAGAGAAAAGTGGGCAGGGCAGGCAGGCTCTGTGTCATCTGGGGTGTCAGTCAGGGTCCTGGCAGGAGATAAAAGACCCACTCAGCTGTCTGTGTTTGCATCACTAAGACTTAACGAAGGACTTTCAAAGAATCAACTTTTGGTTTCATTTATTTTCTGTTTTCTATTCTTTTTTAAAAAACTCTAATATCTATTATTTCCTTCCTTCCGACAGCTTTGGGTGTAGTTTGCTCTTTTCCTAGTTCTTTAAAGTTATAAAGTTAGGTTATTAATTTGAGATCTTTCTTCATTTTTAATGTATATAAATGTACAGCTGTAAATTTCTCTGAGCACTGCTTTGAATATGTTGCATTTTCATTTGTCCCCAAGTATTTTCTAATTTCCTTTGTGATTTCTTCTTTGACCCATTGGTTAAGAATGTATTTTCACTGGAGAGTTTTACACATGGAGTCAGAAGCATGGTATGATTTATGATTTAGCAAGAACATATTGGCTGCTAAGTGCATAACGGGTTGTAAAAAGGCAAGTATGAATGCTGGAAAGCAATTTAGGAGGCTGTTGAAATTGTCTATGTGAGAAATGATGTTGACACCGTCAAAGGTAGTGACAGTGGAAGTGACAGAAAGTATACATATGTAGAACATATTTTGGCAGTACAATCTGCAGGACTTGTTGATTGATTAACCGGCCAAAAGAAACGGAGCAATCAGGAATTACTTCTAGGTTTTGGCTTGAATAGTTGGGTGGATAAAAGTGACATTTACTGAGATGGAAGGACAGGTTTATTTTTTCTTTTCTCTGGTGGTGAGAGGGCCTGCTGCTGAGAGAGAAATCGAGTTGTTTGGAGAATTGAGATGTTTATTAAAACTATCAATAAAGCAGTGTATATGACATTCTAATGTCCAAAGTGAAGGTCAGCATGTTTCTACATTTGGAAGTCATCAATACAAAGATGAAATTACCTAAGAAGAAGGTATAGACTGAAGTGATAGACTAGGATTGAGCCCCCTATTAAGGGAAGCCAGAAATAAGCCAAGAAAGAGTGGAAAATATGTGCCAGCCAAGGGGGTTTTTAACTGTGGAATGGCACTGAGAAGCTGCGTGAGAAGTACACAGAGATAAGATTTGGTAAAATAACTGGTGATTTTGATAAAAGCTGTCTCAGTGAAATTGTAGGGACAGAAGCTGGACTGAGGGGAGGTAGGTAAGGGGCAAATAAGAAGTGTGTTGAGATAGTAACTCGCGAAAATTCTTTTGATAACGTTCTGTGTGAGGGTGAGTAGAGAATTACATGGGGAGGGCAGCAGTTAAAGAGGAACTTGTTGTCAAAGTCCTTTTTTAAAAAAATAAATAAAAATAAGTGTGGGCTATACACACCAGTAGAGAGAAGTCAGACAACAGGATTCAGAGCACTAGCCAGGGGTATTAGGTTGTCCTGAAATAATGAGGCTATTCTGCCATTGGAACATGTGAGAAATCAGAAATGCCAGTACTGATGCAGGTAACATGTTAGATTTTAGGGAGAAGAGACGAGGAAAGTACGAGGTAAGGCCATCCCCTAAAAGGTAAAGAATTAAGGAGGTACTGATACACAGTAATACTCTGGAAATGCGGTGAAGGCAGTTGAACAGGGCAGAATGAGGATTACTGAGCAATGCTGTGTAGCCACTTGAAATATGTAGTCATAGGGCTTCCCTGGTGGCGCAGTGGTGGAGAGTCCGCCTGCCGATGCAGGGGACACGGGTTCGTGCCTCGGTCTGGGAAGATCCCGCAGGCCGCGGAGCGGCTGGGCCTGTGAGCCATGGCTGCTGAGCCTGCGCGTCCGGAGCCTGTGCTCTGCAACGGGAGAGGCCACAGCAGTGAGAGGCCCGCATACCGCAAAAAAAAAAAAAGAAATACGTAGTCATAAATTTAAACCTTGATTATACTTCTCAAGTGATGTTCAGGTTGTGGAATGAGGGGTATGAACTAGTGGATAAAGTTGAGGAGAGGAGAGAGGGCAAGAGACTTATTTTGGACTAAGGACTCTAGAATCGGTAAGGAAAGAAGGACGGACAAGAAGGGTAACTAACAAACAGGCATAGCAAAAGAGTGGTGGAGTAAACAGCCTGGGACTACTCTAGAAAGCAGGCTGGGGTGATGATGTTTGAAGTTGAGATTCAGGGCACAACTATGGTCATGACAGGGTCACAGCAGAACGGTTTAAAAAGCTGGGAGGAAGTAGGAACCTCGGTAGGATTACACATACAGCACAGTATAGGAATTAGTATAATGTATTATTTAGGAGTCTTGGAAGTCTGGCCAAGGATAAGGCAAACAAGGATGTGTGTCACGATGGGATTGATTCTAAAGAAGTCTCACAGGGCACCATGGAGTTTCAACTCCTGAGTAGTAGTTAATAGTACAGCAGACCTGTCACTGTTTCTTGACATAGAATCCCTGCTACCGTATCAATCAATCAGTAAATCTTAGCTGATGCTAGCAATGGGATAAAGCTAAGATGTGAAGGGTTTTCCTTTGCTTATCTAGACTAAGCAGGCTGTACCACTGTATTTAAATACCAGTAATATCCAACTACTCTGCTACCATGAAGCAGGTAAGTGTGACAGTGAGTGAGGCTGCGTGGTGGTACACTTCAGATGTCTGATTGATTGGAGGATATTTTGCTTGATCCAATGTTCATAAAACAGGAAAATGACTTATAAAGTAAAGTAATTGTATAAAATCCCAGTGACAGCATTTATTTCAACTTTATTATATAATTAAAGCAAATAAATGTATATTCATTTTTATACATTAATCTAGCAAAATATATTATTACAATGAACACTAGGGCTTAAAAAGTACTTGTCAAAACAGCCTGCTGCGAGTTAATACCATTTTAATTCTAGATAGACATGTTAACTATTTTAGGCTAGTTAGTGCCTTCTAATACAATGGAGCCATAACTGAATAAATATACTCTCCAACAGTGTGCTGAAAAGTAAAGTACTGATTTACACTCAGGGAAGCCTTTTAAATCAGACTCCTCCCCCTTCTATGCATCACTAAATTTTTATTACTTGTAGTATATTCTGAACTAGTAAATTTTAATAATACTTTATTTAGTTCAGACTTTTAAAATATATTTTATATGATAGTTTATTAGTTTGAGTATAGTTAACTTGGCAATATTTGTCTCATGCAAATATTACTATAAAAACAAGCCAATTTCTTTTACTGATTGGTTTCCCAAAGCTTTCTAAAAAAAAAATAGTATTGTACAGACAAAAGTCTTTGGGTCTCAAGAGTCATGTTATAGTGACTGTAGGTTCTTTCTCATCCATTAGAGGATATTTCTTTGAATTTAGAGGTTCCTACAAAGGTACTCTTGCCTGGGTGACATGTATTTTCTTTGTAGAGCTACTCTGGTATTCCCCAGCTATACACACAAAGGAATAACTGGATAAAACTTGTTGATAACAACTAGACATCACACATTGTTTCTTTCATGAGCCATGAATAACGACATCAATCCTCTGCGTACATTAAGAAGCTGCTCTTCTTGCTATGGCCAAGAAAAAAAAAAAATCACACTTTGGTAGTTTTACAGTGAAACTTTAAAATCTAATAAAACAGTAAAAAAAAAAAATCAAGATATTAGATATTATGAATAAAGATATTATGTATCAGTGTTCATCCTATCCAGTTCACCAGGGTCCGTTCCTAGATATCTACAGAATTATGTGCTTATTACTGATATTTTAGATGAATTTAGATGATCAGTTGCGAGAAGACCTCATCTTTTAAACCCCATATCAATGAAATTTATTTTTTACTTTCTTCCTTTAAATATTAAATCTATAGTCTGGAGAAGAACTTCAGCAAGAATCAGTCTAGTTAGTTAGCTTTATGCAAGAATCAGTCTAGTTAGTTAGCTTTATGTGCTTTAAGCTGAACTGGCTTAGCCACACATCCTGATCCTCTGCTATATATCAGCATACTGGTTCTATTAAAGTTTAATAAAAGTGTATTAAAATATCCTGTATCAACGATTAGTACTAAAATACATATAGAAATGCCTCCACCTTTGAGAAAACACCAAAGGCATGTTCACTTGGAGAAGTACCTTTAGACACCTTCCCCCCTCCCCAACCCCTGATTGCAGTTGCTGGTCTACTAGACCTTTGGAAAGCCAGCTACTTTAATCCCCAAATCTAAGGAAATGAAGTCTTGTCCAAGTAGACAATAGTTCTTTCTGGGTAGTTCTGCCTGACACAGGACTTCAGAAGACACATCAGGACTGTTGCAGTGCATCGTACTTAGATGCATACAAAGAAATCATGCTTCTAGCTTAATTTTTAAATTTCTAAATCCATCTTTTCTTCCTTAGGAGACGGACTCATTATTTAAATCACCCCTATTTTTCTACTGTAAATTTGCTCCCATTTTAATTTTAAAAACTTAAAGAACTAAACCCCAGTGGGGCTAAAACTGGCTTCTCTCAATCCAAAAAGAAAGAAGAAAAACCTGTGGAAGAATTTCCCATTTAAATATATAAAAGCATGACTGATCATTCCATTTGAAAAACCCGAACTAGATAGCTGATTTACCATTTCCTTAAGAAGTCTGTCTTGCAGCATTTTCATGTTTTCTTTCATCAAACACATCTGTGAATAAATAATTTCCCCCATGAAATTCACTATAAAATTTTCACAGCAAAAAGACAAGTTAGACTGACTAATATTGAGATTATATATAAAAATATAAAATTTATACCTCAGATGTAAAAATAGTTTCTTCATAATCAGTGCTGTAGAAGACATTCTTTTCCAATGAAGCTTTTAAAAGGTGAAGTCTAACAAATAAAATAATGAAAGTTACCTTTGTATTTTAGTTAACAAATTAAATTGCTATAATATAGTATATATAATTTTAATTTTAATTATAATAAAATCTAACGTTATAGATTCTAATCATTGTCATACTAACCTCTGCTGTTCACTTTTATGATAGGCACTGAACTTCTGAAATACCTTTTCCCAAAAGCCCTAAATTTCAAAATACAAAACTGATTATAGTATAATTATGACTAAAAATTAAAACTTAGCAGAATTCATTTATATTATTCCTAATTTTAAAAACTTGGCTATACGCTAAGAATATTGCAGCTGTCCTATACGCTTTCAGCTAAAAAAAAAATTGAAAGCAAACTCTTTCAGACTTTCTCCTTTATTATCAGAGGTATTCATCATAAACTTTATATATATACTTACTGAAGTATAGTTGATTTAGTGTTTCAGATGTACAGCAAAGTGATTCAGTTATACATACATATGTATATATATTCTTTTTCAGATTCTTACAAGATATTGAATATAGTTCCCTGTGCTATATAGTAGGTCTTTGTTGTTAATCCATTTTATATATAGTAGTTTATATATAGTAGTGTGTATCTGTTAATCCCAAATTCCCAATTTATCCCTCCCCCGCATCATAAACTTAAGTCTGTATTTTTAGTGTATGTATATGAAACTAACTAAAAATCTAAGATTAAATTATGTTCTAAAAAACAAAAACATTTATGGTGTGGTCTACAAGCAGAAGGTTAACAGAAGTTTTCCTGAGTGTAGCTCTTTAAAAATGAGGTTTTAAAATTATTTTTAAACCCTTAAAAGCACAAACCACAAATTCCTTCTCCAAATCTTTTAAAGACTGTGAATCTTTTTCAAAATTCTCCAGCTCCTCTATGATGATGAGTTGGAATTTGTCAAGTTTTTTGATCCTATTAAAGAAACAAAATAAGATTATTTTTTTTAATGATAGCACTTATAGCACAGCACTTAGAATATTTCAGAAGGGACTTTTAGCACAGACCTATACTCCTGAATCTGATGGTCCACTGTTTTTATATGTTGTTGAGCCGTTTTCCAAGACTGCTTAGTAAAATAATCCATCATTTTGTGGCGGATCTGAAAAATACTCATTTTTAACTTGAAAAATCTTTACAAAATAATAATCTAACCAAGACTATATTAAGGCCAAAGCCTTTTCCATGAAATATAAATGCCTAAGAAGAACTTAGAAAAGTGAAAAATTAAAAACTCAGTGATCTCAACTGAAGTGTTAACAAATTATATAAGCTCAGTCAGAGCAGGGCCTAGTTCCACCAGGAAGGCGCTGAGTGAGGGTTGGAATTGGTAATTATTTTCATAAGTACATGACATTCTACATTTATAAAAATGCTAGTGATTATAATTCTCTTCAGGAACACAGCATAAGAGTCACACTCAAAGTTATTTATTACCATTTTTCATAAAAACATATATTCGCAGCTAGTCACAGATGTGTAACACAATATATGAATCAGGGCTTCTCTGTTTAGATGAGACTGACCTGGGATAAATCAAATCAAAACAAAAGAAATATACAGAATCTTAAATAATTTCAGATTTTACCCATGAAGAGATGAAAAAGGCAAAGAAGAGATAGGGCTGATAACCTGTGCAGAAAAATATCTTAACAGGAGGGCAAAAAGAACTGCCTACTCTAAATATGGGCATGTGAGAAAAAAATAATAATTAAAAATTATTTTATGAAGTGTTTTTGTAAACATCACCTCGTTGGAACCTCAGTAACTAAGGATATATAAGTACAGAACTGGTGAAACAAAGTGAAATGGATTTCTCTGAGGCTGCTCATCCTCTATACTTTAATAAAGTACCCTCAACAAGCAGTCACTGCTGTGGAGATTAAAGAATGTATTAAAAAGACTAGGCATGAAAAGAAAATCGTTCAGAAAAAAAAAAAATTCACAGAAGACTCAAAATGTTAAACTGAAAAGGAAAATAGGACAAAGAGAACCCATAGAAAAAGAAAGAATACAGGTAATGCACAGATTTTAGAAAAGGAACTGGGCTCATGAGATAATAAGGCTTTTCGCCTAGGAATCATTCCAATTTTTCACCAGTACATGAGGAAAGGTGAGTTCACGAAGAAGTGTTTTGTTGCCAAAGGGTCAAACTGACAGTCTAGTAGAAAGTGTGCCATATTGTCATGTTATTGGGTGTAAATATAAATCATAATTTAAAGAATGACAACTCACATGAACTTTCCTCCTAAATTCTGTATTGAACTCCTCACACATCGTCCCTATACCTGAAATTTCAGTTTCCCAGTTCTCCCCAGGAATACAAAAGTCATTTGTTGATAATGGAGATATACTTTCAGACACTAAAAAATGAAGACAATCAGCCAAAATTAAGATGTGCATTGTTATAAATTTAGCATTATTTGTCATGAGGCTGAGAACAAATCTATCTTTAGATTCTATATGTAATCTAAGGATTATAAAATCAAAGACAGACTTATTTTTCATTTAAAACATTATTTTGACTTAACTAAAAAAACCTTCTAGCATGGGAATTAAGGCAGAAACAGTAACATTAAAATAGAACATACTTGGACTGATTTTTTAAAAAAAACTAGTTCTTAACTACTACATTATTAACCCAAGTATTTAGGGACACACTCATCTATCAGTAAATTCATACTCTAGTAAAACTTGTCTGTGGTAATCAGTGATAGAATGATAAGGGAGATTTATGAGTAAAAAGACCCCTACTATAACATTATTCAGGTAAAGTGAACTTTGTGATAAAGCATTATCCTTCTTGGATTTATACAAAGTTATCTTTACAAAGGAATTTGTTTTGTGAGTAGAACCACTCAAGATCTAAGAAACCATTTTCAAAAATAAATGCATTTTGACATAGGCATTTGCTCTACCTACCTTTCCAAGTGTGATGATCTGCACCTTCTCCTTTAGACACTTTCTTGGGAAGCAAGTTTGCTCTTTCTTCTTCTTCTTCCAATTCTGCTTCGCCAGGATTACTTAGATTGTCTTCTATGTACATTCGTTTGCGACTAAGATGTTGTGTAGGGCCTTAGAAACAGTTAAAAAGTAATTAACAGTGCTACAATCTTAATTACAAATACCTAATATATACTTGCTTTTATAAAAAAGGCCTTTGTTTCCATTATCTGTATAGTTTTAGGTAACTGTGCATTAAATTCTATTGTACTTACTTTCATTTTAACATTAACTAAATTGACTTAAAATATATAATTTCCTCAGATGAAATTTTACAGCAGTATTTTGGTGATTAACATGTTTTTTAAAAAGCAAGTCTTTGACTACAAACCTGATACATGAGTGGAGTCATAGGACATGCCACACCATATTTTCCCTCTTCCTTCACTAGACATGGATAATGGAGACGCTGAATGACTTTCCTAAAGTATGTATCAGAAATAGGAAAAAAATTCTGTTATTACTCTTGGATTCACCTTTGACCATCTTTCTCAAACTCTAAAGACAGTAAATTGCAAATGCTATCAATTCTTTTTTTCAGATTATTTTGTTTCTATACCTTTTTATGTCTCACACTACCGTGCATTTTTACCTAAATTCTTATGTTAACCTCAATCTTAAATTACAGCAATAGTTTTGAGCTGGCTTTTTTAAACTACTCCTACTTTTCAGTTCTTCCTTATTAGGATTTTGATTTCTTTATTTGAGTCAGGAAATGGGAAGCCATAGAAAAGAAAAGTCTAAACTAGTTCTTTCAAGCTGTATCTTTAAGCCGTATCTTTGTCCTCTAACCTTATGTCTTACTGTTTCAATACACAAGTTTGTTGTTACAGTCACATTAGTCTTTTTCCTGTCTTATGAAAATGCATGTCCACTTCCGGTAGCCTTTCTATACTTAGGTTACTGCTGCTTCTCCAGTCAGTCTGTATATATACCAACCTATCCACTTAGGTCCAGGTCAAAACCCAGCCCACTCCAAGCTGTACAATTCTACCTTAACATTCTGTATTTTATAGGTTATTAAAATATTTTTGTTGATGGACTGGTGGACTTCTATAGTGGAAAAAAGCTCACCCAAATTCCTGTATGATCATGAAACCAGAAAGTCCTAATTATAAATATGTCAGTGGTTTAGCAGTGATAGCCTATTTAAGACCATCTCATTTCACAAATTTCAACTCTTTTTCTATGATCAAACCATCCTACATATTTTAAATATCACATTTTCAGATAATAACCGTTGAAAAATACTAAATTATTATAACTATTATTAAAGGCCCGCAATCTGATTCTTATAAGAACCAACTTAGTATAAGGAAAGCTTGATGGATACACTACCATATATACCCCTCTTTTGCTTCAAATATGATTTTCATATGTGGAGGTTCAATTTCCATAAATTTTTTTCTGAACTGTAACTGCCTACATCTGAATAGCTGTTGCAATTTTTGTATTTCCTGTATAAGTACACTCCTCCCTCAGTATCTGCGGGGCGGATTCAGTTCCAGGACCCCTTACAAATATCGAAATCCACTGATGCTACCGTCCCATATATAAAATAGTGATCCACAGTTGGCTGGGTCCACAGGTGTGGAACCGATGGATATGGAGGGCCAACTGTGCCACAGAATTTATACTGTTTCTATTCACAATAGTATTATTCTTAACTGGGCCATGAATGAACAAGACACACAGAAACCCAAAGGAAGTTAGAAAACTAAAGTAAGAAAAACACAACAACATTAAACCAAACTACTTAAATTTTGAGGGAGTAACTCATTCCCTACTAAAACTCAACACCCATTCATAACTGAAAAAAAGGCACTTGAACAATTGGAACATTAATCTGATAACAAGTATCTACCAAAAACTATCGATAAGCATGCATGCTAGCATGGTATCTATTTAGCACTGCTCTATAGGTCATAGTAACCTTAAAACTGAAAAGACCATGCAGTATAAGGACTGGAAGAGGAAATGCAAAAATTACCATAAAAAACAGTTTATGATTATCTATATTCAAAATACAAGAGAATCTAGGCAGGCGATTATGAATTTGCCAAGGGTGTGGGGACATATAAAAATCAATAGTGTTTCTACACAAAAGCAAAACGTTAAAAATCCAGAAAACAATTGTTTTAAAGTTTTTTTTTTTTACATACAGTAAAGAAAAAGGCCCATGAAACACTGCAGAAGTACAACTTCCTTTGTGGAAGATTTGACACAACTTTGTTGGAAATAAGACCAAAAAGTAGAAAAATGAAATATGTCGATGAGAAATCTCAGTAACGATACTGGGAAATGGCAATTCTTCCCTTAGACAAACTAATTCTAAATTTTATTGGACGAGTATAGGGCCAAGAGAATTTAGAAGCAGAATGAGATGAGGGTGAGGATGGGGGTGATGAAACCCCTGTAAGCATAAAACTACACTAATTGAAGCAATGTTGTATAAGCTCAAAGATAGGCACTGTTCTATATTCTACTGGCCAAACAGCTGACCCATGTGGTTGCCAAGGCTGTGACCAAACTGGCATCACAAATGATGGAGAAAGGAGGGGTATCCAATGCATGATATTGCACTAATTCACTATCCATATGCAAAGAGGAAGCCTAGGAAGATGGAAAACCTCAAAGTTAAAACTAACATTTGTACAAGAAACGAAAATACTTTTATGACAATAACTGAGGGAAGGATTTCTTGAAGAACCAAAGATTGGTAAATTTCATTACATCATGTTTTGATTTAACTAAGTGAAAGACCGCTACATACTAGAAAAAGAACGTCTGCATTGTATATAACCAATAAAGAATTAATCTCCAGAATACAGTAAGAATTCCTACAAATTTATAGGAAAAATCAAACTATGCAATTTAAAAATTAGAAAAAACACAGTTTACAAAGTGGCCAAAAAATATGAAAATACTCACTGATGCTGTTAATCTGAAAAATGCAAATTAAAGTCAGACACACTTTACACTCATCAGATGGGCAAAAAAACTGTAGAAAAAGGGGCACTATCACATAGCACTGTTGGAGAGTGTAAGCTGGTACAACTAATTTATATAGCAAATTTCCAATGCCTAATTAAGAGTCAACAGTAAATGGGAAACACAATGTCTCCTGTAAATGTCCAACCAATGAATATGTTACAATTAAAATTCCATCTAGCACAGATAGTATCAAAGTAGGTGGGTGGGGATGACCTAAGGTGTTGAGATTTGCAAGATGGGATACTAAAGGGAGAAAGGATTCAAGGAAAGGAGGGATGACAGAGCAATACTGAGAAAGGACCATGGGATGATGGTCTAGTGGGAAATGGTTTCAAATTGTGGTCTGTAGAAATTAAGAGTCTTGCAAAGGTGCTTTTGGGGGGTTATCAGAGAGGGAGGGAGGTGTGTAGGCGACAGTTTAGACCCATCTGCTTTAAAGAGCATAACTGCATTTTTATTTTTATGTTTGGCACACTGAAGGTTTCATATAAGATTCTGTTTGGCAATCAGTTCTGTAGCTTTATCACTACTTCAAAATTCTCCAAATTAAGCCTTCTATACAGGCCAAGCCAAGGAGGTGAGGTGGGTTTTGTAAACTGGTACCAAAGTACAAACAACTTAAAAAAAAAAAAAAAAAGCAGAATTCAAACTACAAACTACTCCTCATAGACATTGTATTTTTATCTACACTCCCTCACTTTGACCCATAATTGATTCCTTTCTCTAATACCTTTTTAAAAGACTTTTGAGCATATGTACATATTTTATTAATAAATGGTACATATAATAAATGAGCAGCAGAATAAAGACTTTTTCAATATACCATTACGTTAATATTCATGCCATTTAACTATTAAAGTTCCTTTACAAATCTGTAAAGCAAATGCTATAGTCATACTGTTTTCAACTATATTCTTTGTCAGTTTGCTTTGCCAACTTGTGATTTAGTAACTAAAAGGTTACAGACTTCGAGTTATGGTGAAACCGGAAAGAAGCGCCTGTGTTGCAGGAATAAGCCTGTTCCAATCTAGGAAATGTAGTTCTGACATGTAGACAAATAAGTAGTACCTCTTTGCAAGTGATTGTTCCTATCACAGAATTCTTACCAGTACTCTGTACTTCTCATACCACTACATCTTTCTCTTGTGTGTATCAGTCTGTTAGTTCACTGAGGCTGTTTTACTTATCGGTAGGTTCCTTCTCTCCCCCAGACCAAACTCAAAACCTTAAATAGAGAAGCACTGTACATCTGATTAAGATTAGAGGCAAATGATTTACTCCCTTCAGGTATATCTAATAAAGGAAAATACATATATACATTATTTCCTTACCGAAAAGAATGATCGTGGAATTGGTGAGCAACTTTCTCTTGTACATAGTGAATTCTTCTCACTGTTCTTGGGTGACTTTACTGGACTTCCAACTCCACTGTTTAAGGATTCAGGTGATGAAATTTTTGGATAAGGTGATACTGATTTTGTTATACAGCCATAGTCCTGAGTAAAATCCCTTTCTGTTATTTTCTCTATACCTACATTGCCTCACAAAACACAAACAAAAAGATGGCAGGTGTTAATCACTGACATCTTTAGAAATAGTATTATTAAATTCTAAAAAATACAGTAATTTATCAAATCCTCAAATCTTAGCTGTATTTAGAAAGGATAAATGTTCAATAAATCAAGATAAAATTAAGTGTAAAATATTTTTATAAGACTTTGAATAATATTAATGTCTCAATTTAAAACAAAATTGTAACTATAAGAACTTTCAAAACATTTTCAAACACAAATATCTGTAGTATGGGCTGCACTATAATGATCAACCTAATTATTATCTTGAGTAATTTTGACACCAGTACTGATATATATATTAAGGTCACAGAACTTTATGGTTAGAAATGGCTTGGGAAATCATCTGGTCTACCTCCTTTATATATAGATGAGAAAATTCATGGCTGAAATAAGTCTTAGTATAAATGAATTCTCAGACAGTTTTCAAATCAAATCAGGGCATGTGCATCTGTCTTCTAAGTGTGTGCTTATCTGAGATGACAGTGGTCCCAAGCATTATGAAAATATTCTAGAAAAGAACAAAGTAGCTACTTTAGAGGAAATGTACATTAACTGGTGTTGAATGGTCTTGAATTTTAGCTAAAATGACAGACACTTAGAAATGCTTTAAAATATTCATAAAGGGAAATGAAAAATATACTAAAAGTAGAAACTTATAGTTTCTATACTGGAAAAATATATACATATGACAGCGCTCCAAAGAATAAATTTTCTCTTTCCCAATTATTTTTAAATAAAAGCAAAACTTCAATTGTTTATGAAGATAATCCACTACAGCTCCAAAGATTGACCATGATATTCCTTGGAGAATTCTGTCAATGAAATGTAAAAATGAGAAAATAGAAATCCCCATCATTATTTCCCTCTTATTAAATGTATTTTGAGCTAAAAACATAAGTGTTTATCAAGCTTTCACATTATAATTTGTAAGTATACATTAAATATTTTCTATATTGAAGCATTTGGTCTTTAACTTCCTAACATGTAAAACTTCAGTGTCATAGTAATATTGTTCCCAAGTCTACTTAGCAAAGACCAAGTTACTAGCATTAACTAGTTTAAAAATGAAGTTTTGACTACTGAAAATCTTAAAACATATCCCTCAAAGTTAGTCTTCAAATTGTATTTTCACATAATTAGTTATAAAAGAAAGTTACTGAACATTCAACTAAAAGAAAAAAATGATACTGACATCTCATTACTTCTATAGATGACGGACTCCCAGATAAAGTTACAGGAGATAGATCAAGGTTATTATCTCTTATAGTATCTTTCAGTAGAGGTGAGTTTTTCCATTCTTTTGATACATCCTCTTGAGTTTCGGCAGTGAAGGGATTCTGCTGTTTCTTTGGCAGTTTCATGGTTTTGCGTCTGGAATGGATCTTC
Organism: Phocoena sinus; assembly: GCF_008692025.1. Taxonomy (NCBI): domain Eukaryota; kingdom Metazoa; phylum Chordata; class Mammalia; order Artiodactyla; family Phocoenidae; genus Phocoena; species Phocoena sinus. Next base: position 3,432,215 of record NC_045777.1, on the reverse strand, counting down.
TCCTAAATGTATTGATATCTTTCAGTTATACTCGAATACAAATAACTTATACTGGGACACATAAAACAATTTAATTAAATTACACTGAATTATTAAATGCCTTGTATCACTACATACAGGCATAACAGGGGCCTCAACATGAGTAGTGAAAGACCTTCTAATACACAAGAAAGCATATGACAAATTCACAGGAAAATATTATAGACTATAATAAATATCCTAATAGATACAAATAAAATGCTATAACGGTTCAAAAAAGATGATTTCCAGTTTAGGGAAACCAGAAGGAATTCCCCGATTTCATGGTACTCAACATGCTCAGGAGTTTGTAAAAGAAGATGGCAAGGGAACATACTGAGAGTATGGAGGACGACTGATATGAGCAAAGGTAGCGAGAAGCACAGCTCTTGTTTGGCAGTCACAGGTTATTCTATTTGACTGGTACAGTTCTGTGTATATACTGGGCAAGTGAGAAAATAAGCTTGGAAAGGTATTTCGATGTTTTGAATGTCTATTTGGAGATTTTCAGGGTTTTCCTTTGAAGAAGGTAAGATGAGAGGTGGCTTGGTAAGATTTACCTAATTATTTGCATAGTAAATTAAAGTAGGAAGCGATAAGAAAATGTGGAGGTAAGTTATGAAGTCCTTAAGTTCTTCCAGGTAAGAGATAACAGAGGGCGATGGAGGTTTAATGATTTAAAATGAGAACAAAAAAACAAAAAATAAAAAAAAACAAAACAGAACAAAAAATAATAATAATAAAATGAGAACAGTGTAATGATCAGAGACCTGCCAGACTCTTTTGAGTTCAAATCTTTTTTTTTTTTTTTTTTAACCTTTTCCTAGCTGTGTGGCCTTGGGTAAGTTCCTTCATCTCTCTAGAAGTCAGGGGTGAACAGAGGTGGGGCAGGGTATGGAAAGAACCTCAGATCCAATATTTTTGCTTTCATTCAAGAAAAAGATCCACAGCTTCCCAACAGTCTGTAGTTTCTTGAAGCATAATTTTGGAAAGACCAAGTACTTCTCTAATTCAAAGATATTAAAGTTATAATTTTACTAGAGTCAAACATCTCTTTTGTAACAATAATGCCAACTTATTATAAATTTTAACATTATATTGCCTAAGGATCAATTTTTAGAATTGTTATATGTTTTCTCATATAAAAAGAAGTGACAAGATAAATCTGACATTCTTACAAAATATATTCTATATTTAATATTTTAAAAGGCTTTTAGAAACTATTAATCTGAATTGTATCTATTTACCTTTACTTTCTCTTTAAATGAATGTGAAAATTCTTGTTCACTCTCTGATTCTGAATTTGAGAGATCTTTATAATTTTTTTTGGTTTCTGCGGCTCGTCGTGGAAGTCTCATTCTCCCCTCTGGAACTGTCTCATCTACCTTTTTGGTGATGTTTTTGTTGGATGTCTTTAGGAGAAAAATTCCTGAATATATTAGATCAATATTTTGAGATACAAGCTATTTGCTACAAAATTGGCACTGTGACAAGATCTGTATATTTGTAGGAATAAAAAGATTCCTGATTAATACTTTTAAAATGACTGGATTTTATCTTTCCATTTCAAATATATCTTTATCACCTTTTTATCCTTATCATTAAAGCTCTGTGAGGCCTGATATGTATTACATAACTAAAGTAAGAGAGAGAGAAAGGAAAAGATATCAAAAATACCTACAACCACAGAATAAAATAGACTTAAAACAAGTCAACATGATTCAAAAAGGCAGAAGGTAGAAGTAAGTGTGCAAAGCTTGGAACAATTATAGAAAACAAGGAACTGATAACAAGGATAAATTTATGAGGGGACAAATGATATTTTTTCATTACAAGGAGAAAAATAATTTTAAAGGGATGTTTGAACACAGACTTCCTGGTTTTACCATTTTAGATCTTGGCTGTCCCCTTTCCAAAGATGGTCCTGCAATTCAAGAAAATAAGGTTAAATTTTTCAAATAGATAAGAACTGCCATTAAAATTTGTTAGAATACTTCTGCATGTAAGTTAAAATCATAAAAACAATAAGAATATACCTTTAAACTCATTCAAAATTTTAAGTTTCAAGATAAGACTAAACTGACATTGATACATTTTACAGTATAGTTTGGTACAACATGAATTACCAATTTCCATTCTCCTTTATTTTATAGTATGCACTTTTAAACATACAAGAGAATATGTAACATACATTATAAAGTTACACCCATGAATCTACTATTCCACTATGAACCAGATTATGAATAATACTGAATCTACTTTGTGTACTCCCTCTTACACGATCCTCCATATCCCCTCTGCCAAAAGGTCATCGCTATCCTGAAATCTGTTTCTTAGTCACTTGCTCTTAAAGTTTTACTTCACAGATATATATCCCTAGACAATATAATGAACTTTATAAAACTGTATCACATTATATGAAATATTCTATGATTTGGTTTATTTTTCACCCATCATTATGTTTCTAAGATTTACCCATATTATTAAGAGTTGCTTCAGTCCCTATTCCCTTTTTTGCATTTCCAGGACAATTTCCTCTTTCTAAATATTCACTGAAGCCTAAGAACTGGGCTTATCCCAGCCAAGGAAATAATAATGAATTGGGATTATCCAAGGTCTTCCTGGCAATAAACCAGCTCGTACATATTGGCTCACTGTCATTCAACCATAAAAACAAAACAATTCACTCAGAAGTGTTCTATTTTAAGAGTATTTACTGACTTCAGTATTCTAACCTTTAATAACTTCCCATGTCATAAATGTCTTTACTTATACATCTTCCTACTAGACTATAAGGTCCCTGAGAGTATGTGAATCTTATCATGTTTCTCCTTGGCTTATAACACACTGCTTCAAAGTCCACACACTGTGACTAGACCCAGCCATATTTTTCAACATTCTGCCACAAGTCTGATCTACATTCCAACTACCCCGATACTGCACTTCCTAAGTACACTATGCTATTTCCTACTGTCTCTTATATATATGATAATCCTATTACTTCTCTTCCTCATGTGTATGATTGAACTCTCATCTGTTTTCAAGATTCAGCCTCATTTCTAAACACACGCCAAAGTTCATTTCCTATTTCCTCTATTTTTACTTCTTTTTAAGCCATCGTTCCCTCCCCCAACTCCCACAGGTCACTAACAATTATTTTTATCCTGAAAGAAAATAAAAACTGATTCCTTAAAACAAATATAAAAGCTCAGAGTTATGTTACCTTCTTTTAAAAATGGAATATATAAAATCTCTGTGGTTTAGTAAACACTGAAATTTATCTAAGCTATGAAAATGGCCATTATGTCTAGCCAAAAATGCATACCTCAAACTCTTGTCCAGCTACTTCAAGAAGCAGAAGACTTATGCTGGGAAAACATTTTATAAAAGATTTTGGCAAAAATATTTCTGTACGAAAATTGTTTTCCTTTCAATAAATGTTTATTGCATCTATGTGAATTCCTAAAAAGCAGGGAGCGGGGTGTTGTCCAAGCTTTGATTTTGTTTACAGTGCTGGGGTCATAAGTACTTAGTACATGACTCACAGTAATTAGCCAAATAACTGAATAGTAGGCCATGAGTAGAGAAATGATGAGAGTGTGTCATGAACTAAAGATTATGATAAGCCATATTTTGTGTCCCTGAAGATTCCAATAAAAAAGAAATTTAAATATAACCATATTACCAAAAATAAGAAAACAAAAACCGCTGTAGCATTTTGGTATATTTACTTTCATACTTTTGTTCCTATTCAAAAGAGTATGTAATTATAAACACTATCTACATAACAAAAACACATTTATCAACCAACAAAGTGTTTCATACAGTTGAAACGGTAAAATCATTTACAGATTTCTCTAAAAAGTGATTTCTTACTTGATTTCCCACTTTTATGTTTCTTCACATTTTTATTTCTGCTGTAGTCTATTAGCTGTGGTTTTGATTTTGGTTCTCTTAGCCAGCTAATATCGGTCTTGCTGTCATCATATTTGTATTCTGTGTCACTATCACTAAAGAGATTTTTCTTTTTGTGATTAGTTACAGTCTATAAAAACAAAAAAACACAATCCTTGTAATAGATGAAGGAATCTGGCTTATTATATGTCATACAAAGGAAGTTAAACCAAAAAATAAAAAATAAAACCACCAAAAAACTCAGAAAAACTAACTTCTCATTTTTTTTTAGCACACTAAATCATCTATCTGGCATTAAGGACCTATCCAATAAAATCACTCAGAAACCCAGATCAGAGATTGAGATTTATATTTTGCTGTCAATGTTGTTGTTAATTAAAAGTTAAATCAAAACAGCTTACTTCCATAGAGACAAAACCTAATACCATTGAAGAGAGTAACTAAGGTTGTCATATTTTCTATTACTAGACGATTACAAATAGCTCAGACACTATAGGAAAAGTCAAAATAGGAACATGAATAATCTCCAGAGTAAAAAAAAAGTGATCCAAATATTTTTGTTTTTCAGTTCTGGGATAATCTTTGGCATTGAAAAATGAGTAAAAGAAATACTGATTTTAATAGACACATTAGGATATTATAACTTACTCTTTTATCTTTTGTTTTGAGAGAAGGTTCAAGTTCATCATGATTCCTTAAACCTAACCTTAAACAAAAATATGCATTAATTTAAATCTTAATTACTTGTTTTTTTAAGGTAGTATGCAACTGGAGAGTTAGACCTGGGTTTTCTGCCTTAACTCTTTTACTAAGTCCCTATATAAATGTGGCCAAGTCACTTATTCTCTCTGACCTCAGTTAATTATAAAGTAACAAGGTTAGATGAAAAGACTAGAAAAGACTAAGTCCTTTCAGCTTACAACTAATATCAAGTGTACAGAATCTGCAAATTAATTTTAGAAGTAAATGCTAAAATAATAGAATAATAGTAGTTATGACAGCATTTTTATTCTCTCTTTTGATATGTTAAAATGTCAAACTGGGAGGAAATATTTAAGAAAAAGAACAACTGAGAAAACTGTATTTTAAACTGATCCATCTAATTATAATAAAAATACCTACAATGTCACTGAACTATCCAGGCGGGTTTCTCTAGCTGTAGTCTGAAATTCTTGGATCTACATTTTGAATAAGCATTAAAAAAATTTTTAGTGTTAAAAGAAGGTAAACAACAATTAAAAGAAATTAACATAAAAATCTTGTTTCTATAACTTCATGTAAGATGTGACAATAAAATTAATCTTACTAAAATGTTTTTATATTTAAGAAGAAAGCTAATAATATAAACTATAATAAAAACAAAATAAGATTAAATCTGTTGCATCAGTAAAGAAAGTGAATTTCTTGTTGCCCCAGTTACTCATTTTTCTCTACTTCAGTCCAAAAGATTTGAAAGAAAACCAAAAATACCTAGGTTGGTACCAAATAAATTTTGAAGAATTTAATAATATATGTTAAAATATTTTAAAGCATATCTATAAGAGGATGGAAATTAGAAAACATGCTCTAATAACTGCATGGTAAATATAAAATAAATACTGAATAACTAAATACAAAATTTAGTATTTTGTACAAAACACAAAATTCTGATTTCTAGCTTACCCCAAGTTTTATAATAGGCTCATCAGCTCCATTCAAATTAAAATTGTAAACATCATTCCTGTAAAAATGAAGAGAAATATTAACTTCATTATAAACAAATACATTTATTGTCTTCAAATATGAAGAAAACTTTTAAGATTTATGAAAAATTACTTACAATGGGCATTCAGCAGTAACATTAACAAAAGTAGTCTTCAATTGTCTATAACTTTTTTTCTGAACCTTTTCCTAAATACAGAAGAAATTTACATAAAACCATTCAAACTTGTACATCGCTTGTCAAACAAATAACAGATGCAACTAAATTTTCATATATTATCTAGTTGTGCTTCTACTAATATAAATTTTACATTTGTGAGTTTCTTTATAAACATCCACACTTCAAAAAAATTGAAGACTTAAGTGTTAACTGAGAACATAATAGAAATTATTGCAAATCAAATACAAACAATCCTTATATCTTTAATATTTATTGACATTACTGTACATAGGTAAATGACCTCACTGGTATTCTACAAGCTGAAGTTAGTGATTCTAGGATCACAAAACAATCATGCTTCTACTTTTTCCCCCCAGTATCTCATTTGCTTTAAACTGTTAAATAGAACAATTTCAGGAGAGGCTACGGTGTAAAATCTCATGTGAAAGAGACAAAATTGTATCAATCAATTAGTATTATTAGGGAAAGATGTGTGTACATTTATTCCTATAGCCCACTGCTCAAAGTATATTCAATCTGATCAAAAAGTAGGCAGAAAAGTTAAATAAAATTTTAACATACTTAAGTGTGTAATTATGTTATTAAAGTAATTTAACTATAATTAGTACACAAATATCACTGAATGATTGATTACTGATCAGAAATAATTAGAAGTCTAATTTAATATCTGGAAGTTGGAAATATTAAAACTAAAATATTCATTTTAGTTGTGATTCATCTTCAATTTTATTATTTCTTTTGGCTGTTTTATAATAAAATAGTTTACATTATTCCAAAAAGTTTATCCTTCAATATTTTACTCCTCTAATCACTGATCTGACTTGTTCTTTCCAAAATGATTTTTACCATTGTTTAGATACATTTGCTCAATTCATCTTTTGCATGCCAGTGTTTGCTAAGTATTACTGAAGATCCAAAAATGAGCAGATATTAAAGAAGATACAAAGGTCTTACTTATATAGGATACAAAGATGATTCTAAATAGTTGCATTCTAGTAGAAAACAGAAGAGAGAAAACAAGAACTGCAAAGTTAATAAAAAGGTACAAAGACATTATTATTATTGCACAGATTCAGAATTCTTGCCCATTTGGATTTTGAGTTAGGGCACCTTAGAAAGTTTTCATAAAGAAGGTAGACTCTGAAGCAAGGTTTGCAAGGAGGAATAAAGTTTTGACAAGGAGAAAAGAGGGTGAAAGAACCTGGCGACTCGCTTCGCAGTTCCTTCCAAAGGGGGAAGAAAAAGAATAAACACTTAGGAAAGACACTTCAGGGAATCTCAATTTATGTTTCAGCTAAATAAGACATGTCTAGGGAACTAATTTTAGGAAATAAGACAGACTTTTAAGAGGTCTAGGGAGCCAGCTTAAGTCTCCACTTAATTCAATAAGGAGGAGAGGAGATATGGGGATATATGTATACGTACAGCTGATTCACTCTGTTATAAAGCAGAAACTAACACACCGTTGTAAAGCAATTATACTCCAATAAAGATGTTAAAAACAAACAAAAAGCAACAGAGACCAAAGGATTCTCAATAAGAGAATGACATGATTGAAGCTGTGTGCTTTGGAAAGTAATAAAGCTAGTATTGAATGTAATGAATGGACTGGCACAGAGAAAATACTAGAGACAAAAAGAATTACATAAAGGATATTATAATAACCCAGGGATTAGAAATTAGAACTCAAAAAAATAGGAGTTGGCACAGGCAGGAGAGGGAAAACTCAAGAGGAACTTACAGAAGGTAAAGCTCAAAACTTGAAATTAACTGGAGATAACTGTGAGGAATAAATCAAAGATAACTGATATTTTAAGCCTGGATGAATAATAAATGTTTTTAACAAAAATATGGACTTCAGAATGATCTTATTGTCAAGAGAGATGGGATAAGTTAGGAAAAAAATGGTACTGAATCATGTACCAAAAAGTAAAAATATCACACATGTATGTAAAAGAAGCATTTTCTTTGAAAAGCAGAACAGAAGTTTAGGGGGCTTTTCTGAGTACGTGCCACTAATCTGGTCAGTTGTTTAATCCATTTTTCAATATGCTGAAAACATTAAATCTGCTTCCATCCTACTACTATTCTATTTTACTGTAAAGTCAAATATCATAGAGTTTGACTATACATTTGGTGTAGTGAAATACATGAAACTTACCTTACTGAGCTGTAGATCAGATTTGTTTGAAAAACCACTATAGAAAAGGTTTTGTCAAAATTAAAAAGGCAATTAAATGTCAGTAGAATGTTTTTCATAAAATCCATATTATATAAGGTAAAACATATTTGGATCACTAAGTCTACATTCAATATGCTACAAGTAACTGAAATGTGACAGTCCTAGTCTGATATTTTTGCAACTCCACACACAGTAAACAGCAATAAAAAAAACTTAAGTCTAAGTTGAATCATTTATGCAGCAGGAGGTGCCAGACAATTTAAATGAATGGTTCTGCCATGAGAGTAATTTTTTTCATGCCATATAGAGTCAGAATTAACTTAAACATGAATTAACTACCTGGAAGCCTATAAAGAGACATTTTGTAATAAAAGAAAACCTTCAGAAAGACCGCAAACAAGGAATACATATATACAATACAAAATAACTCATTTCAGGTCATTTAAATTTCATATTTTATTAAGCAATATATGTAAATATATTTAGTCTTACTCATCACTAGTCTCAGTAAATAACATTTCTAAAAAGTCTATATCCTAAAGATTTATTTCTGAAATGGTATGCTGTATCAATATGGTGCTCTTGATACTTTATAAAATGTAATCAGATACTAGAATGACTAATTTCAATTGTAGTTCCCTTTCTATATAATTTAAACAGATTCTATTTATAAAAGTAAATAAGTACCTGTGTTTTCTAATGGAAAGTTACATTATTTGGACATATGTTTAAAACTAACCTTAAAACTAGGTAAAATAATTTAGTTGTATCTCTCAGAAAAATATTCATTTCTAAATTTAAGAACATACCTGTCAATCAAAGACTCCTTTAATTTTCTTGTAGACTTTATGCCATCCTTTGGTTTGTATCTCTTATTAATTTGGCTTATCAAAGATTCTGCTGCATCAGTAAATCCTTTCCCTTTTGACTTTTCTCTCTGAAACAATTTGTTAGCTACTTAAAAACTCTACCAAGTTAACCTTCAAAGGAAAAAAAAGGCTAAAAAGAAAATTTAAGAAAAAAATCTGGTTCTATAAATAACTACAAAGAGAAATAAAAGGGGTCAGAAATTTTTTTTTTTAAAATTAGTAAGTTTGGACCTTGTTAGGCATTACAACAACTTAGGAAAAGTCTTTTAACATATAGAAATGTGCAGAGTGCTTTGCAGCTATTAAAAAAAGTTTCTATCCATGGGGGAAAAAATCATAAAAAACTGAAGGAAACCAAAAGTTGGTTCTTTGAAAAGATCAATAAAATTGATAAGCCTCTAGCCAAGTTCATTAAGAAAAAATACAGAAATGACCAGTATCAGAAATGAGAGGCTATCACTATGGATCACATGGATAAATCACAAGGATAATAAAAACATCTTCTGAACAACTCTCTGCTCATGAATTTGATAACCTAGAGTAAACAGACCAATTCCTTGAAAGACAAATTCTACTAAAACTCACACAGGGAGAAATAAATCATCTGAATAGGCCTAGTCTATTAAAGAAATTGAAACAATAATTAATACCTGCCAAAACAGAAAGCAACAGGCCCAGATGGGTTCACTGTTGAGTTTTATCAAACATTTAAGGAAGAATTATACAACTTTTCACAACCTTTCAGAAGACAGAAGCAGAGGGAGTACCTCCTAACTCACTGTATGAAACCAATATATCCTAATACCAAAATCAAAGGAATTACAAGAAAGGAAAGCTGTAGACTAATATTTCTTATAAACATAGATGCAAAAATCCTCAACAAAAAATTTAGCAAATTGAATACAATAACATATAAAAAGAATTATGTACCCACAACCAAGTGGAATTCCAGGTATGCAATGTTGATTCAACATCTGAAAATCAACTAATATAATCCAGGTTGGGCTTCCCTGGTGGCGCAGTGGTTGAGAGTCTGCCTGCCAATGCAGGGGACACGGGTTCGAGCCCTGGGTCTGGGAGGATCCCACATGCCGCGGAGCAACTAAGCCCGTGAGCCACAACTACTGAGCCTGCACGTCTGAAGCTTGTGCTCCACAACAAGAGAGGCCGCGACAGTGAGAGGCCCGTTCAGTGCGATGAGGAGTGGCCCGCTCGCCACAACTAGAGAAAGCCCTCGCACAGAAACGAAGACCCAACACAGCCAAAAATAAAATAAATAAATAAATAAAATCCAGGCTAAGGAAGAAAAATCATATGATCATATCAGTAGATGCACAAGAGCATTTGATGAAATCCAATACCCATTCACAATAACAATTCTCAGAAAACTAGGAATGGAGAAGAATATCCTCACCTCGATAAAGAACATCTAAAAAAAAACTACGGCTAACATTATAAATTAATGGAGAGAAACTAGATACTCCCACTAATATCAGAAACGAGGAAAGGATGTCTGCTCTCACCACTCCTATTCAACATCATTCTAGAAGTCTTACTAATGCCGTAAGACAAGAAAAGGAAATACACTACATACATATTGGGAAGGAAGAAATAAAACTGTCTTTGTTTACAGATGACATCACCGTCTATGTAGAAAACCTCAAAAAAATCAACAAAAATATCCTTGGAGCTAAAGAACAATTATAGCACAATTGAAGGATACAAGGTTTATATACAAAAGTCAGTCACTTTCTTATAAACCAGTAATGAACAACTGGAATGTGCAATTACATTCCACTTATATTAGCACCCCCCAAAATGAGATATTTAGGTATAAATCTAACAAAACATGTACAAGATCTATATGAGGAAACATGACTGATGAAAAATCAAAGACTATCAAAAAAAATGGAGAACAGATATATGTATATGTAAAACTGAATCACTTTTCTATACACCTGAAACTAACACACTGTTAATCAACTATACTCCAATATAAAATAAAAATTTTTTAAATAAATAAATGAAGATATTCCATGTTTGTGTATTTTAAGAAGCTCAATATTGTCAAGATGTCAGTTCTTTCCAACTTGATCTATAAATTCAATGTAATCTCAATCAAAGTCCCAGCAAGATATTTTGTGGTTATCGACAAAATGATTCTAAAATTTACAAGGAGAAGCAAAAGACCCTGAGTAGCCAACACAGTATCAGCAGAGAAGAACAAAGTCTGAGGACTGACCCTACTTTAAGACTTACTAAAAAGACATTGAATACAATATAGTGTGGTATTGGTGAAGAGAGCCCAGAAAGAGGCCCACATAAATACAATTAGCTGATCTTTGACAAAGGAACAAAAGGCAGTACAGTGGAGGAAAGTTAGTCTTTTCAACAAATGGTGCTGGAACATCACCATGCCAAAAAAAAGGATCTAGACACAGACTTTATACCCTTCATGAAAATTAACTCAAAATGGATAATAGACCTGAATGTAAAGTGCAAGCTATAAAACTCCTAGAAGACAACATAGGAGAAATAGGAGAAAATCTAGGTGACCTTGGGTTTGGAATACCTTTTTAGGTACTACACCAAAAGCACAATCCATGAGAGAAAAAACTGATAAGTAGGACTTCATTAAAATTAAATATGTCTGCTCTGCAAAAAGCACTGTTTAGAGAATGAAAAGACAGACCACAGATTGGGAGAAAATATTTGTAAAATACATACCTAATAAAGAACTTGTATCTAAAGTACACAAAGAACTGTTAAAACTCACCAATTAGGAAGCAACCCAATTAAAATTGGGCAAAAGATCTGAAGAGACAACTCACCAAAGAAGATATACAGATGGTAAATAAAAATATGAAAAGATGCTCAACATCATGTCATTAGGGAACTGCAAATTAAAACAACGAGATACCACCAAGCACCTGTAAGAATGGCTAAAATCCAAAACATTGACAATATCGAATACTGGCAAGGATGTAGATCAACAGGAACTCTCTTACTCATTGCTGATGAAATGCAAAAATGGTACAGCCATTTTTTCCACTTTTGGAAGACAGGCAGTTTCTTACAAAGCTAAACATACTCTTACCATATGACCCAGCAATCATGCTCCTCGGTATTTTCCCAACTGAGTTGAAAGTTTATGTCCACACAAAACCTGCACACGAATGTTTATAGAAGCATTATTTGTAATTGTCAAAACACGGAAGCAACCAAGATGTCCTTCAACAGGTAAATGGATAAACAAATCTTGGTATGTCCATACAATGGATTCAGCATTAAAAAAAAAAAGCTATCAAACCATAAAAACACACGGAGGAACATTCAATGAATATTGCTAAGTGAAAGAAACTAATCTGAAAAGATGACATACTATATGATTCCAACTCTGTGGCATTCTGGAAAAGGCAAAATTATGGAGACAGTAAAAAGATCAGTGATTGCCTGGAGTTTGGCAGGGGAGGGAGGAAACAAGGGAGGGGTGGAGCCCAGGGGAATTTTGGGGCAGTGAAACTATTATGCATGATACTCTAAGGGTCAATATCTGTTGTTATACATCTGTCAAAAAAACATGGAATACACAACACAAAGAGTGAACTATAATGTAAACTATGGACTTGAGTTAATAATGTTTCAGTACTGGCTCATCATTTGTAACAAATCTACTGGCGTAAGATGTTAATGATAGGGGAAACTGGGGTGGAGTGAAGGGGTATATGGGAACTCTTTGTATAGCTGTATACCTGAAACTGCTCTAAAAAATTCTATTAATTTTTTAATGGAAAGACTACAAAGTAGGGATATTATCTGCATAATTTTAGATTATCTGGTTAAAAGAAAACTTGAACAACACTCTTATTAAAGATATGAGTTCTCTTGCTTTTAGTTTTATTTTTTTTCTGAGCATCATGCATATGGGTTTTTTAAATTATGGTAAAATATAAACACAACATGAGGTAAAATTTATTATTTTACCCATTTTTAAGTTCATATGTTTTTATATATAATAGATAATAAGTTATTACTTACTATCCCTTCTTGAGATTACCAGAAGACAGGGTATACCTGCCTTGATAAAAATGTAGCAAAAACAAACCTCCCCTAAAACAGTGTATAATAATATAATATTATTAAGAACTCTGACATAATTAGAGCCAATGTGGGAAATCTGTACCACTGAACTACAGAGGTTCTATTTCTCTGGGTTTATCCAGTGAATAGAAAGACATGATCAGACAGATGACTACCTTAGAGGAGAGTCACCCATGAATGAGAGTGGCAGGAAATGCTGCACAGTAATAAAGAGAGTGACGCTATGAAAGAGCAAAGAGAACTTCTGAAAACGGGAAGTTGATTTAAAAAAAAAAAAAGCACAGCTTAGAAAAGATCAAGTTTCTGTGCTCCTAGGAAAAAAATGACTAGATCAGAAAAATTCTGTGGAATGATTCTAAATTCCAAAGAAAACAGTTTAAAATTAAAATTGAAGGACAGATCAGCATTCAGACAAAAAGAAACTCACTTCCACTGGGTCTGAAGGAACTAAATAGCAGCTAAGACTAGAAAGAAGAGAGAATAGCGTACTGAGAATCAAGAAGAAAGTGACCCAAAAGGATCTGGTTAAAAAGGAAAGTAGCCAAATGAGGCAGAAGAAGGGAATTGCAGGTTAAAAACAAAATAAAGAGTAGCCTGGTCAAGACAAATGAAATAATATCTAATTATACACAACAACTGCAAAATTGGCTATTAAATATTTCACTTGCACACTAAGATGCTCCAATATATGAACATTTTACACTGACTCTAGAAATTTGGCCACCCAGATATTAGTAACACTCTGGAAGATAAATGAAGGCCTGTACAACCTGGATCTTTTAAGGCATAGTGCAAAAGCGATTGCATTACTGGCAGTGGAAATGTATTCTGATTAGAAAATTTTCTTAATCTGAATCTTGGTAGCAATGACCAAAGAAGAGGTTTATAACTTTAACTGCTACAAAAAGTAAACTTTCAGTCTCAAAGTATGGTGCAAACTAGCTAAAACTCTCCTGGAGATGTTCTACAGATGATTAATTTGAAGAAGTGGAGTCTGCAATGAGGACAAGCAACATTTACAATAGAAGATAAGTCTCCTCCACCCCACTTACATACTTTCTTGAAAAACCTCGTCAAACTTTAAGGCAATAATCCAAGAAATGTTTCAGATGCTACTACGTGCAAAGCTGTGCTAGGCCATGCAGGAAAACAAACGTTGAATAAAACATAGTCTTTACACTCTAATAGGTTAAAACGGGGGGAAAGACCACACAAAATAACCATTTATTAAAGAAGAAAGGTAAGCACCATAAGAGAGGCACAGGCAGTTCTATATGCACGTTCAGAAGAATCTGAGGGACAGAGTGGGAGAGACCCAATAAGAGGAGACAAGGAACTGCAGGGTTCATTCATGCTATACCTATTTACATGCCAGCTATGTGCCAGCAGGCACATGGGTTCTATCAGGGCTGGGACTAGGGAGAGGTCAGAAAGGGGTTCAGGAGGCATGCACTCTCAGAGTCTAAGCCTGAATTAAAGAACATGGTATTACTAGTGGTTACCAGTGGGGAGAGGGAAGAGGAAAGGGGCAAGATAGGGGTATGGGATTAAGAGATGCAAACTACTAAATATAAAATAGATAAGCAACAATGGTAAATCGCACAGCATAGAGAAATACAGCCATTATTTTGTAATAACTTTAAATGGAGTATAATCTATAAAAATATTGAATCACTGTTATATACCTGAAACTAATGTAATATTGTAAATCAACGATACTTCAATTAAAAAAAGGACAGGGTATTACAAACACTAAATTTGTAGCAATTAATCAAGCTTCTTTCACTTTATGTTATTAAGTAGGCATATTATGGGTGTGCAGAAATAAAAGATATTGAAAGCTCACCATTTTTTTTTGTTTCAAATCCCAGGAATTAAATTCAGATGTCAATCTTTCCCCTGATTTTCTATGACTTTCTGCATTTTTTCTAGGAGAAGGGCTTTTATCACAGATAGCAGTATTCACATCTTTTGACAGTACGTATTTCTTCCTACAGATCACAGATTCTTCAACTTTCTTATTTAGGAGAACTGATTTTAAAGTAGTTTCAGATTCAATATGCCAATCACTCTGCTTTGTGTTTTCAGTATTTTTCTCCTCCAAATGTTTAGAATGATTTAGTTGTTGTTTGTTTCTTTTGCAAACTTCTACTTCTGCTTTATGTATTTTGTTATGCTGCATTATTTCTTTCCCATACTGCACCTTTCCCATTTCCTGAGAATTATCATCTGATATTGAAGAGGATGATTTTTGTTTAGTAAGTTTTTTGTTGGTAACAATATCTAATGGGAAAAGGAGAAATTAATCCTTATTAAATTTATAAACTGATCATATACAAAATTTGTTAAAACCAAAATATTTGTTAAGACATTTCAAGAAATGAGTATTTCCTTGAACAACTATTTTATATACAGAGAAAACTGTGTTTCACCTTGAGTAAATGTGTCTCCTGATGAAGTACTTGCTCTTTTGTTATTACACAGATTAATATTTGTTACAGGTGGCCAACATGCCCATTTGGAGTGCATTTTATTTCCACAGATGTTGTCTAAAACACCAGGTAACCTGCAAAATAAATTCATTTGCTTATCACAAAACATTAGCCTATGATTGATATAAGGCCTTGATTCTTTTTATTTAGTCAATGTTTATTGACAGAAATTTAACAGTCAAATATGAAAAGTCCTGATGAAAGTTAAAATTTACTATATAATTGATCAAGATTAAAGAATATTATTTTAAAAGTTCCATTATTGCTACTATTTTGATATCTACCTAAATAAATATCTTACACGTCTTCATGTGTATCTAAACTTGGTTAATTTTCTTCACATTCATACTTTATTGTTTTAAAATCTCATTCATTTTAAGTCAATTTGAAAAGAGTTATGTTGGTTGAAGAAACATATAGGCTATTCCCCATTGTGCGATCATAATAATACTTGAAAGATGATAAATTCTATAACCAATACTACACTCTAAGAATATAAAGACCTTGTCCTTTAAATTTGTTACACTCATCTAAAAGTAACATTATTATAGGCTAAATGATTTGATGGGTTTTCTCATACTTACACAGGTTTATCTATTTTTCCCACTGCCTGTGAATCAGGAACAATTTCCTGCAGTTCATCTAAATAAAACAAAAATTATGGTATTTTCATTTTTTCGTGCAGTTGGCAGGGTAAAATGAAAGCTAGAATTTGATCAAAGTTCACATATTGGGATGGAAAGATTGATTGATCTCATCTTCCCCCTCCCAGAACCAAACTTCTTGGGAACCAAGGCTGTATTCTATTTTCTTGTAACCTCTAAGTTCTTTGCATAAAGCTGAATGTACTCATTATAAATCTTTTTTTCAAATAAATGAAAGGGAAGTATAGAGAGGAGTGTGTGTGTGTGTGTGTGTGTGTGTGTGTGTGTGTGTGTGTGTGTATAAAGGATGACTAAAATTAAACCAAAGATTACTTACTAAAATTTTGGTTTGGGAATTCAATGTCCTTATTTTCTGTCTTTTCTCTATCAGTTTCGATATGCTATAAACGGGAGAAATTTTAATACAAATTTGAATTAAGGCATTATATGAAAACAACTTTTAAAAGTCAGAGTATTAAAGTTTAAAACTTTTTTGCCTTACTATTAAAAGTTGGATAGTATTCCTATTTATTTCATACGATTATGCCCATTCTAGAATATTGCCTATCCTAAAACACAAGAAAGTAACTTTCATTGCAGATAAGGAGGCAGAAGATCCTACAAATTTTCTGATCTCAGCCACAGCTAGAAAAATAATTCAATTTTCCTCTCTGAGAATTTCTAGCACCTCCATGGCGTATCTTCTCTTGCTCTTGATCTCATAGCCTGCATCTATTCTGTCTTTTCACTAACATACATATGAACCGGAAATTATGAAGTATTAACTTATTTTATAAAGTTTTGGCCACTGCACAAGTAACTTCTTGACTGTAGCAAGCTTCCCTCTTTCCACAGCCACAGATACATATCTTCCTGGACCAAATAAAAATTTGCCATCACTATCAGAAAAATATACCCTCTAACTAAGATATTTTGCCTCATCCTGGCTGTCTTCCCTACTGGAAGAGGAGCAGTATGAAAATGTACAGGTGTGTTTTTTGTTGTCACAATGACAGAAGGGCTCTCCTGACAATAAGTAAGCACAGGCCTAGGACACTTCTCATTCTACAACATTCAGAACCACACGGCACAGCTGAACAATACTGCCCCTATTAAGAAACACTTAGCTAGACAATTTGAACCATTACTTTGACTATTTTTTCCTAATATCTTCAACTCTTGCACCCTTTATCTTTCAGCCTCATAACCAGTAAAAATTTTTTTTACATCCACCATCTTTCTTATTTTTACTGTAACACCAAAGCTGCTAAGCTTTATTTGAGGAAATTATACTTACTTCTAAACTAATGCCATGATAAGCTTCATAGTCTTAAATTTGAACTGGGCCCTCAACACTGCCTAACACTTGTACTTATTCTTCCCCCTCTCCATTCTCTCTCAGTAGTTATTCCAAACCTCTGTGTGTCTCTGAGCCCTCTACTTCAAGGCTCTGTCCCCAAGAGAAGCTCACCACGCTCACACTTCAGAGAAAACAAAAGCTTTCAGGTGTTCCTCCTCATCTACAAACTTATCTGTATCTCTGATTACCTATTTCTCCAAGACACAACTTTCTCTCATCCATTCCCTGCTCTGTCCCCCCTTCAACTTCCTGGAAAGAATGCCCTCCTCGATGTCCATGTGACTAATAACCTTTATTGACCCTTCAAAAATCAACTCTTCTCCATCTCCTAAAAGAGCATCTCCTGATCTTCAGCTTCCCCTCCAGCTCTGGGATTAGGCACCTGCCCCTCTACTAGGTTTCTACTGCATCCTGTATGTACATCTGAGAACACATACAATATTATAATCATCTTATTAGTTTGTCTAATTCCCATGCTAGACTTTGAGATACTAAAAGATTCCACTTGTGTCTTATATTTCTAAACCAGAACCTTCCCCATAGCAGACCTAATCTGTATAATAAGCTAAAGAATGATGGCAAGTCCATTTCTCCTAGTGAAGGCATAAATCAGTTACACTGAATGAATATTTCTAAATTCTACTGTTAGCACAGTAAATGATTGATAAGAACTTACTTTCAAGGACAATAAATGATATCTAAAAAATTTAAAAAGCAATACTGTAGGAAAAGTGACACACTCACTGCTTGCAAAAGTAATTAGCTCAATTATGTATTTCTACAATAACTTGATAAAAATTTATTTTAAAATGCTTTCAAAAGTAAAGTTACTTTGTCTGTATTATCTCCTCTATTTCTTTCTTCAGATGGTCTAGATTTAAGTGATACAGCATTATCCACTTCATTTTCCAATGTTTTAGAAGCACCAGGTTTTTCTGTAGAACTCGTCATTTGCAGTGGTGGTTTAATTCTTCTTCTTCGTAGTATTGCTAAAAAGGAGGACAAAGCACTGCTATATTTGTAGGATTTTCTATGTTGTTCTCACTGAGACACTTTTTGCTGAGGAAGGTTAAAAAAGGGGATTCTAAGATGGGTCCCAGGTTTCTGATTTAGATGAGTAACTGGATATGGATGCCATAGTCCAAGGTAAGAAATGGAGAAAAACTGGCAGGGAGGGTGGAAAGATGAATTTATTTTGGACCTGTTAAGTTTGAGAAGTTTGTCAAATATTAGATAATTTCCCAGTAGGCAATCAGATTTTGGGAACAGAAGGTCACTATTAAATTGTCATAAAGATTAAATAATACTGTGTTTATAGCAACTAGTACACAGTATCAGATTATTTTAAAATTTTTATTTAGCTCTTAGTATGTACCAGGCACTGTCTAAATGTTTCACAACATTTCTTGTTTAATGAATAATTTTTATTTAATCCTTTAAACAGTTCAATTTGATGAGGTTAGACACTTTAGTCCCATTTCATAGAAAGGAAACTGGTTCTAAACTTAGCTACAAAGTACATACCCAGGAGTGGGGAAACAAGCCCAAGCAGGCTGATTAATTGAATGTTTTATCTACTATGTTATGCTGGCTCCCACTTAAAATTACAACAAATTATTAATGCTGGATATTAATATTCTGAATAATGTTTATATGGATACCCATTAAACTTCTCAGACATTTGTAATTTTTTGACAGAAGACATTTGTGGTTCATATTTTATTAATTTTTATGTCCCCAAATTATCCTCTAGATAAATTAGGTCCAGAATACTCCTGAATTTAAAAAATGCCAGCTTAAAACAATAATACTTGTTAGGAATCTTCAAAGGCAATAAAACTTACATGTATTGAATAAAAATATTGGACTTCTCACAGTGTATCTATCTGAGCCAGGAACAATCATTGATGCTTCAGACATTTTTCTTTTGCTAGGAGTAATTATCTTAAACCATGAGAAAAAAAAACCCACAGTAAATATACATTCTCTTTTGAAATTAAATATCCTGTAATTTTATTCACAACATTTTACCTTGACTACACACAAAAGACATATGGTATTTTATAAACAATATGATATCCAGAAATATCTGTAGTTTAGCCTGACTTGAAGGATTTTATCCTAATGTTTGGTATTGAATAGATAGCCAAACCAAGTAAAGGATGTTGTTTTAAAGAATATTTAAAGAATATCCAGACTTAGAATTATCGTACCTTTATATATTAGCTGAAAATATTGTATTGACACTCAGTTTATCTAGTTAACCATTGGCTCACAATTTCCTATTGTATTTCATATGGATAATGTTTGGAACACGTATTTATATAAACTTGTTTGTGAAAGTTTTCATAACATTAAGCCTTGTTCAAAACTTTCACACATTTAAAAAATTGTATTACTATTCTGTGAAGACTAAACTGCCTTTGGAGTAAAACGCAGCTATAGGAGTTCAGAGACTCAGTGGCACACAAGCTAGTCTTCCAAAAAAGATGTGCATTTTCTAACTTTAGCCTAGAATGACTGATAAGAGCAGAGGAGGGACTACAGGGGACAGGAGTTCCAGAGGATGCCGTACAAAGGAGTACACGATGACAAACCATAAAGAGGGAGAAGACAGCTGTTCTGAAAAAGGCACCTGCCCCTAAGACAGAGAAAAAAATATTGATGGAGTTTTGAGTAGGTATGTATATAGGGCAATGGAGGAAAGGTGGGGAAGGACAGGAGAAAAGTGAATTCTAAGATTAACCAGAAAATAAGCTACTGAATCAGCAGATTCTTCTTAAAGAAATTACAATTCTAGTGGTTTATAATGAATGAGATCCAAAAGGTTACTTATTCATATAAATGCTTCAAACAGTCCTTATTGAAAACACAGTGGGTATTTAACAACAGTGCAATGTTTTTCAAACTTTAGTGTGGTTAAGATCTTTTCCAGAGTTTGTGTTATGATTCAATAGGTTTAAGGTGGGGGGGGAGCTCTAAGAATCTGCATTTTTAGTAAGTACTCAAGTTATGATTCTGATATAAAGACAAAAAAAGGCTTTTATAATCTAATCATCTGAGGGAACCACAGTTGACAAAAATGATACTTTTAATTTAATGAAGGACACAGACTACAGGGGAAAATAGTAACACAATGTATGGAAGAGCCTGTGAGAGTTATAGTTGCCTAAAGGTGAGAGATTAGTAAAAACAAATAATCGGGAAAAGCTCCATTAAGAAAGTAAAAATGAACAAAGATTTACAAATATAAGTACACTTTAGATAAGTAGAGGTAAAAGCAGCATGAATGAAAGTACAGAGGCAAGAATGAGCATGCCATAAAAAAAGAGACAGTAAAGCAACTGACCATACTAAAGTGGAGGGTGTTTTGATAGAGTAGTATTAAATTACAGAGTGTCTTCAAACTAAGTCAAAACTTAGATTTAATGGGATAAACACAGAGATGACAAGGCTTTCTGAGCAGAAGAATGCTATGAGGATACTGGTATTAAGAAAAATCAGTGGTGTACGACACAGGGTAGCTCACAAAATGGAGCAATAGTGTCAAAGACACTATTAGAAGGTTACTGTATAACCTACGTATGCTAAAATGCGTAACGGTAAAGGGAATTAATAAGGAGGAAACGATGTGAGAGATACTATGAAAGAACAATCACTAGCACCTTGGTTCTAGGGATGGGGGGAGAAAAGTTTGGAATCAAGGATATCATCAGAAAAATGAATGGTAACATTACTGAAGTATGGAGGCAGATGCAAACTTGAGGCAAAAGATAAAGAGTTTGAGGTAGACTTTAGGAAAGGGCTTGAAGAGACACAACCAAGGGAAATATTAAAAGAGTAACTGGAGGGCTTCCCTGGTGGCGCAGTGGTTGAGAGTCCGCCTGCCGATGCATGGGACACGGGTTCGTGCCCCAGTCCAGGAAGATCCCACATGCTGCGGAGCGGCTGGGCCCGTGAGCCATGGCCGCTGAGCCTGCGCGTCCAGAGCCTGTGCTCCTCAACGGGAGAGGCCAAAACAGTGAGAGGCCCGTGTACCACAAAAAAAAAGAAAAGTAACGTAGCTATAGAACTTTGAACAGAGAAGCCTGGTACATTTTAAGAGCTTAAATTATGCACAGGAAGGAAGCTCTCTAAGGGAGAAGGTATAGACATGTTCAGAAAGCTGGGTATCAAGCTTTTAGAGCAAATCTACATTTAGGAGACAGTGAGAGAAAGTATCTCTGATGTAGTAACAGAAGTAAAAAGAGAATTAAAATGCTAACATAGAAGACAAAGGAGAGGACATTAAGAAAGAGAGGGCTGTTAGCAGTGTCAAGTGTCACAGCAAGATGTGGAGAGGCGGCTGAGAAATGGTTCTATCACATGCAGCCTAGAGGAGATCCTCAATGGAGCAGGAGGAGGAGGAGAAAGAACCTAGTATTTTGCTTTCTTTCCTCATGCCAGTAAACAGAACATTACATTATAAATTCGTATTGGCCAGTGCAGAGACAGAACAGAAAGGATAAATGCAAAAAGTGGTAGTTACTTTCCTATATATCTCTAATTTGAAACTTACAAGTGTGTAGTATACCTTGTCCTAAATCCCTAAACCTTACATATAAACAGTCTGCTGAAACACTAACTCTTGTTTGCATTTGTAAAATGCAGGGGAAATACTCTGAAATATTACTGATGAACATATGAATTCTAGATGCTTTTTCCTATTATTATATATAGCAATGATTTGACCTATGCTATTTTATAAATGACTATTTTGATGCCATATATACCTTAGGCTGACTATTTTTTATGTCTCCTTGATTACTGTTTTTGATATATTTTGGAGGTTTAGCAAATTCCTCTTGGGGGTTAGCTTTTTCTTTCAAACTAACAAGTTCTTCTTCGACTGGTGAGATTTGACTTTCTGGGACTAGAATCTGTTGGAGAATAAGGAAAAAGTGTTTAAAACTGCAAACCATAGGAAGTTCTCAATCACTGGATGACTTCGTAAAGCGCTCATTCATCTCACACTCATAAAGGTCAATTCTTTTTGTCTTATATCTATGTACTGTTATAATTTTTAGTCCTTTTTCAAATGTTAATAGACATAATACAGGCTTTGGCATTAGTGGAAGAACATGTACTTCTGATTTTTATTTAAAGTTACCAAAACTGGTATTAATAACAATCTACCTTCTGTACTGAAATAAATGATTATTAATGTGTTTAAAAAGTATATACATCTTATTGGGGCATTATGTTGAGACAATTTATATTTTAGATATTCATCCTCCAAGATGAACTTTATTACTGTGCTCTCATTATTTAGGGTTAAACTTAGCCCAGTGGTAAAAATCAAGTAAGTCAGACACATACCTGTGATCCACTTGCATCAAAAAGAATATGCACAGATGTTTTGGCAACGGAAATGCCTTGTTTTCTGGTAAATTCCTAAAGTAAAATTAATTCAAAGGGATGTCATTTTCTCCCAGTTCTTTCCATTTTAATACAATTATTTCCTATACCTGTTTCCTTCCAAAATTGCCAAATTATCTTAAATCATTATTATTTATACATATAAATACTCTTTTCAGAATAATTCAATGAGTCCCCACTAACCATGGTCTTAGCCTGTTTTGGTAAGGGTTCCTCACAAGCATATTATCTGCTATTCTTCACCATAAATCTTTTGCACGCTATAGACTGAATGTTTCCCCCACAATTCATATGTTGAAACGTAGTCCCCAAGGATGGTATTAGGAGTGGAGGCCTTTGGGAGTTGCTACGGTCATGAGGGCAGAGTCCTTATGAATGGAATTAGTGCTCTTATAAAACAGACCCCAGAGAAATCCCTCACCCCTTCCACCATGTAAGGACACCGTGAAAAGATGGCCATCGATGAACCAGGAAACAGGCCCTCACCAGACACTGAGTCTGCTGGCGCCCTGATCTGACTCACAGCCTCCAGAACTATGAGAAAAAAATGTTTGTTGTTTAGGCCACCCAGTCTACGGTATTTTTGTTACAGTAGCCTGAACAAACTAAGACGTGGACCATCCAAGCTTGTCAACTGAACATCTCCCTAAACATAACATGAATTGCCACCTTGATTCCCAGTTAAACAATATCCGACTCATATCGTCTTCCACAGTGCTGGAAAGCATCTTATCTAAATTTCATTCATTAACTTCTAAGGCCATTTCAAGGCCCACCTCCATAGCCTTTCCTTCAAATCTGACTCTTAATGGGCATTCTTTCTTCAACATCTATACTTCATTTTCTATATGCCACTTACTTCTTCTGAGGTACATTCTATAATTCTCACAATGTTTAATATCTTGAAAACAAGTCTTTGTCTCATTTCACTTTTTAAACACCTCGCAGAAATTCATTAAATGTTTTGAGCAGGTGCTGCTAATTCTGTCATCTGAGATTCTTTCTAATCGGTATCTGAAAGGGTATGGCTAACAATCTGATGGCCATTCCACAATACAAACTTAAAGGACTAAAAATCTACATGTTATTTTATAAAGAATTGTAGGAAAAAAAAAATCAAAGAAACTTAGTCCCAAGTAACTGAAAGTTTCCAGAATTATGAAAATAAATGTTTATTAAAAAGAGTTTAACTTACCCTATACTTATCTGCACCAAAAACTTTTTGTGTCACATTAGCGATTTCTAACGATGCATCAAAATACAAAAGCAATTCTTTCCCTTCTCTTTTACTAATTTTTACTTTATTTTTCAGAATTATAGTCAGTAGCTTCTTCGATTCTCTCACTGTACACAAATGAATCACACTGATTAGTTTACATTAATTCCTATGATACCACTCTATAAGTATACTATAAATAAGAAAAGCATGCAGCATACCAATTAAAATGAACTGAAATAAAATTAACTTTTAGGATTTAAAAGTATTTAAATTAATCAATTCTGGTACTAACTACTTACGTAAAGAAATCAACAATTCAGTCTATTTTTCAAAGTCTCAGTTTCCTGATCTATAAATTACAAGGTAATACAATAATTAATGAACTAAAGCCCTGAGTACATCCTGGACACCAACAGGTTCTTAATAAATATTCTTTGAACACATCTGAGAAAACTATTTTCTTAATTTAAAACAGGCAAAAAAGAAAATAACTTTAATTCCATAACTAACTATTCCTAGGCATAAGCATCTATTCAGACATTTCTATGAAATCCACAGTTACAAACGTGTTGACAATGAACGTCTGATAAAAACTTGAGTACCAGGATATCGTGAAGGAAGAAGGATACGGTGCTAATCCTCAATGAATTCACCAATCCAGTGAAAAGAAAATACTGTTAAGCGCCAGTTTATATGAAGTATTTACCTCCCTTCCTCCGAAAAGTTACAGAAAATTACCTGGCACCCAATTAATGTGCCTGTATTATGGACCGAAGGCCACTATGGTCCTGTCCCACCTCTGGTGCTGCTCCTGCCGCTGACTGAGAAGTCTCCACACCTGCCCCCAGTGTTTGCCTTTGGGCAAGAGGAAAACATCCTGAGGGAGAAGGACCACACCAAGGATAAAACTTTGTGTCTGCCTCAGGAAAAGCTCCGCTGGCCACGCCATGCTCTACCCTAAAGGACAAATATCCCTGTCGGCTATAAAACTCTCTGATCCTTATGAGGCTGGCCCAAGCAGAAAATGTCTTATTTGCTTTTGCAGCTATATGGTCATGACACTTCCTCTGTGATGTCCTTTGATGGTACTAAGAAGTATTAGTTGCCTGAAGATAGTGGTAACGCAGTTTCTAATCCAAAATGCTGGCAGTTTTTTTTTTTTTTGAAAGAAAAAAAAGTCACAAGTCTCAACAGTAAAAGTTTTCAGGCTTTAGAGATGAAAGATCAGGTGTCGTTGAAAATGATAATGTTTCAGATTTTGATGATGAAGATTAGAACACTTATAATCTTTATGAATATTTTTGTTTATTGTTATATCCCTCTGATACGCATGTGAATTTTTTTCTGCAGCTTGCTGTGAACTTAGAGTAAATGCAGTATTTGCTTCACTGCTTGCATGAACATGGTATTAGAATTACTTCCAATTTATTATTTTGCTGAATGCTTTGTACCTTTTTCTACAAAGCATTCTCCACATATGTCATGACTATCTACATAAGAATTTGTTGATATTTGTTATATTTTATTGCTGGCTTTGTTGAAATTTCTGATATTTGCTTTGACTGCCTAGACTATATCGTGGCTTGCTTTCTAGTTAGCAATATTACTGAAATACCAGAAGACTTCCTATTTTGTTGCTTCCTATAAAATCCAAGTATTTATAGATATCAACGTATTTGGATCTTATAATGTTATCTAGATATTTCTGTAGGATTCCAGTATACCATTCTTAAATGAATAATATGTTTTCTCCTGCAAAGCCATTCAAGAAAACACTTAATTGTCCATGGAGCCTTTATTTTACATAATCCTATAAACTGAACATAAAAGGGTTTAACCTCACCCTATTGTGCTGCTGCTGCCCCATTCCTTCAGTCTGCAACTGTAGATGCTCTTTTTCGCTAGAACTATTGCTTGATCTCCAGAGTCCACACTTTTTTTTAACTTCCATGAGTGCCAGTCATGTAAAAAATTCAGATCTTGCCTGCTCCACATAGGTAGACCACATCACCACTTTATTACAAAGGATATTAAAAGATACAATCGAACAGCCAGATGAAGAGAGATAGTGCGAGGTCTGGAAAAGTCCTGAGCACAGAAGACACTATCCCTGTGGAGTCTGGGGTGTGCCACCAAGCGTCAGTATAAGGACTGAAGTGTGCATACTGATATTGATAATGAAAGTTAATTATTATCTTTACATCTGAAATTTCAGTGGAAATTTTGGTGGAGTGGGATGTAAAACAGAAAGTAGACGAGAACAGAAATGAAGAGCAAGAAAGGGAAAGATTTAGCAAAAACTATTCTCTCAAAATTGGCTATGAATGGAAAAAGAATGAGATAGAGGAAGACATAGGATCCAAGTAGACTTTTTTAAGATGCAGTGACAAATGTACCGTAAAAATGTATGATGTTAAAACTACAGGAGAGGACATTATGTTAAGTGAAATAAGCCAGTCACAAAAAGACATATGCTGCATGATTCCACTTAAAATAGTCAATTTCATAGAAACAAAAAGTAGAATGGTGGTTACCAGGGGCTGGGTGGAGGGGAAAAGGGGAACTGTTCAATGAGTATAGAGTTTCAATTTCTCAAGATGACGAAAGTTCTGAAGATCTGTTTCACAATAATGTGAATGTACTTAACACTACTGAACTATATACACTAAAAAATGGTTAAGATGGTAAATTTTATGTTATGTGATTTTTACCACAATAAAAAAAATAAGAGAAACCGCGTGAGGGTGTATATGGAAACTTTCTACACTATTCTGGCAAGTTTTCTGTAATCTAAAACTATTCTAAAATTTAAAATTTATCTTTAAAAAAGACCCAAATGAAGGGCTTCTCTGGTGGCGCAGTGATTGGGAATCTGCCTGCCAGTGCAGGGGACATGGGTTCGAGCCCTGGTCTGGGAATAAAAGTTATAAACTATTGATACATGAAGTAAGTTGGATGAATTTCCCACATGCCGCGGAGCAACTAAGCCCGTGAGCCACAACTACTGAGCCTGCGCGTCTGGAGCCTGTTCTCTGCAACAAGAGAGGCCGCGACAGTGAGAGGCCCGCGCACCACGATGAAGACTGGCCCCCGCTCGCTGCAACTGGAGAAAGCCCTCGCACAGAAAGGAAGACCCAACACAGCCAAAAATAAATAAATAAATAAAAATTTTTAAAAAAGACCCAAATCAAACTTCCCAAGATGAAAAATATAATGCCTGATAAACATTACACAGGATAGAACAGAAGCAGGTTACACACTGCAGAAGAAAATATTAACTAGCAACAAAACAAAGCAATATAAAACTACCGAAGTGAAAAAAGAGTGGAAATAAAAGCCTGGAGTTTGGGTGGAGAACCCAGAGAATCAGTGAGCTATGGAAGAACTTCATATAGCTTAGTATATATGTAATCAAGGCCTCCAGAGAGGAGGAGAGAAAAGGAGCAGAAAAAAATATTTGAAGAACAATGGATAAAAACTTTAGAAGCAAGGAAGCTCAATGAACCTCAAGAATGAACAATATGAAGAAAATTACACTAAAGCATTATAATCAAATGTTTAAAACTACTAATAAAATCTTAAAATCAGCCAGGGGAAAAAAGACTAAACAAAAAGGAGCAAACATGAGAGTGACAGACTTCTCATCAGAAACAATGCAAGCCAAGAGAGAGTAGAGTAACCTCTTTCAAGTACACTGAAAGAAGACAACAGTCAATCTAGAATTCTATATGTACCAAAAATACTTTGCAAAATAAAATCAAAATAAAGACTTTCTGACATAAAAAAGCTGAAAGAGCTCATCACCAGCATATTTGCAGGACAAGAAATATTAGAGAAGTCACCTAGGCAGAAGGAAAATAATACCAGATGGAAATCTGGGTCTATACAAATGAAAGCTGAACACTGGAAATTGTAAATAGGTGGGTAAATCTAAAATACTTTTTAATCCACTTTTTAAATCTCTTTAAAAACTAATTGGCTGCATAAAGAAAAATATCATTACACATAATATGAGGTCTTTGACACATTCAGAAGCAAAAAAATTTTTACCATTATTGGCAGCAATGGCACAAAGGCCAGGAAAGCAAAAATGGAATGTTACTACTACAAGGTTCTTATACTATTCATAAAAGGGTATAATATTACTTGAACATACACACTATTAAGTTAAATATGTATAAAATAAACCGTAAATCAGCCACTAAAAAGGTGAATATAAAGCCAACAAAAGAAATACAATTAAACCACTGAAAATGAATTAACACCAAAGAAGAAAAAGAGAAAAAGAAAAGAAACGTGGCAGATGGGATGGCACGTAGAAAAAACAAAAGCTAGATGATGAATTTAAAGCAAATCAATAGTCACATTAAAAACCACAAAAGGCAGAGACTGTCAAATTACACTGACTGTCTCTGATATGATGCCCAGTAACAGTATATGATGCCTATAAGAAACCCACTTTAAATACACAGACACAAAGGACTTAAAAATAAAGAAAAGCTATGCCATGCTATAATTAACCAACAGAAACTTGGAGAGAGTATACTAATATTATATAAAATAGACTGCAGAGCAAAGAATATTACCACAGGAAAAAGAGTCATTTCATAATGATAAATTTATGAAGAAAAGATAATACCACTAAATGTTTATAAAACTAATAACAGAAATTCAAAATATCTGAAGCAAAAAAATAACAGAACT
This sequence comes from Phocoena sinus, assembly GCF_008692025.1. Taxonomy (NCBI): domain Eukaryota; kingdom Metazoa; phylum Chordata; class Mammalia; order Artiodactyla; family Phocoenidae; genus Phocoena; species Phocoena sinus. Next base: position 3,403,411 of record NC_045777.1, on the reverse strand, counting down.
GAATAAAAAAAACCCACAGCTCTAGTGGTGACTTCAATACCCCTCCCTCAATAAGTGATAGAACAGGAGGCAGACAATGAGGAAGGATATATGACAACACTATCAACCCAACCCTCCACCCAACAACAGCAGAATACACATTCCTTCAAGCGCACTCACACCATTCACCAAGACAGACCATATTCTGGGTCATAAAATAAGTGTCAATATACTGAAAAGGGTTCTCAAAGATCATACAAAGTATACTCTCTCATAACAATGAAATTAAGTTAGAAATCAGTAGCAGGAAAATATCCCTGAAATCTCAAGTATATAGAAACTAAATAAAAAACTTTTAAATAAACCTATGGCTCAAGGAAGAAACCAAAAGAGAAATTTAAAAAGAATAAATTAATGAGAATGGAAACACAGCACATGGCAATTTGTAGGATGTTGCTAAGGAAGTACTTAGGGGAAGAATTAAAAGCACTAAATGGCTATATTAGAAGAGAAAAAATGGTCTCAGGTCAATGACTTCAGCTTCACCCTGAGATGCTAGAAACAGGAAAGCAAATTACAACTAAAGTAATCAGAAGAAAAGAACAGATATAACATATGTATATGTATAGCTGATTCACTTTGTTATAAATCAGAAACTAACACACCATTGTAAAGCAATTATAGCCCAATAAAGATGTTTAAAAAAATAAAAATGCAAAAAAAAAAAAAAGAACAGATATAAGAGCACAGATCAATTAAACTGAAAATCAAAACACAAAAATGAGAAAAATCAATGAAACTAAAGGCTGGCTCTTAGAGAATATCAATAAAATTGATATAACTCTCAGACTGATTAGGAAAAAAAGATACAACTTAGCAGTATCAGCAGCAACAGGGGGACCATCACTACAGAATCTACAGACAGTAAAAAGATAAAATGGGACCATTATAAACCACCTTATGCCAATAAATTTGACAACACGATTACTTGAAAGACACAAATTACCAAAGTTTACTCAAGGAAAAAAAAAGATAACCTGAAAAACCCTGTATCTATTAAATTAATTGAATTTGTAGTTAAGAGCCTTCAGCAAAGAAAAGTAAAAGTGCAAGCCCAGATTGCTTCACTGGTAAATACTACCAAGTACTTAAAGAAGAAACAATACCAATTCTACACACACTCTTAGAGAAAATGGAAGATTATAGAATACTTGCCAATTCAGCCTATGAAGCTAACAACGCCCTGATTCTGAAACTTAAAAAAAACAAAACAAAACAAAAAACCCAGACATTACAGGAAAAGAAAACTACAGACCTTCTAGAACATGAAATACCAAATTCCTAACTAAATTTTGCAAATCAATTCCAATAATATATAAAAGAATAATACGTCACAATGAAGTGTAACTATTGTTACAATGTTATTTCTCCAGATATCAAATTACAATCCCAGTTGTAATTCTAGCAGGCTTTTTGTAGCAATTGATAAGCCAATTTTAAAAGTTACATGGAAATTCAAAAGGTCTAGAATTTCCAAAACAGTCTTGAAAAAAAAAAAAAAACCCACAGTGTTAGAAGACTTACACTATCTCACTTTAAGACTCACTATAAATCTACAGTAATTAAAACAATGTGGTACTGGCATAGGGTACAGATCAATGGACTACAGCATCAAGACCTGCACTTCTACCCGTCATTTGATTTTCAACAAGGGAACCAATGAAGTCCAGTGGGGAAAGGAAAACCTTTTCATCAAATAGTCCTGAAATAACTGTATACCCATATGAAAAAATGAACCTAACTCCTATATTACACCATAATCAAATATTGAGATGGATCATAATCCTTAACAGAAAAACTAAAACCATAAAGTTTTTACAGAAAAACAGGAGAACGTCTTTGTGACTTGGTAGTAGGCAAAATTTCTTAGGTCACACAAAGCAATAACCATGAAAAAAAAGAAAACTGATCATGTGGACTTCAAATTTAAAAACTTCTGCTCAATAAAGACACCAATGAGAAAATGAATAAGCAAGATACAGATAGGGAGAAAATACTCACAGAACATATATTTGTCGAAGGATTTGTATCCAGGATACGTAAGAACTCAAAAACTTAATAATAAAAAAGAGTCCAGTAAGAAAAAAAAAAAGGACAAAATATTTAAACAGATACTTCATGAAGAAGATACATGAGTAGCCATTAGGCACATGAAAAAGTGCTCAACATCACTGGTTATTAGGAAAATGCAAATAAAAGCTATCATGAGATACCACTACCTGCCCACTGAGATAACTAAAATACGTCTTGATATCTGAATTTGGAGTGGTGCCAGTCTGCCAAGGTATATGATTTTTGTCCAGCACGTATTGACAAGAAAGTGACTGACCATGGGTTTTAGACTAGATAGAGAAGGAAATAAATACAAGATATTGGGGGAATTGTGGGGGCAGGGAATTTGATGATATTGAACTATCAAATTTATGAATATGAACATATGGAAATGTTGATCTGCTTTCATCAGTCCATTGTGTTTTTCCATAGAGTGTGCAACTTCTACTCGAGCAGAATCAAGAAGAGAGTTATCAAAAACAAGTTTAATACCTTCAATGCTGTATGTTTGTACTTCTTCCTCAGGCACAGTGACTGCTTCCCACTGATGATTCTTAAATTTAAAAACAGGTTTTGATCATAAATAATAATTCATTCTTGCTTTAAAGCTCCTTTAAACACCATTTTAAGTTATACAAACAATAAAGGTTATTACTATTTTCTTTTACTATGTATCACTAAGTAACTGGTTGATATAACACATTTCTTGCTCCATCAATTGACTAGATAATGTATTATACTTGCCGCATTTAATCTATTTGTTCATTCTTAAAAGTAAATGACAGTATTGACTACTTTTATGGTTTCCTATTCTTAACCAAAAGCAAAGAATGACTAGCCATTCATATTTATTAGAGTATACCCTTTTAAAAAATATTACCAAATCCTGTCATTTCTTCCTTTGAAATGTTGTGTGATCATATTCATCCCCCAATTCTCACTCATTAATTGACTGTCCTTAGATTCAAACACTGAATGCATGTGAATAATAACCTAAAATGTTTTCCCCTTCCAAGTATTTTCATTGAAAATTTGTATAAGTGAATAAAATAATATGAATTCACACCAAAAAGTCATGGTAAAAATCAGAACCATTCCTAAAAGATGGGATCCTAAAACCTTCAGGAATCTTATGATGAAAATAGATCCAATTCTTTTGCTAGTTAAGGACCACTCTTTGTATAGAAATTCTGCTAAATCCTCAATCTCTTCACTAACTCCCTCCCTTATTTGCCTTAACTGAAACCAGTCTATACTCTTGAGGGCACCACTACTATTATAATTATAGCCTTCTCCAGTTAAGACGCTAATTCTCCCAGACCTCAAAACCTCAGGGTCGGCAGGAAAGGGCTGGTCTCCTCTCTCCCCAACACTTTGAGCAGCTTCACATTTCTCTGTGTGTAAAAGCCTTGCTCCTTTGTGGCACATGCCAGCTGGCACACATACCCATCGGTTATCATCTACTAACTTTAAAGTGACTCTTCCTCATACGTGGAGGCACCTGGTTCAAAGCTTTCCTTTTGAAAAAATGTCTACATTATAAAAATTTTCAAACAGATTATAAAAAATAGAAATCACAGTATAATGAATCCAAAATATGCCCATACCCAGCTTCAACAGTTACTGATATATTATGCCCACTTGTTTCATCTTCACCCCCTACTTTCCCTGTACTACACTCTCCTCTTGACCTCAGTTTTTTAATCTGTCACCCCAGCCATCAACTTTAAAACTCTTATCATTAAAGTACCTAACAAAAACCCCTCCCTGGAATCCACATCTCACTTTAGCTTCTACTGTCCTCTTTCCCTTGTCTTTACTTCCTCCACAAATATTTCAACTTTCCAGGAATGCTTAAATCCTCATCACTTAAGTGAAATTGCTCTTTCATGGATCATAAAACACCCTTCCTTTGTCTTCTATAACATGATACCCTTTTAATTTGTTCTGTTTTGGCTGATTCATGAAGTATCCTTCAGGCTAGAGTCTCTTCTACCTATCCTGTATAAATTTGTGTTTTTCACAGTTCTGTCATGTAGACACTCATTAAATCCCATGGTTTTATTTATCATCTATATACAGAGAGCTTCTAAATCTCCATTTACAGCTCAGTTCTCTCACCTCAACTTCAGACCAATATATCCAACTGCCTACAAGATATCTTCAGCTGAATACCCCACAAACACCTCCAAATCAAAACATCCAAAGTTGAGCTCATCATCTTACCCTACAAAACTGATCCTCCTGTGACAGCATCTTCATCCATCCAGTTACCCAAGTTTTATTAACCCTTCCTCTTTTTACTACAAACTACCAAGTCTGCTCAATTCTACCTCCTCAAGTTTTTCTGGAATCCATCCATTTCCATCCATCCCCACTGTCACTTTCCAAAACTGTGCCACCATGATTTCTCTCACCTGGATTACTGCAAGTCTCCTAACTGCCTCTGGTCTTGTCCCTTCTTAATCTGTTCTCCTTGAGGCAGGTGGGCCCCAAGCTAGACATTTACAACTGGCCTCCTGTTCCAACTTCCTGGGGTGAGTAGAAGATGGGCTCCAGGCTGGACATTCATTACAACCCCCAACCCCCATGTTTACATTTCCTGAGGCAAGAGACAAACCGGCTCTGGACTACATATTTATGACCAGACTCCAGTCTATATTTCGAGATCTGCACTTCAATATAAGAAACAACAACAGGAATAGCGTAGATAACTGGACATTGGACACTTTTATGGCAGGGACAGAGAGGGGCTAAACCCTGTTAAAAGATCAAGACATCATGCATTTCCCATCCTTGGTGCAAGGGAAACATTGCACATGCACAGAAAGGCTCCTTGGGGTTCAAAAAGGAGGGGGCACCACCCCATAATATGTGATGCTAAGGCCATCCCCTAGGCCTCTGGGCTGAAATCCATCTTGGAAAAAAGTTGCGCATGCACCTCGGGGAGGGTCCTAGGGCAGGTCAGGTGTTGAGAAACCAGATAATTGGCCAAAGGTAAACAAAGACCCGGAAGAACTGCCCTATATAAATGACTTAACCACCTCTTTACTCCCGCTCCTCCTCATTAGGGAGGAGGCCCACACCCTTGCTCTCCCGGTGTGCATCTCTGCCTTGTTTCCATCTTAACTAAACAAAGTGTTTCTCTGTGTGCTCTCCCACTAGTTGTTGTGCAATGTCTCTAAATAATAAACTTTGTACCTGTTTTTTTTTTTTTTTTTTTACAGTTTTTGCCTCCGTAAGAAATGCATTTTTCACTGGGGGCAAGAGCCAGGGGGTCTGGTGGCTAGGATTCCTGGTTTTCATCCAGGCTACCCAGGTTCAATTCCTAGGCAGGGAATTAAGATCTCGCTTCACGCCACCACTCACTGCTGCCTCTCCGAGATCATCCCCGCCAGGAGAATCTTTTACATGAATGTGATGCTCAGTGTCTAGCATATATCTGGCACACAGTAAGTTCTTATTAAATATTCACTGAACTGATGTTGCCTCCTACTTATAATCCTTCTTTGGCTCTATACTGCCTGCCTTATTTCTTTCCAATACCCTTTGAACTCTATGCACTAACCATACTATGTATCTTTTAGTTGAATATTCTATATATTCATTTTTAAAATAAATATGAGCCCTTGAATAGCCATAAATGAGAAAAGACATGTCCCTGGTTTAATAAATTTTATGTTCTACGAGGGGAAAAACAGAAAAAACAACAGGTAAACAAAAGGATTTTAAGTAGCAATAACTACTATAAAAGAAAAAAAGAGGCCAGTGTGATATAATGTGGCTGGGTGGCTACTTCAGACTGAGTTACCAGAGAATACCTCTAGGAGGTGACATTTGTGCTGAAATCTAACTGGGAAGGAACTAAGACGCAAAGATCTGGAGGTTCCTAAGCAGAAGAACCAGCAAGTAGAAAGACTTGAAAAGAGCGTGATCTAGAGGAAAAGAAAAAAAAAAATGAATGTGGCTAGAACACAGTAAGCACAGAGAACAGTCTGATTATCAGAGAAATAGTCAGGGGCGAGGTCATAAAGGCCCTGAAACACCATGTTAAAGAAACAAAGGGAGGGTTTTAAGCAGCCACAATATGGAAGAATGGCTTTGAGGAGAGTAAGCCTGAAGACAGGGAGAAATGCACTACTGCTATAGAAACCCAGAGGGGAGAGGAGTCTAAATATCTCTGTGGGAAGAACTCTCTCCCAGCATCTCTAGATCAGTGACAGGAACATAGGAGGCATTTAATACTTATAAATGCACTTTATACTATCCCTATCAAGTATAATACTAAAATTACTTATTTTCTTGTCTGAATCATCCATTAGACCAAGTGAGTGAAATCAGGAACCACATCAGTCCTATTCTATCCTCTTTTCCCAAAATGAAAGTCCATTTCCTGAAGAAAATCCAGTTAAAAATACACCTAAAAACGCTGCAAGAATAAATACACTAATGAAAACCATCAGTACCCCTGAGAAGTAGTGCTAGTTTTTGGAACTCAATTTTAATTAAGCATTCTAAAAAGGTACTCTAAAAAGAAATAAAGGTACGTGGAAATCCTAAGAGGCATTTGGTTAATGTTCGTCTAAAAAGAATTTACCTGGAACAAAAGGCAGGATTTTACAAGAAAGAGACTAAAAAGACTAATGCCTCTTTGTATTATCAGCAGCTGCAATCAGATTAGTAAATGCAAATCAACTCTTACTCAGATCTTGGCCACACAGTTTGAGCTAGAAGTATGCAAATGTAGCAAATATTAAGTGGTGGCTATTTGGAAACAAGGCCTCAAGAATTTTCCTCAGGTTAAAGAGGTCAGTAGAAAACATACCTTCCTGGTTGCAAAGTTTAAACATAGTTACAATATAGCACAGAAAGAAAAGAACTAACATTCACTTCTAAGTACCACCATAAGAATCAATCCCTCACAACCAAATGTAAAATAGCTAGCTAGCTGGAAGCAGCTGCAAAGCACAGGGAGATCAGCTCCATGCTTTGTGTCCAACTAGAGGGGTGGGAGACGCAAGAGAGAGGGGATATGGGGTTATATGTATACGTGAAGCTGATTCACTTTGTTATACAGCAGAAACTAACACACCGTTGTAAAGCAATTATACTCCAATAAAGATGTAAACAAACAAACAAAAAAAGAATTAATCCCTCACTATTTTCAAACAGAAGATTCTATGAAAGAATAAGGTAAGACCATTTGTCATCATCTGTTAATGTTATTTTTAACTGAGTGCTTCTGTACTGGAGTAACTGCTGTCTTTTCTAGATTCAATTCACTTTGTTCATGTGAATGTTAAATTTTAATCATTAACATGTAATTAATTTCTGAAAAGCTCATATTTAAACACTAGTATTAAATTTTAGCATTTTTCTCTTGCAATAAGACATCAGAAATAATTTTCATTTCTAATTAACTTGATAGGTTACCATGCTCATCAAAACTACTAGAGCAAACATTGAAATCTACTAAAATAGCGAGGAAATAAATATCAAAGAAATCCATATTCTTAAGTTGAATTACAACATTATACACACACACACACACACACAAAATGGTACAGAGGTATCTAAAGCTTACATCATTGTCTTCAGCAACGTAGAATGATACAGTCTGGCTCCCAAGATTAAAATCTATCCAAAATCCCTCAAGTTTTTCATCTGATGGTATTTGCAACTAATAAAATAAACATATAAAACTAGAATATACTATGCTTTTAAAAGTGACAACAGAAAATTATGATGTTATATTCATGGTTGAGTTTTTTTGAAAAACAAAAGAGTAGAGCTGGAAGGTATGGGAAGATAAAGAGCAGGCAAGTACAGCATTTAAATCAATTTAGAAACAATCAAAAGAAATGCTGCTTAATATTTTACATAGAAATTAGCTAGCTCCAAAATATCACAAATATTCCAAGTACAAATAAAGGTTGAAAATATTTTCATGTTTGAATATATTCATGAATGATAAACAATAACGGGCTTAAGGAAACATAAGAAAATTTGAAGTACAACCTTTATATTTCACTTATCCTTGGCTACAAATGTGCCATTTCATAAAATGTCACTTAGATCCAGAATACCAGACCAGCTGTATTTGTGATCTAATTATGACTAACATTAATGTTCTTGTCAATTTGTAACCTACAATTCACTTGACCTTTCCATCAAAATTCATCTAATAACTAAAACACATACTAAATTAAAAATTTACCTCATAGTTATCAAGAAATGCTGATAAACAAGGAAATGTAAAGACCCTGAAATAAAAAGTAGTCTGAATTAAAGAAAAAATTAATAAGCCTTCACAGCATAATTTTGACTTGCCATACAAATCACACCTAGGATCAACAGGAAATCAGGCAGTAGTGACAACAATTTAAATAAAATCATATTTCCTTCTTTATTACTCTTTAAAGTGAGAGTTCGCGGGAAATCTGTTTCCGAAAGACAGCATGTTACTTTGAGGATACTACTCAACCTACCGTCTTGACTAAAGTGACTGCATCAAACTACTTTTCACGTTATTGACTATGAACAGAGATTCCTAATTTAGCTTATACTAGTGATATTGCTACAGTGGAAGTCCCCATAAGATTATATGGGAAAAGAAGAGTAGAAGTGAATAATACTGCTAATAAAAATGGCTGAATTCATTGAATACTTTCTTGGTCAGATACTACTATAAGTACTAAGTGTATAACCATCTCATTTAATCTTTACAACAAACATATGAGGTAGATATTATTAGTATTCTTGTTTTACAGTTAAGGAAACTGAGGCGAGTAAGGTTAAATAACTTGTCCAACATTAGAGCAGGAAGAGGGGGACCTGTTATTCAAATCCAAATAGTGTGACTCCCTGCACACAACCCTCACCCTATCTTTCATTTCCTTAGCAGGTAAACTAAATGTGAACTCATTCAATCCAATGTGTCCTGAACACCTATAAGGTGCTAGGCACTGCACTACAAAAATACCTCTTCTGTCATTGTCAAAAGTGATAAAAATTTATATTACCTAGCCTTCCATGACCATTCTTGAGATTAAATAACTGCAGAAAGAACATCCTTACAATATGTTAATTATAAAAGAAGATGATTTATGTTTGCTATATATTTTTATTCCAGTATGTGTACAAAGGAGGTAGCTCAAGTAATATTTATACCTAGATTTTTATTGTTCCTTAAACACCAAATTTATAATATATATGCAATTCTGAAATACAGTAAACCAATTTTAGACAAAGTTATTAATTAATATTAATTAAATAAAAATGTATTCTTTCCTCTAAAAAGTACAAAGCAAAATAAGACCAGTGGAGGATTATTTCAGCCTACCATTGTGTGCCCTTTCTTGAGCTCTGTTTCTTTATCATTAAATGGTTGTATTTTGCATTGTTTACCTTCTTTTGTCTCCAAGCATGCCATTTACAAGGTTGAGAAATATCCTGCAATCCTAATTTTTAAAAAAGAGAGAGCTTTTAAAAAACATAGTAATTTTTAAAAATTTGTTAATTTGTTATTTTTATACTACTTACTGTTTCAAATTCAGAGACTTTAATTCCTTTAAATGCATTAGCAATAAAATCCATTGAAAACCACTGACATGCCAGTTCTTGTCTTTGTTTTTCTGGGGTCATTCTACATAAAGCTTCTACGATAGCCACTTGTAAGTCATAATCTTTAAAAAAAAATAATAATAATGTATTATTTGAAATTATGAAAATTAAAGTTTATAAAAGTCAATACATTTCATAAGTTGTTAGAACAAGCAAGAGTAATAAGGAACGTAGTGTAATTTACTCATCTTTTGCCATTTTCTTCATAGAGATTAGAAACATCTCATCATTACAGGCGTGAATATAGCCCAAATAACAAAATAAGTTTACTAATAGAAGGAGTAAAAAAATATTTTTAAGGATATTTAAAAGAAACTCCTAAATGTTCAAAGATTCCTCCATTCCATTATTAGAGTTGTGAATTGCAAAATAACTCATAGAAAAGTCTATAAATCACAGGTAATCTTTGTTTTCCTTTTGCATATCATGATATTTACAGTTATTTTAAAGTACTTCAAACCAGTCGTTTGTTCTATATGTAAATCACTACATCAAAATTTTCTCATATGAAACTTAGGAAAGAAAATTTGAGCTCTTTTAATAAAAACATTGTTTACAAACAAATCTATCAATCCCAAGAATATTAAACCTCCTAATTTCATAAAATACATTTAAGAAATTTCTTCACAAAAGGAATCCAAATCTACTTGAAAATTATTATTCAAAAACCTACCACTAGGCATAAATTATATTTGACAACTCCTGTTATCATACTTATTTTTTTAGTTTAGTTTATAATTCCCTTGCATAATTTCACTACATTACAATGTTAATATTATTTTGACTAATTAGATATTATAGTCTATTAATAAATTTGGAGTAATTTCAAATATGAACATTTTGAAAAAAACAGACTTACCTCCAGCATCTAAAATCCTTTCTCCCATACTACTCCTGTGAATCAAAACAACAGGTTATATACTAGACAAGTATCAATTAACTAGAAAGCTCATACGTTTGGGGGAAAAAAACTTCACCAAAATTTACAATTGATTAGTATCACAGACTTTGGCAGAAAACATATATATAAATTATATTAGAAACCTACAAGAGTTTATCAGTTTTAATTCTTAATGCAACTCATGGTTGCCTTATTTGCCTTATAAAACATCCTTTAAATTCTTGACTTGAACCACTAATTAAAGAAATATAGTACAAGTTATTACATGAGAATTAACATTTCTTGGTTAGAGAGTATTTTCCTGGCATCTTCAGGCATTTTGTCCAGCATAGCATTCATTTTTTTTAGAGTCTAGAAAAGAAAAATACATAATCCATTAACTTTATATATTCAGTGAAACATTAAGTACTTAGAGATATATTATAGGTATATAAACTTAGAAGCCTATTTTTTCTTAATCACAGCATTTTATGCAGCGAAAGAAGGGTGGAGGAAAGAATATAAAGTATAAAATAATGAATATAAGAAAACATACAACACAGGATATCAAAAATAGAATATACCATGATTCCTGTACTTAAAGCAGTCACACTCTTTGCAGTATGACATGTTTATTATTACTCTAAGAACTAAAGAAGCAAAAAATATTATCCTATTAATATTTGTTCCTATGGCTACACACATGTACACATATATATATACTAATACAGGTTATTTTTAGCATTTAAATACTTAGGAACTGCTAATATCTACATGGTATAGTTTATTTTCATATGAGCTGTATATTATACATAAACCCACATGCTTATGAATTTTCAATACATATTTAGGTAATACTGGGTTGGCCAAAAGGTGTGTTTGGCGTTTTTTTCCATGAGATGCTCTAATAGCACTTAGTTGTCTTTAACTTCATTCGGAACAATCTTGTTAGATTGTACTGTGACAGCTGTGGTATCAGCGTGCATTTAAAAAGAACTTACCAAAATTAGTGAATTTTTGTGTAGCCATTTTAATATTGAAGATGGAAGAAAAAAGCAACATTTTTGGCATATGTTTATTATTTCAAGAAAGGTAAACATGCAACTGAAATGCAAAAAAAGATCTGTGCAGTGTATGGAGAAGGTGTTGTGACTGATGAAACATGTCAAAAGTGGTTTGCGAACTTTCATGCTGGAGATTTCTCCCTGGATGATGCTCCATGGTTGGGTAGACCAGTTTAAGTTGACAGCAATCAAATCAAGACATTAACTGAGAACAATCAACGTTGTACCACGCAGGAGATAGCCGACATACTCAAAATATACAAATCAAGCGTTGAAAATCATTTGCACCAGCTTGGTTATGTTAATCGCTTTGATGTTTGTGTTCCACGTAAGTTAAGCGAAGAAAACCTTCTTGACCCTATTTCCACACGCAGTTCTCTACTGAAACATAACTGAAACGTTCCGTTTTTAAAACAAATTGTGATGGGCGATGGAAAGCGGATACTGTACAATAATGTGGAACAGAAGAGACACTGGGGCAAGAGAAATGAACCACCACCAACCACACCAAAGGCCGGTCTTCATCCAAAGAAGGTGATGTTGCATATATGGTGGGATTGGAAGGGAGTCCTCTATTATGAGCTTCTTCCGGAAAACCAAACGATTTATTCCAACAAGTACTGCTCCCAATTAGACCAAGTGAAAGTGACACTTGACCAAAAGCGTCCAGAATTAGTCAACAGAAAACGCATAATCTTCCATGAAGATAACAACACAAGACCGCATGTTTCTTTGATGACCGGGCAAAAACTCTTACAGCTCGGCTGGGAAGTTCTGATTCATCGGCCATAGTCATCAGACATAGCATCTTCGGATTTCCATTTATTTCAGTCTTTACAAAATTCTCTTAATGGAAAAAATGTCAATTCCCTGGAAGACTGTAAAAGGTACCTAGAACAGTTCTTTGCTCATAAAGGTAAAAAATTTGGGAAGATGGAATTATCAAGTTGCCTGAAAAATGGCAGAAGGTAGTGGAACAAAACAGTGAATATGTTGTTCAATAAAGTTCTTGGTGAAAAATGTAAAATGTGTCTTTTTTTTTAACTTAAAAACCAAAGGAACTTTTTGGCCAACCCAATATATTTCATCGTGTCAGATAATGAATTAAGACAACAGAGACACACTACATGATAATTTAGTGCCAAGATAAAATAATTATTCAATTTGATAAATTGCTACCAAATTGTCTTCACCTTCTCTTTAAGTTTTCAAAGAAAATCTAAAAAAATGACTTTACCTCCTGCTGAATACAAATATTCACTCTTGAGTCAATAACCAGGGCACAAATTCGAGGTATGAAACTTTCCACTACTTGCCTTCTACCTGAATAAAAGTAAATTATTGACAAATGTGTATTTTAAACTCTTTTCAATGACAATCTTATATGTGTTAATGGAAATCGGACATACTAATTCAGTTCAGACGCACCTGGGCACCAGGAAGCTTGAAATTCAGTCCTGGTTCTGCCATTAACTAGCTATGTAACTTCGAAAAAACACCGTTCAAACAGATGTGACTGATTTTAACTCTGGCAAAGGAATAACCCCAGATCCAGCTTCTCCTTTGAGGCACTTAAAGCAGTATTACTTTTTTGGATAAATAAATACAGTCCAAAACTGGAAAAGTCTAATTTGAGGTTTTTATGAAACTGGCCTCAGTAATTTATAGTCATACCTCCAAAATTCCATAACAGCCATTAACACCTCCGGACTTCATGAAGATCTAAATATCTTGTCCTATTTCTAAAATTTGACACTATTCTCTCAAAAGACAAGGCTTTATTAATACTAAGTATATTAAGAGGAATTTGCTTCATGCTAATTCATGATGCAGAGTTCTAAAAGAATTTTAAATAATGGCAATGCTGCAACAGAAAATGCACTTTACAAAGTGACTACGTTAAAAGAAAAAAAAATCACTGAATTACTTGAAAAGATAAAGTGATTTACTTAAAAAAAACCAGTTGGATCACTTCATAATCACTGGTGCTTTAGGACTGTTTTCTCGCTTACAAACTTACGAATTTAGACTAAATTGTTGTGCTAATTGCAAAGAAACCAATGAAAAGGTAGCATTAACTACTACTGAAATAAATAGCAATTGATATTTTTAAACATTTTGGGAGCAGTTAGCTGTTCCTTTATTTATAAACAATTCACCGGCCCCAATTACCAATCCTAGGTAATTCTTCCTCAACCAACACAGAGATAAAATAACTTGAGTTTATTGTTTGACATAAGGCACTGCCAAGCACAAGTGAAATGATGAGTTGTAACATGTTCTATACTCTCCATGTACTACTGAAAATTTTGTTTCATTAGATCAAGGACAAACTATGGCCCACAAACCAAATCCAACTCACTGTCCCTTTTTGTATGGCTGTATTCATCAGCAGGTACTCTGTGGAAATATGTGAATCTATCATGATTTACTGAGCCAGCAGTCTCAGGTGAATTTCATTCATTCTTATGAACTTAGCCATCATTAGCCACCACTAAATGAATGGCTTTGGTAATTAGCTTGGGCTGCAGGGTTGATAGTGTTTCTTAATGAATTCAACACCAAAGTCCAAGGCAAAATTAGTGCGTATATGAGAAACTTATACTTCAGTAAAGTTATTTCAATGAAACAAAGGTCATCTGAATCACAAGTAATGTCCAGCTGCTTTATACATCTCCTAGGCTGTCAAAAGCTGAGACAAGAAATGACATCTCCATTTCCAACAACAAATTTATAGGGGATATATTTTTTCCAAGATCCAACTACAGATCCAGCAGCGTTTCTGCATGTTGATGTAGGTGCAAAGGAAATCTCCCTATTTCAAAATTCATTTTAACTCTGCAACTGAGGAGCTTCCACCTAACCTTCAACTGAAAGTGATTAATCTGCAATGCAATGGCATTCTAAAAAGCAAATATTAAGAAAAAAGTCTAATATAATTCTATAAATGCTTTCCAAGTGATGAATATGCTCAATTAAAAATCATGCTCACGAACTGATATCAGTATTTGGCATTATCTGCATAAAAAGACGTTTTCTAATGTAATATACACAAAATTCCACTACAGATAAGCATGAACAAATGAATATTTCCAATTAACTTTTATAACAGCAAACACTAACTCTGAACCTTAAGAGAAACGTCATCTTCTCAAAAAAGAGTGCTATTCTCCTCATTAGACCTGTATTACAAAAACACTGTACTCAATTATTGTTATATTTTGAGTTGCATCAATAAAACATTTGTGGAAATTTGTTTTCTTTCTTGTTAAATAAGTACCTACATAATACCATCAATTTTTTTCTTGGCCTACAAAGCCTAAAATATTTACTATCTGACCCGGAAAAAATTTGTTGATTCCTGAATTAGGTAATGAATTCATAATATTAGGACAATACTACAAGAATTGCAAGATTATACCAAAACTCTAACAGCAAATTACTGTTCCAGTAGAAATAAAATGTTTATTATACCTTCATCATCCATGTCATGTATGACCTGAAAGTGAATAATATTTAAAACTTACTATCTTATATTATAAACCATTACAAATAGTATTAAAATAAGAGGTTACATATGAACTCACCACATAATTATTTAACTTTTATGTATTAACTAATTAATCAGGATAAATGCACTAACCAATCTGTTAGTGACTTTTAGTCTCAGGGCATATAGAACACAAATTGTTTTTAAATAAACACATGCTTTATAACATCAGTGAATCAATACGATTGTTACCATCAAAAGATCAAATAATTCTTCTATCATATTTATAACAGCTTCATCTTTTGAATTTCCTTGACTCAGAATAATCTCCTTGGATTTTTCAAACCAGGTAACCATGTAGAAAAAGAAATGTAAATACATTAGTTACTTTGAATTCAATTTTAATAATTTTAAGAATGTACTCATACAAACAGTAAACCTAAGAAAAAAGAAACATTAAAAATAAAAATTCTAGTATTGTATCAAAATAAGTTTATGCTCTTAAACACCATCATTGTTTTTGCTTTTTAGTAACTCACTATATGTTCCCATTTTTTAGATGGGAATGGATGAAGTTAATCCAATTCCAAGTAGAAAATCTTTACTTCCCCCCCTTCAAATTCTTAGTTCATGTACTTTCATATTCATAGGTAAAGAATTATCATTACACATTAGATTATTGTGGCATTTTTACTATTTGAAATATTTTGGTATTATTTTATTTTTATTAACTCAGACATTTGAGTACACACTATGTCTTAGGCACTGTTCTTGGTGCTGGGTATACAACAATGAACAAAACAGACAAAAATCAATATCCTACATTCTAAAATGGGAAATAGATAATAATAAACGATATAAAAAGAAAAGTAAATTAAGTTAGATAGTGATTAAGATGAGCTAAAGAGAAAATAAAGCAAGTAAAGGCCTTAGGGAGTCTTGTGACCTTAAATTCACACAATTATCAAGGATCCTGTATACAGTTCCCTTGTGATCTTTTTTTTCTAACATATACCACAGGTTATAAAAATATTTTATCTGTTTTATATACAGTTCTCAAATTTATTTTCCAACACTTTGAACCATTTAATTAGAAAACACACCTTTAATCATATTTCCCTCAAAGAAATATGTTACATATTCTATACTCATCTTTTGTACTAGTCCTTGTTTTATCATAGTTAGAAGTCCAGCTTTCCCCAATATACTGATATTTTTGCCACATCTTCCAAAAGAAACCAAAATGGTTGAAACAGTTTGGATATTCTTTTTATTCAGCTCCTGAAATGCAAATTATACATTTAAACATCTGTAAATACAAAATAGAATGGAATTGGCATTGTGCTAGGAGAGTTATAATCCTCACAAATCTTAGTCATTATCATAATCATAATCTCCATATTGCAAAGGACAAAAGTGTGGTTTAAAAAAGGCAACCTGCTTACAAGCACTCAGCCAGTGAATGACAAACACAGTACAAAATTGCAGACATGTATAAACTCAAGAAACTTTAGTCTTATGATGCAATGAATCAGTTACCTTCCATTCTAAAAAGCTTTATGTATTTAACTAAGGGATACAAGACTTTTTTTTTTTTTTTTTTGCGGTACGCGGGCCTCTCACTGTTGTGGCCTCTCCCATTGCGGAGCACAGGCTACGGACGCGCAGGCTCAGCTGCCATGGCTCACGGGCCTAGCCACTCGGTGGCACGTGGGATCCTCCCGGACTGGGGCACGAACCCGTGTCCCCTGCATCGGCGGGCAGACTCTCAACCACTGCGCCACCAGGGAAGCCCGATACAAGAAATTTTTACTCACTCTTCTAGATTCGTAACAAACATCAAATTCTGGTGGAGATTGTCAATAATCACTTTTTTCTCACGTATAAAAATACTTTATACATGACAAATCAAGTACAAGGTTTTTGATGATTTTTGTTTTTGTTTGTTTTATTTTTTGTAAGCACCAAGCACTGTCCACACAACATGAAGAATATGCTGATAGCCTTTTAAAAAATAGTTCAAGTTGTTTAAACTTCAAACAGGCAAGCTATTTTTCCCGTTTAGATAACAGTTAATAATGGTAACACTATGTAAACACACATTTTTTATATATTATTTAGAAAACAACAGTCCAACATGTTATTTGGGACTCCTCAAACAAACACACACAAAAAGCAAGTGGTGAAACAAGCATTTATTTAGGTAGTTATAAGTGAGCTTGCTAAACCCTTTTTATTCATTCCTTCCAACGGAGTATCTCTTCCTAAAAAGTAGAGTGGTTATCTAATAACTGTAATACTCATTCAACAAAAATGAATATTTACCCTGCACATAAGGTCATCCAACTTGTGGAAAAACTGTTTGCTGCATTTAATCTTCAGATCTTCACAAATATCAATTTGTAAAAGTGTTCTCAAAGGTTTGAAATCATTTTTTCTTAAAGCATTATCAATGCATTTTTCCAACTGCTGAAATATAGAAAATGGCAAATATATTGAATCAAAACCCAAGTTAGTCACCTTAGTCACCTTATGAAATCAAGTAATTCAAGAATTGTTTTCACATTTGAAAATTCTCAAAAGAGCTTATATAATATCAATTCATTTATTTAAAAAAAACTGTCCACTATTAAATTCAGAGTAACAATTAGAGATTAAGTGTTTTGATAATAATAAGCTCTATACAAGAAAAATATATTTTACTATTTTCCACTTCATATTTCTTATTGGAAAGTCATCATTATGCTAAACTCAACAAAAACCTGTTAATGAAGGAAATAAAAATCAACCTTATAGTAACTAATACTTAATACCATGGATAAAACCCTAACATATCTATCAACTTCTTCATGAAGTTTAAATAGTTAAAAAAAAAATTGCATAAAGACAGGTAAAAGCACTTTAGAAACTATACCAAGCAATATAACTTAAGCATTACATATACATATAATTTATTATTTATTGTATTCTATATTTATAAGCTTTATAAAATCTGCCGTCCCTGCTATTAAAGTACACCACCATTAATAAGGAATTTTCATACATTAATATGATTCTCCTAAATGCAAGTATCTCACAATTTTAAGCCTTGATATAAAAGTATCCAGCCATAAATGATACATAGATCAGTGTATGATTCATTTCTATGTAAGAGGTATATATAAATCATCTTTAGTACTTTATATTCTTAATAAAGCTTTTGGAAACAAATCTGTTGAAAAAATAAAAGGATAACATTTTTATTTCAATTATTTGACTCTTGACCATTTCATAAAAATAAGTAAGCTTTGTCTTTCCTAAAACGATGGCATTTAATACCTATAAATAAACAAAAAGTAATTTTAGGAATTGAAATAAAAGACTTCCTTTTGGTCTAGGACTACATACCTGGAGATTTGGTCTTATTGGCATTTTGACTTAATTTTAAAACAGGTGAACAAAACAAACACCTACAAAAGAAAGCATATACTTTCTGAATCTTACAATCTATTTTATATGTTTACAGTTTTAAAATCTTAACACACATAAATAAGCATTACTGCTTATACCAAAGGCAATAAATGTTGTTTCTTCAAGTTCCTCACTGCTTATGAAATTACTCATTTGAATCTGTCCATAGAAGTTTCTGGAGGAAAGCCTGAAGATCATTTATTCAAGCTTTCCCTTTTTATAAATGACTTAAATAAATGTCAAAGTCCTGCCAAAAGGTCACAAAACTAGTCACTGAAAGAATATAAATGTGAACCTCCCTCATCAGAGATTCCAACTTTGGGAACAAGAAGAAAAATAATCTTGAATTAATGCCTAAATGAAATTTAAGCTAGTAATACAATATTTAAGAAGGGAAGTATATGCAAGTATACTGCCAAAGAACAGGATATGTAAGAATATACAAATATGCAATGAAAGGAGGAAAAGATAACCTAAACACATTTTTCCCTTCAAAAGAGAATGGAAACAGTAAACAGCAGGGTTACATTAAGCACCATCTTAACAAAAGCATCTAACATTTGCAAATGCAATTTGGAGGTTTGGAGGTTAGTCCTATAAAGGAAAAGAAATAGAACAATCTTTTCTAGACATCATAACTAGAACAATTTTCAAATAATCTGTACTATGAAGAGCTTTGTAATAGAACCTCAGGAAATTCAACATAGAGGGGAAATTAATTACTTAATCCAGGAGGAATACAGGACTGTGTATCTTGAAGGCAACAAGAGGCACTAGTCAGTCTACTTTCTTGCAGACATGCCAGTAGAGATACTTAAGTGCCAGTGAGGACATACATAAGAGACATACAAAAGGGATGAGCAAAAAAATATCCTGCATTTCCAAAGATTAACTCCAGGGGGAAAAAATCTGATCCACAGAGAAACACTGATTCCACATACATAGGGAGCCAAGTATAAAGATGCTTCTGCAGCATCGTTCTGAGTGAGAAAATTCAAAAGTACTTAGATGGGAGCTACGAATGGGAGGGAGGGTAAGGAATGAATAAATAAAACATGGCATATGCTAATCAATTTTGTAAAGATAACAGATAAAATGAACGAGAATTTTAGATATTTGCAGCCAAACAGTTTTAGTGATTAAAAAGCATGTTGCCAGATAATAAATACAGCATAATGCCACTTATATGCAAAAAGAAACTTTGTATTATTTATGATTATACCTCTAGGTACACATAAGTATACACATATTTGTGTGCATGCATGCGCCTGTGTGTGTGTGTGTGTGTGTGTGTGTGTGTGTGTGTGTGTGTGTAGAGTGACATTCACCTACACCACTCAGGACACTCTATCTGTCAGCTTATTGGGGAGGAAGAGTAGAGAGTTGCACAGAACCATAATCAGCTATTTGGCAACGGGAAACTTCAGTTTTTTGTTTTTTTTTTTTTTTTTTTTCTCTGTGCTATGCGGGCCTCTCACTGCTGTGGCCTCTCCCATTGCGGAGCACAGCCTCCGGACGTGCAGTCTCAGTGGCCATGGCTCACGGGCCCAGCCGCCCCGCGGCACGTGGGATCCTCCCGGACCGGGGCACGAACCCGCGTCCCCTGCATCAGCAGGCGGACTCCCAACCACCGCGCCACCAGGGAAGCCCGAAACTTCAGTTTTATTTGTAATTTATACGTACTTAACCTTTTTAAAAGTAAATTCATACTAAAATGCAGCTAGGTGGGGTCCAAAACTTGGGATCAGTAAAATGTGGGTTTGGGTTATTGTGAGGGAAATGAAATCACAAGGCCAGCCTCTGCAATTAAGCAGCTAGAGTCCAGCTGCTCCATCCAAATCTATCCACGACTTAGCTGTGGTTTTGCCCCATCTGGTTATGGTTGCCTGCTCTAGCTTAAATATTAAATGGGTGACTCTAGGTCTGTGGCTAGCTGGGGATTCCAGTATACCAGCAATGATTCCAAGATCTCTAAATAGTTGGTAGTTGTTTTATCATTTTGCCTGGGAAACTGGGAATGCAGGGACCCACTGGTTTGCTTTCCCAATTCCCAACAAGGGGTGTACCTATTTTCTGCTTGGCTTCAATCTTTCTCTCTTTCTCCCCAGGCCATCACAGAAGATGGAAATTTAGCCCGTATTAACTCAATTATGGAGGTAAGAAATAAGTACTGAAGGTCAGCAACCAACAGGGGGATTAATGAGGAAACATAAGAGGAACAAGGTAGGCTAGAGAACCCTGAGCATCCACCACTGCCACTACACAATAGGCCTGAAAGCTGCAGGAGGGTCCATTCCTTGGAATAAAAAGACAAAGTTGAGGATATCACAGGATCACAAAGGAACAAAATGTATAGAATAAAAAGTTGAGATATGAAGAAGAGATGCACACATTCCACTATCTATTCAATGAGAAATCCAGAAAAAATTTTTAAATAAAAAAGAGCAGTGGGATGGCAACAGCTGAATAATGGCCAAGAACTTTCCCAAATAAATATAAACATCCACAAGTTGAAAAAGTCCACGGAATTCCAGGATAAATAAGAAAAAGTACATCTAGACATACTGTGAGAACATTTCTGAGTAAGAATAAAAGAGAAAATCTTAAGTCACCACAGCAAAAACAAAACTCAAATGCATGCAAAAGAATAAACATAATAGATTCTCTGTTCTCACAATGCAATAAATTTAGAAATCAGCCACAAGATAGCTTCAAACTTCCTATATATTTGGAAATTTAAACACATACATGTGAATAGTCCATGGGATACAGAAAGATAGAAATGACAAAATATTTAAGTGACTAAGAAAATGTGAACATATAAAATCCTATAGGATACAACCAAATCAGCAGTTAAAGTACAATTCATAGACTTGGATGAATTAACTAAAAGGTGAGAAACAGAACTAGCCAAAAGAAAGAGATCCACAGGACCTCCAAATGGTAGTTATCAGACAAATACTTCAAAATAACTGAGTATTGTGTACATAATGATTATACTACAAGACTGAGAATTGTGGCAGAGAACTGGAAACTGGGGTGGGCAGTAAGGAAGGCCACAGAAAGTCTGAAAGAAGACCAAATAATCCTAAAAACAAGAATAGTCAATAACAAGATTATTAAGAAAAAATAAAATGGATGGTTTTAATAGCAGATTAGACACAGATGAAGTAAAAGAGAAATGGAAGTGGTATCAGAAGATAATATCTGGAATGAAGCAGAGACAAAAATATGGGGGGGTATCAGAAGTCAGATCAAGAACACAGACGAAGGAGGAGCTTCAAGATGGTGGAAGAGTAAGATGCCGAGATCACCTTCCTCCCCAGAAATACATCAGAAATACATCTACATGTGGTACAACTCCTACAGAACATCTACTGAACGCTGACAAAAGACCTCAGACCTCCCAAAAGGCAAGAAACTCCCCACGTACCTGGGTAGGGCAAACAAAACAAAACAAAACAAAACAAGGGACCGGCACCAGTGGGAGGGTGCTGTGAAGGAGAAAAGGTTTCCACACACTAGGAGCCCCTTCACTGGCAGGGATGGGAGGTGGGCAGAGGGGAAGCTTTGGAGCCACGGAGCAAAGCGCAGCAACGGGGGTGCATAGGGCAAAGCAGAGAGATTCCCGCACAGAGGATCGGTGCCAACCGGCACTCACCAGCCCGAGAGGCTTGTCTGCTCACCCACCGAGGCAGGCAGGGGCTGGGAGCTGAGGCTCGGGCTTCCATCAGATCGCAGGGAGAAGACTGGGGTTGGCGGCGTGAACACAGCCTGCAGGGGGTTAGTGCACCACGGCTGGCCGGGAGGGAGTCCGAGAAAAAGTCTGGAGCTGCCGAAGAGGCAAGAGACTTTTTCTTGCCTCTTTGTTTCCTGGTGCACGAGGAGAGGGAATTTAAGAGCGCTGCTTAAAGGAGCTCCAGAGACGCGCGCGAGCCGCGGCTATCAGCGCGGAACCCAGAGATGGGCACGAGACGCTAAGGCTGCTGCCGCCGCCACCAAGAAGCCTGTGTGCGAACACAGGTCACTGTCCACACCTCCCCTCCCGGGAGCCTGTGCAGCCCGCCACCGCCAGGGTCCTGGGATCCAGGGACAACTTCCCCAAGAGAACGCACGGCGTGCCTCAAGCTGGTGCAACATCACGCTGGCCTCTGCCGCCGCAGGCTCACCCCGCCTCCGTGCCCCTCCCTCCCCACAGGCCTGAGTGAGCCAGAGCCACCAAATCAGCGGCTCCTTTAACCCTGTCCTGTCTGAGCAAAAAACAGATGCCCTCAGGCGACCTACACGCAGAGGCAGGGCCGAATCCAAAGCTGAACCCGGGAGCTGTGCGAACAAAGAAGAGAAAGGGAAATCTCTCTCAGCAGCCTCAGGAGCAGCAGATTAAATGTCCACAATCAACTTGATGTACCCTGCCGCTGTGTAATACATGAATAGACAACGAATCATCCCAAATTGAGGAAGTGGACTTTGGAAACAAAAATATATATATTTTTCTCCCTTTTTCTCTTTTTATGAGTGTGTATGGGTATGCTTCTGTGTGTGATTTTGTCTGCATAGCTTTGCTTCTACCATTTGTCCTAGGGTTCTGTCTGTCCCTTTTTTTATAATTACTTAAAAAATTTTTTTCTTAATAATTATTTATTTTATTATATTTTATCTTCTTCTTTCTTTTTTTTTCTCTCCCTTTTATTCTGAGCCGTGTGGAGCACAGGCTCTTGGTGCTCCAGCCAGGTGTCAGTGCTGTGCCTCTGAGGTGGGAGAGCCAACTTCAGGACACTGGTCCACAAGAGACCTCCCAGCTCCACATAATATCAAACAGCAAAAATCTCCCAGGTATCTCCATCTACACAACCCACTGAACCAACCTTAGCCACTGGGGACAGACACCAAAAACAATGGAAACTACAAACCTGCAGTCTTCGAAAAGGAGACCCCAAACACAGTAAGTTAAGCAAAATAAGAAGACAGAGAAACACACAGCAGATGAAGGAGCAAGGTAAAAACGCACCAGACCTAACAAATGAAGAGGAAATAGGCAGTGTACCTGAAAAAGAATTCAGAATAATGAGAGTAAAGATGATCCAAAATCTTGGAAATAGAATGGAGAAAATACAAAAAAACGTTTAACAAGGACCTAGAAGAACTAAAGAGCAAACAAACAGTTATGAACAACACAATAAATGAAACTAAAAATTCTCTAGAAGGGATCAATAGCAGAATAACTGAGGCAGAAGAACGGATAAGTGACCTGGAAGATAAAATAGTGGAAATAACTACTGCAGAGCAGAATAAAGAAAAAAGAAGGAAAAGAATTGAGGACAGTCTCAGAGACCTCTGGGACAACATTAAATGCACAAACATTCGAATTATAGGGGTGCCATAAGAGGAAGAGAAAAAGAAAGGGACTCAGAAAATATTTGAAGAGATTACAGTTGAAAACTTCCCTAATATGGGAAAGAAAATAGTTAATCAAGTCCAGGAAGCACAGAGAGTCCCATACAGGATAAATCCAAAGAGAAACACGCCAAGACACATATTAATCAAACTATCAAAAATCAAAAAAAAAGAACAAATATTAAAAGCAGCAAGGGAAAAACAACACATAAGGGACTCCCCATAAGGTTAACAGCTGATCTTTCAGCAGAAACTCTGCAAGCCAGAAGGGAGTGGCAGGACATACTTAAAGCGATGAAGGAGCAAAACCTAAAACCAAGATTACTCTACCCAGCAAGGATCTCATTCAGATTTGACGGAGAAATTAAAACCTTTAAAGACAAGCAAAAGCTAAGAGAATTCAGCACCACCAACACAACAAATGCTAAAGGAACTTCCCTAGGCAGGAAACACAAGAGAAGGAAAAGACCTACAATAATAACCCAAAATAATTGAGAAAATGGTAATAGGAACATAGATATTAATAATTACCTTAAATGTAAATTGATTAAATGTTCCAACCAAAAGACACAGATTGGCTGAATGGATACAAAAACAAGACCCTTATACATGCTGTCTACAAGAGACCCACTTCAGGCCTAGGGACACATACAGACTGAAAGTGAGGGGATGGAAAAAAATATTCCACGCAAAGGGAAATAAAAAGAAAGCTGGAGTAGCAACTCTCATATCAGACAAAATAGACTTTAAAACAAAGACTATTACAAGAGACAAAGAAGGACCCTACATAAAGATCGAGAGATCAATCCAAGAAGAAGATATAACAATTGTAAATATTTATGCACCCAACACAGGAGCACCTCAGTACATAAGGCAAATACTAACAGCCATAAAAGGGGAAATCGACAGTAACACAATCATAGTAGGGGACTTCCAACACCCCACTTTCACCAATGGACAGATCATCCAAAACGAAAATAAATAAGGAAACATAAGCTTTAAATGATACATTAAACAAGATGGACTTAATTGATACTTATAGGACATTCCATCCCAAAACAACAGAATACACATTCTTCTCAAGTGCTCATGGAACATTCCCCAGGATAGAGTATATCTTGGGTCACAAATCAAGCCTTGGTAAATTTAAGAAAATTGAAATCGTATCAAGTATCTTTTCCGACCACAACGCTATGAGACTAAATATCGATTACAGGAACAAATCTGTAAGAAATATAAACACATGGAGGCTAAACAACACACTACTTAATAACCAAGAGATCACTGAAGAAATCAAAGAGGAAATCAAAAAATACCTAGAAACAAATGACAATGAAAACACGACGACCCAAAATCTATGGGATGCAGCAGAAGCAGTTCTAATAGGGAAGTTTATAGCAATACAATCCTAGCTTAAGAAACATCTCAAATAAACAACCTGACCTTACACCTAAAGCAGTTAGAGAAAGAAGAACCAAAAAACCCCAAAGTTAGCAGAAGGAAAGAAATCATAAAAATCAGGTAAGAAATGAAGGAAACGATAGCAAAGATCAATAAAACTAAAAGCTGGTTCTTTGAGAAGATAAACAAAATTGATAAACCATAAGCCAGATTCATCAAGAAAAGAAGGGAGAAGACTCAAATCAATAGAATCAGAAATGAAAAAGGAGAAGTAACAACTGACACTGCAGAAATACAAAGGATCACGAGAGATTACTACAAGCAACTCTATGCCAATAAAATGGACAACCTGGAAGAAATGGACAAATTCTTAGAAATGCACAACGTGCCAAGACTGAACCAGGAAGAAATAGAAAATATGAACAGACCAATCACAAGCACTGAAATTGAAACTGTGATTAAAAATCTTCCAACAAACAAAATCCCTGGACCAGATGGCTTCACAGGCGAATTCTATCAAACATTTAGAGAAGAGCTAACACCTATCCTTCTCAAACTCTTCGAAAATATAGCAGAGGGAGGATCACTCCCAAACTCAATCTATGAGGCCACCATCACTCTGATACCAAAACCAGACAAAGATGTCACAAAGAAAGAAAATTACAGACCAATATCACTGATGAACATAGATGCAAAAATCCTCAACAAAATACTAGCAAATAGAATCCAACAGTACATTAAAAGGATCATACACTATGATCAAGTGAGGTTTATCCCAGGAACGCAAGGATTCTTCAGTATACACATATAAGTCAACGTGATACACCATATTAACAAATTGAAGAATAAAAACCATACGATCATCTCAACAGATGCAGAGAAAGCTGTCAAAAAACTTCAACACTAATTTACGATAAAAAACCCTCCAGAAAGCAGGCATAGAGGGAACTTTCCTCAACATAATAAAGGCCATATATGACAAACCCACAGCCAACATTGTCCTCAATGGTGAAAAACTGAAACCATGTCCACTAAGATCAGGAAGAAGACAAGGTTGCCCACTCTCAGCACTATTACTCAACATAGTTTTGGAAGTTTTAGCCACAGCAATCAGAGAAGAAAAAGAAATAAAAGGAATCCAAATCGGAAAAGAAGTAAAGCTGTCACTGTTTGCAGATGATATGATACTATACATAGAGAATCGTAAAGATGCTACCAGAAAACTACTAGAGCTAATCAATGAATCTGGTAAAGTAGCAGGATACAAAATTAATGCACAGAAATCTCTTGCATTCCGATACACATACGATGAAAAATCTGAAAGTGAAATTAAGAAAACACTCCCATTTACCATTGCAACAAAAAGAATAAAATATCTAGGAACAAACCTACTTAAGGAGACAAAAGACCTGTATGCAAAAAATTATAAGACACTGATGAAAGAAATTAAAGATGATACAAATAGACGGAGAGATATACCATGTTCTTGGATTGGAAGAATCAACATTGTGAAAATGACTCTACTACCCAAAGCAATCTACAGATTCAATGCAATCCCTATCAAACTACCACTGGCATTTTTCAGAGAACTAGAACAAAAAATTTCACAATTTGTATGGAAACACAAAAGACCCCGAATAGCCAAAGCAATCTTGAAAGAGAAAAATGGACCTGAAGGAATCAGGCTCCCTGACTTCAGACTACACTACAAAGCACAGTAATCAAGACAGTATGGTACTGGCACAAAAACAGAAAGATAGATCAATGGAACAGGATAGAAAGCCCAGAGATAAACCCACACACATATGGTCACCTTATCTTTGATAAAGGAGGCAGGAATGTACAGTGGGGAAAAAGACAGCCTCTTCAATAAGTGGTGCTGGGAAAACTGGACAGCTACATGTAAAAGAATGAAATTAGAACACTCCCTAGCACCATATACAAAAATAAACTCAAAATGGATTAAAGACCTAAATGTAAGGCCAGAACCTATCAAACTCTTAGAGGAAAACATAGGCAGAACACTCTATGACATACATCACAGCAAGATCCTTTTTGACCCACCTCCTAGGGAAATGGAAATAAAAACAAAAATAAACAAATGGGACTTCATGAAACTTAAAAGCTTTTGCACAGCAAAGGAAACCATAAACAAGACCAAAAGACAACCCTCAGAATGGGAGAAAATATTTGCAAATGAAGTAACTGACAAAGGATTAATCTCCAAAACATACAAGGAACTCATGCAGCTCAATATCAAAAAAACAAAGAACCCAAACCAAAAATGGGCAGAAGACCTAAAGAGACATTTCTCCAAAGAAGATATACAGATTGCCAATAAACACATGAAAGAATGCTCAACATCATTAATCATTAGAGAAATGCAAATCAAAACTACAATGAGATATCATCTCACACTGGTCAGAATGGCCATCATCAAAAAATCTACAAACAATAAATGCTGGAACATGGGACTGAGTGAACTGATGAGGATGATTATAATTTTTGTGATTTTCTGTTTGAATGAAAAAACAAAAACAGGGCTTCCCTGGTGGCACAGTGGTTGAGAGTCCCCCTGCCGATGCAGGGGACATGGGTTCGTGCTCTGGTCTGGGAAGATCCCACATGCCGTGGAATGGCTAGGCCCGTGAGCCATGGCCGCTGAGCCTGCGCATCCGGAGCCTGTGCTCCACGACAGGAGAGGCCACAACAGTGAGAGGCCCGTGTACCACACACACACACAAAATAACCCCAATAAATTCTGGAAAGGGTGTGGAGAAAAGGGAACCCTCTTGCACTGTTGGTGCAAATGTAAATTGATACAGCCACTATGGAGAACAGTATGGAGGTTCTTTAAAAAACTAAAAATAGAACTACCATACAACCCAGCAATCCCACTACTGGGCATATACCCTGAGAAAACCATAATTCAAAAAGAGTCATGTACCAAAATGTTCACTGCAGCTCTATTTACAATAACCAGGATATGGAAGCAACCTAAGTGTCCATCAACAGATGAATGGATAAAGAAGATGTGGCACACGTATACAATAGAATATTACTCAGCCATCAAAAGGAACGAAACTGAGTTATTTGTAGTGAGGTGGATGGACCTGGAGACTGTCATACAGTGAAGTCAGAAAGAGAAAAACAAATACCGTAGGCTAATACATATATATGGAATCTGAAAAAAAAAAGGTCAGAGGAACCTGGGGTTGAGACGGGAATAAAGATGCAGCCCTACCAGAGGGTGGACTTGGGGATACGGGGAGGGGTAAGTTGGGACAGGGTGAGAGAGTGGCATGGACATATATACACCACCAAATGAAAATGGATAGCTAGTGGGAAGCAGCCGCTTAGCACAGGGAGATCAGCTTGGTGTTTTGTGACCGCCTGGAGGGGTGGGATGGGGAGGGTGGGAGGGAGGGAGATGCAGGAGGGAAGAGATATGGGGACATACGTATATGTATAAGTGATTCACTTTGTTATAAAGCAGAAACTAACACACCATAGTAGAGCAATTATACTCCAATAAAGACGTTAAAAAAAAAAAAAAAAAAAGAACACAGGGCTTCCCTGGTGGTGCAGCGGTTGAGAGTCCGCCTGCCGATGCAGGGGACGCGGGTTCGTGCCCCGGTCCAGGAAGATCCCACATGCCGCGGAGCAGCTGGGCCCGTGAGCCATGGCCGCTGAGCCTGCGCGTGCAGAGCCTGTGCTCCGCAACGGAAGAGGCCACAACAGTGAGAGGCCCACGTACCGCAAAAAAAAAAAAAAAAAAAAAGAACACAGAGGATAAGTTATAAAGTCCTACATATGTGTAACTATAATCCCAGGAGAGGAGATAGTGAATGTGACCAAAGCAATATCTAAGAAATGATGACTGAGAAGTTCCCAAAACCAATAAAATACATCAAACAATAGATTCAAAAAACCCCATGAACCCCAGCAGGGGGAAAAAAACACCCAAACCCTGGTGCACCACAGAAAACTGCTGAAAATCAAGATCAAAATCAAATATCAAACTGCTGTCAGAGAGTAAAAAAGACAGGTTACTTTTAAGTAGCACCAATAAGACTAGTAGATGACCAATTGAAACTATGAAAGCCAAAAGACTTAGAATAATAACTTCTTTAAAGTGCTCTAAAATTGGACTTAAACTACACATTGAACAGATGGACCTAACAGACCTATACAGAACTTTTCATAGATCAGCTGAACACACATGCTTCTCAAGGACGCATAGAATATTCTCCAGGATAGATCATATGTTAGGCCACAAAAGAAGTGTTAATAAATTTAAGAAGACTGAAATCATATCAAGCATCTTTTCTGACCACAAATTGGGCAACCTAGAAGAAATGAAACCTAGGAGAAACATACAACCTATCAAGACTGAATCATGAAGAAACAAAATCTGAACAGACCAATTATTAGTAAGGAGATTGAACCAGTAATCAAAAACCTCCCAACAAGACAGGTCCAGGACCAGACGGGTTTGCCCAGTGAATTCTACCAAACATTTAAAGAACTACTAACACCAATCCTCAAACTCTTCCAAAAAATAGAAGAGCAAGGACACTTCCAAACTCATTTTATTAGCCAGGCTTATGCTGATACCAAAGCCAGACAAGAACACTGTGAGGAAAGAAACTAGAAAGTTCTGAAAGAAAAAACTGCAAGCTAGAGTTCTATAACCAACAAAAGTACTATTTAAAAATAAATGGAAGAATCATCCTATTTGTTATTAAAATGTATTACAAAGTTGCAATTACTAAAAACAGTATTAAAAATAGGAAATAGACAAATGGATCAATAACCAAAAGAGAATCCAAATGCATACCCAATATATATTGGAACTTCACATATGAGTAAGAAGGTTTTGCAAATAGTAAATGTAAATTAGTCAGTAAATGCTCCCAAATGCGCAAACTGGCTCTGGGAAAACTGACTCACCATATAAAAATATAACATCAAGCCCCTTATTTCCCGCACTCACAAAGCAAACTAGATGAATTAACTACCTAATGTAAAATGAAGATATTTAAAAACCATTAGAAGGAAACACAGGAGGATATCTCTATGACTCTGCAATGTGAAAACATTTAAAAAAAGCACAAAGCATAAAAAGTAATAGATGTGAGCTTTCTGTACATCATTGTCTCCTTCTCTCTCACACACACACACATACATAATTTCATTAAGGACTCTCTGTTCACTCTTAATCCAGTACTCAGTATTGCCCCAGCAGGTCCTATAATCGTGAACACATTCACTGGCATAACTCACACCCTTCAAGCCCTAGAGAAACATTTCCTTTGCCTATGCCTTTAAAAGAAGGGGACTGCAGTCAATTACACTATTCTGTTTATTTTGTATGTTAGAAATCTTCCCTAATAATAATGTTTAAGGGACTCAGGGCGGGGCGGGTGGGGGTTGGGGGGGAGGGTAGGCTGAGACAATGCAGAGAAGATTGCAGGTTGTGCTGATACTGACATTTTAGTCTGCTTCAGAAAGGAGGTAAAATTTGAGCAACCTAAGTGCTCAGGTAAGAGAAAAGACATTAGTTAACTGTCAAATCCTTCCTCTGGCAGAGCAAAACTACAGTTGATTCTTGCGTAATGAAAAACTGCTTCCTAATAGTGCCAAACGTCCATTTTCTTGCGTCTCTTTGTATTCCAACTTGTGGCTCTGGAAGTACTAGCAACTAAGTGCACAGTGTTTGCAACAATTGCACATGGTGACTGAGAAACATTCTGTAGTTCTAAGCAATTGCTATTATTCTTTAATTTGTATATATGTAAATCTAGACAACCGCATGAACATGACATATTTACAGTTAGATGGCAAGCAAACACTAGAATGACTAAGTTTATTTTATAAGAATATTTAATAAGATTTATTCAAAAATAATTTCAGTGTATCAGAACAATTTTATTTAGATTAATGTTCGTTAGTAATTTGTATCTACCTTAATTTTAAGAAGAATTTAGTATTTCAGAAAATATTAAAGAAACAATACCTTTTAATTTTTTACACTTAGTTCACGTTTCTGGTAAAAGTACTCAAATTAGTACATTTTGAACAAAACTACATGTTGTTTTAATCCTTAAATCATACTGTCAATACAACAGAAAATAAGTAAAATTCTTGACTATACTGATTTTGCTAAAATGAAAAGAAGTTTATGAAATGTGTACTAATTTACAAATTATATAGGTCATTATTATTTATCCAAAATTCGGCAGTCCATCATCAAATATCCATAATAAATGCGTTCAATTATCTTTGATATTTTGCCAACACTCGGTCATAAATAGCGTCACACAAACTTTTCTATTTCATTACGATGAAGGTATCTGTGTGAAACTGAAGACTTTATTGCACCACGTGAAAACTCGATTGAAAAGTTTACGCACTTAAAATATTTCAGGGGCCTCTGTTTGTACTCTTTCCCTAGGGTCAGCAACTGTTGGGGCAGGCCTGCCTATGGCGGAATGCTTCGCTGCATCACAGCTACAGCAACCTGAGTGTGAATTGGCCATGTCATTTCCAAGGTTACTCTGAGATATGACATACAGTGCAGAGGAATTACGGCCAAGAGGCCACAAGGCTCACAAGACGGCTTAGTTCCTAGTCTACTTTTGTGCAAGAAGTCCGTCAAGGGGAAGGAAAATTAATTAATGTCTACCCAGGCAGAGTTTTTTTTAAGAAAAACTGAACTAAACAATCCAGCGACTCCTCCCTCCCTTCCAAGGCTAAATGCATACTGGCTCTAACAGAGCCCCAAACTGGGTACCATCCATGATACAAGACAAACATCTGCGACTGACAGGGAAGGCTAAGTCCTGAGGGAAACGTAAGCAACACACTCATCTTTCCACCGCCCTCAGTAAACAATTAAAAATACCTTTATGAAGCGCCACGCACGAGCACAAGGAACAACAGAACGACCTGAGAGACCCAGCACAGAATTATATTTTTTCAAGAGGAGTCTGGGGGGCGGGGGGTGGGGTCAACTAAGCGGGCTTGGCGCTCTGGTTTCCTTACAGGCAGCACAGACCTTGGGACAAGATGAATGCGCTCGCGCAGGCGGATGGCAGGAGGAAGGTTTAAAGAACACCCAACAACTTGACACAGGCACACATTCTTTCCCCAAAGCTGAATGAATGAATGCAGCAAAGCCCTCTGCGCCACCAGAGCAGACGTCCGACAGTTGGGACTGTGACGCCGGAAGCTGCCCGCGAGCCGGCGAGGAACCACCACCTTCTCCTGTCACCACTAAACAGTTACCACAAGCTACTTCACGACACCTGTAGTGGCATCACCCACGACAGCCAGCGCACAGACCCGTTTCATCCTCCTTCTGCGACCGGGGACATCAGGACATGTGGCTCCCCCCGGAAACGGGGACCAGGGAGAAGGCGCTCGCGGCAAAAGGCTGCGGGACAGGGGCCGGGGAGGAAGGGCGGTGGCGAGAGGGGAAACACGTGTGCGCACTTGGCTCTCCGGAGAGCAGAGAGCACGGGCCACTGCGAGGCCAGCTGCTAACCCCTCCCCGCCCCCCCACACACACACCTGGGCTCTGTTACATCGTTTCCGACGCTAAGCTGTGGGTTCCGCGCCCGCTCCGGAAGCCCCGGCCCGCCGCGTCTCCACCCGCGTCGCCCTCAATTTCGTGATTCCGGCCACTGCTCGCGTCCTTGGTCATCCCCCGACCAGCGGATCCGCGCTCCCCCCGCTCCCCCCAACCCCACCCGGGCCCTGGACACCCGCCGCAGGCCCCTCACGACCGCACGCCCCGCGACCCGTCGGCGCGAGGCCCGCACCGCCCATCGGACGCCCCGGAGTCGGCCGCCCTCAGCCCCGGCGGCGCCGCCGCCCCGGCCGTTTCCTCAACGGCTCGCCTCAACCGTCCGGAGGCCGCTCTCTCGCTCGCTCGCCCGCCCGCCCCCTGAGGCCCAGCCGACGCCGCAGCTCCACTCGCGCACCCCGCCGTCAGGGAAGTCCTCTCCGGCGCCCAGCTCAACCTGCCGGCTGGAGTAGGCCTCCACGCGTAGTCCCGCTGCCGCTGCCGCCCAGCTTCGCGTCTCCCTTAAGCGATCGCCGCGGCGCCTCACGCAGCCGAGGGAAGGCGGGAACTGCCAGTCCAATCGGCGTCGCGTGCGGTCGGCGTCGCGTGCAGTCGGCGCCGCGTCCAATCAGCGCCGCCGGCCTGACAGGCCCCGCCCATCACGCCGGCGCAAGTGCCGCCCGAGGCCGGAACCGGGGCCGCCGTGGTGGGAAAGGCTCAGGGCCTCAGGTAAGTGGGCCGGCCGCGCCCCGACACCGACCCCTGACGCCGGTCGGCCGGCGGCCGCGCCGCGAAGCTCTCCCCGCACGGACGCGCCGCGAGAGAAGGCGACAGTGTCCCTCCTCTGCCTGCAGGACTTGAACCTGGAGGGCCGGAAGCGCCGGCGGCTCAAGAAGACTCCAGGGCTCCCGACAGCCACCCGCGAAGGCTGGAAGGGGCCGCAGTGACACGGGGGCACTCGGCGAACCCGCGGGGACACGATGGTCAGAGTGCCCTGAGACAGGCGCACGCTGCGGGCCAGCAGAGGGCAGCGTAACCACTCCGGGCCTGTCCCCGCTGACAGCCGCGCTCCACCCCGCCCCGCCTTACGTTCCGGCCCCGCCCTGCCCCGCCCCTGCCAGGGTTTCCTGGAAGCAGGGCCTGCGAGTGCCTGCCCTCTCGGTAGCCTGAACCCCAGACCCCTGGGGCACAGAGCGCTGAGGCCATCTAGGCTTGGCACTGAGGGGACTCATCAACAGTGTATTTCCAGGCTTTTTAGAATGTTTCAATTTAAAGTATCAGTTTAAATGATAAAAGCAATGGATGCTTGTGGTGTGAACTGTGCAAGCAACTCAGAAATAATTACAGCAGACAAGCACAAAAAATTAAAAGCTAGTGATTTCTCACCTTGCCACTTTTTAGTAGAGAGAAGAAAAATGTCAGAGCCCTTTTCATTATTATTATACAATTCAACCTTATTTGAATTGTTTTTAAATAGGTTTTTAGATGATGATGTCAGATGGAAAATCTTATCACTCAATCCGAATGGGCTTTCAATTAAATGTAACAAGCTCTTACTGGGTACATCTCATCACATGGCAGAGAGAGATTGGGCTTTGGCGTGGGTTCGAATGCTAGCTTTGCTGCTTACCAGCTGTAGGGCTCTAGGTGAGCTCCTTAAACCTCCCCGAGCTTCATTCATTTCAGCTGAGAAAATGGGGAAATTATCTACCAGGTAGTGCAATTTTCAGAATTAAATGAAATCAAATACATACAGCACCTAACATTTTAGGCAAGCAAATAAGAGAGGACACAATAAGTGTTAGTTTCCTTGCCCTGTGTTCAAAGCTTTGTAATTGAGTAAGAGTCACGATCGGGGTGCTGGGGGGGAAGGCAGATACACACTAGTTATTCCATATACAGGCTTCAGTAAGCACTAAGGAAGTACAGTAACTGTCCCATCCCTTATGTCCCACTAGAGCTTTCTTCACATGTAATACTGACCTGGCATAAAAGGGTGTATTTCGGTTTCTCAAAGACATACACAACTGTGCTACTGAAGTTGAGGTGCCATCATACGATGCATTTATTTACTTACCAAGGTCCTAAATGTGACAGCCTTTTAGGAAGGATAAGACTTATGTGTGAAATGACAATCAGCATGCTTCTAAAGCCTTGTTTCACAGTAATTAGACCACAAGAAAAACACACTTCAACTAACCACTTGTGCACATATACTTTAATATTTAGGCTTAGGTGAAGACACCTTAAATGGCAGGTATTAAAATATGTTTGGGAAGACAACCCAAGAATTGCACAATCCACAACAAAATTTGAACATCTAGGCCACATAACTGTGTTTTCAGGCCTGAGAATCTCCTTAAGCTGTTCCAAAGCTTCTTTATTAACTAGACAGGTATATTTAAGCTTTAAAATTTTTTAAACGATTTTTCAAAGGCACATGGAGATTCTCTTAATATTAAAGATATAACATTTACTTCATATTCCGTGACCAGAACCTTTTTGGTAAGTGACCTTCATATGGATTATAAGATTCTCTACATGCCTTTACATAGCAATACATTTGCCAGCTCTAGCTCATACCTGAATGCTGTGGACAACTGCCTTGCACGCTGGGCTGGGACCCAGGCCCTCACAGGCTTGCTGAACTAACTGGACAGTTTGTCAAATAGCAGGAAATGCAACCAGGCTTCTCTCCCTCTTGCGTGTCAATGGCGTACACAGTGCTAACAGCCAACGATTGTTCAATTTAGTCACAATATTTTAAATCAAAGTTCCATATTCTTAGATCAGAAGGTACCAAAGAAAGCCACCCCTATTGATGGAATTTTAAAAACAACACAGTTGCAATTATAAGAAAGAAATTGGTTAAAAGGCAAAATGTGTCCTTTACATACTTATTTGACAAATGGCAACAAGCATTCAAAAATTTAGAGTCAGTGCATTGGTGACAGCTATCACAAAATTGATTACACTGGTTTCAGCTGTCTCAGAAACAAGCTTCCTAAGTTGGAGACCGTGTCCATCTTAGCTGGGTTTTCACACCTCAGTGCTAGCACCTGCCGTCAGACCACCACTCAGCACCAAAAACTATCACCAGCCCCTCACTGAGGTTTTAAGTTCTTGTGGCAGTCTGCAGGGGACAATGGCCTTGACTTCTTGGTTGGAGATTTAAAAAAAAAAAAAAAAAACAACAGCATTTAACATTTTAAAATTGGGAAACAAGTCCAGATGAGGTTATAAACTTTTCTATCTGAAGGCACAAAGAACAAAGTTGGCAGGTAGCTGATAAAACCAGGCATATATAAATACAGTTTAAAACACTTAAAAAGTATAAATATTTGTGTATTGTTTTTCCGCCAGTCTGGCTGTTGCTGAAAATACCTGCTAGTTCCACTTGGTAGCGTGATTTCTGAAAGATGACTGCTGGAAACTTTGACGCTCAAGAAGACATAGAGTCACCTTAATTCATCAAAAAGTTCATCGCAAAGGGCATCGTTGCCCGAAATTCCATAGAGTTGCCTGAAAACTGAAATAACTTAAGGCAGAATTTCTTTAAATATTTAGGTAGTTCAAATCTATTCAGAATGGCCTGATTAAGTGCAGATACATAATTATCAAACATGTACAAGAATAATACATGACGTGCGAAAAGAGACTGCAGAAAGGGCTGGCTCCTTTGCTAGTTAAAAGTTTTAAGCATTTCTTCCTTCACAATTGCTGATGCAGGAGACACACAGCCTAACCGGGCAGCCTGAACTCCCAGGAATGGTTGGTTGTACGATGACCAGATGAGGCATAAATTTCTTGCCTATTAATAGTTTCCCGGCTGTTAGAAGCCTACAGACATTGGCAAGAAAATGTGATCACAGGTTTTTCTTGTCCCGGGGCAGGAATGCCACAAGGGACCATAATGGGGGTCACACTGTACATTGTTTACAATGGGCACAAACACACAAAATGACTTTTTTTCTTTTTTAGCTTATTAAATCCAGAATGTTCCAAAGAAGGCATCCACCAAGGGTAAAAAGTCCCAATGTCACAATGATGATAAATAACAGCTATATTCACAGAGACCCAATCAGGACACACGCAAAAGCCACAGGCTTTCCCAGCGGGAGGATGCAGGCCTTTCCAAAACCACCTGCCTGGGCCTTCTTCAGAGGGGCCAACGCACCCATGAGTCTACCCACCCAGCACCCCGCCCCAGCACAGGACACAGCTCGGCCTTCTGGCACCTGAGGTTACTTTTTAGACCAAGTGACACAGACGATGCAAGCAGAAGACAGGACGGGCCATGCCAGCACACCTTACAGTGGGAAGTGAGGTCAAACGACCTCGGTTAGGAGATGGGGTGTGAGAAAGGGCCACTGCCCAGATGCGAGAGCCCAGCCAGGAAGTGAGCGCGGGTGCGGCCTGCGCGCGGAGTGTCAGATGAAGTGAATCCAGCTCTCCTCGCACTCCCCGCGCAGCATGTGCAGCGCATGGTTGCGGCACGTGAGGCTGTAGTCGCGGCCGTCGTTGTTGTCCCAGTACTCGGCGCCGGCCACACAGTAGCGCAGCGCGAAGTGCACGCGGGAGCCGAGCTCCAGCAGGAAGGGCGGCACCGGGAAGCCGAAGGTGAAGACGTCCTCGGCGCCCTCAGTGCCCGCCGGCCCGCGCCACCGTGCCACAGCCTCGTGCACGCTGCGCCAGTCGGAGAATGTGTAGCGCACCACCACCTGCTTCTCGAAGGCCAGGTTGCGCACGCGCGCCGTACCGCTGATGCCCAGGTCTGAGCAGGTGACGCGCTCCAGACACACGAGCTGCCGCCCCAGGCGCTCGCCGAAGTCAGGGGTCTCGACGGGCGGCGGGAAGTCAGGCACCAGGCACTGCAGGGTGAACTCCAGGTCCTGGCTGCTGCAGCACAGGTCCGAGTTGATGGCGAGCCGCGACAACACGTGCAGCGGCACGGACGGGTCGTCCCCCGCGTTGAACACCTTGACCTGCGCCAGCTCCAGGCCCAGAGCGTCGGCGAAGCGCACGCGGTGCTGCCGGCTGCAGCCCGGCCGGCACGCAGCGCCCTGCGCGCCTGCGCCTTTACGGCGGCGCTCAGGCGAGCTGGGCAGCGAGCGCGCCCGCCTTAGGATAATGGGCCGCAGGCAGGGGTCACAGCCGGACGGCGCGGGCGGCGGCGGCGGCGCGCTGCCCGGGCTCCTGGGGGGCCTGCAGGGCCGCGACTCCCGGGCCGCGCCGCCGTCCAGGTCCGAGAGGCAGCTGAGGCTCCGCGGGGCGGGCTTCCGGAAACCGGCGGCGGCGGCGGGGAGGACCGCGGAGCCCGAGCCTCTGAACATGGCCCGGCTGGCCGTCGAGCGATGGGGAGGTGGAACCGAGGGGCGGCCTTCCGACCCCGCGTCCGCTCCCTCGGTGTCCCCGGCCGTGCTCAGCTGCCCCTGGGGAGGGTCCGCCGAAACCTCTGACTGCAGGGGATCCAGTGGGCCGGCTGCGCCCTCCCCTCGACAGCCACTTCGCCCCTCGAGTCCTCGCCCGGGGTTTTTCGCTTTGGGCAGCCAAAAAAAAAAAAGCTGATTTCAATCGATGAGTGCTTGCTCTCGTGGAAGCTTTTCGGGGCCACCGCGGAGCGCGGGGTGGCGCCGGCCTTCTGCTTCTTCCCGGGTGCCTGGGGGAAGGCGGTGTCCGCCCAGCGGCCGCTCCCACCCCCGGGGCCCTGGCGTTACTTACACGGCTGCAACTTGTCGGTGCAACTTCCCGGCGAGCCTCCGCCCCGCCCCTCGTGACGCGGCCGCGCGCGGACTCCCGCAGCCCGAGCGCCGCCGCCGCGCCTGCAGCAGCGCGCCGCAGTCCGGCCTCCCGCCCGGACCCGGGAAGGAAGGCCGGCGGCCGCGTCAAGTGTCCTCGGCGATCGCGAAACAGGTCTGATCAATCTCTGTCCGCGTCTGCCTGGCCCGCCCGCCGATCGATCATAGCTCCGCGTCTGCACAAACGGAGGACCAGGAATGTGCATGCTGCTGGTCCTCGGATTTCTGGGTTAATGGGGGCGGGGGAGGCGTGCAAAGCCCGGCCTTTCCAGGAGCTCGTCCCCAGGCTGATTTTAAGCCTCGAGGCTAGCCAGCTCTTTGGACGTTTGCCCTGCAGCATGGACCCTAGGCCAGACCGAGGGAGCCTCGCTGCGTAGAGAAGCGTCCTGTCCTCACGGCACCCACAATGCTTTGCCGCCCGGGACCGTCCCCGGGGGTGGGGAGCAGGCGGCGTGGCTGCGGCTGCGGCTGTCTCGTGGGGCCGCGCCGGAGAGGAAGATGTGGGAGTAACAGTTCATACCCTGGGGTGACATATGCGGTTGCCTTTAAGCAAGCAGCCTCTGGCGCTTGGGACGCATTTCTGGAGCCAGAATCTCAGACTTTTAGCTTTGTTCCGATGGGAGGCGGAACCGTCAGGGAAACCGGAGCTTGTTTTCTGCGTCCTTAGGGACCCTGCAGGCTGTCATCTGTCTCTAATTTGGTGCAGAAAACGGCACAGCCTAGGGTGTAAAGCTTGCCAGGTGAAGGCGAGAAGATGGGAGTGCACCAGGCTAATTGGAGGAGTGTTGGTAAAGAACATTTTCTACGCCCAAAACGAATCAAGCCGTTGATTATGGTATAATTCATTCATTGTGAGGGCCCGCATGTGTTTTTTATTCCCATCGTATGTACACTGACCAAAATGGCACACGTGCTTCTTTTGAAAAATAACACAGCAAAGTTTTAGGAAGGAAATAAAAATCTTCTATAATCCCACCTCTTCCATTTTTCAGAGGCAGGGGATATTATGGAAGAAAGAAATACGTATTCACGTTCAAATGGGGCACTTTTAGTAGCCCACTCAAAATAAGAGGCGAAAAGCAACCTTGGGTGGTACAAATCAACAAAATGTCACAAAGAGATAACATCGTGTGATGTGTATGAAGATACTGATATGACTTTTTCGTGGATTGATGTGATAGTGAAGGCAGGAGACTTGAAAGAGAGCCTCCACAGCAGAGTTTAAGCTCCACAAGAGCAGGGC
Organism: Phocoena sinus; assembly: GCF_008692025.1. NCBI lineage: Eukaryota > Metazoa > Chordata > Mammalia > Artiodactyla > Phocoenidae > Phocoena > Phocoena sinus. The sequence continues at coordinate 3,363,407 of NC_045777.1, read as the reverse complement.
ATGTGTGTAATCCTGCCGTTTTCTAGGCACTCCTGTAATTGTTTGTTGAAAGAACGAACGAATGAATGAATGAATGGACATGGGAACTTCGGAGCAACACCCGACCTTAATTAGCCCCACAGATTTCCACAGTATGTTATTTCCAAGGGGATTTTGTGTGTGGGTATGTGTGGGTATGGGGAGAGAGAGAGAGGGAATCCATTTGTAGTAGTGTGATCTTGTATCTAATATCCACTGTGAAAAACAAACAAGATTAAACCATAAATAGAAGGCAATATCCTTCCACCAGTTTTTCTACACAATTTGAATATTTAAGAACAAACAAGTGAAAACCAACACAATACCGGTGATAGGACCGTTTGCAGTCAGTACTTACCAACACTTCTGTTGCTTCTAGTTCCGGTGGTAAGGAGTCCTTTCCAAATATAAGAGGAATAAAGAAGTTACTTCCCCTGCTGCCATCATCTCCCAACAGACTGAGCAAGAATATTTCGAGCGCTACAGCAAAGGTGATGTAAACTTTGAAGTAAAATCTTATTTAGATTTGTTGGGTTTCTTTTCCTGTTCGTTTCGTTTCTTGTGTGTGTGTGTGTGTGTGTGTGTGTGTGTGTGTTCAGGGTATTTATTAACTACGTGTCTGTTTTTTAGACAGTCCATCAAACCCTAGATGATGATCAGCCGTGTGACTTTTTCAAGAAAGGGAATAGGGTGAATAAAACTTATCAGAAAAGCAGGTAAATCGTTTTTCATGTAATTGCTTTATCTTGCAAAAGGCACGTTATCTCAGTTCTCCAGATTGATATGTGTGGTTGGGAAAAAATATGTCTGTTGATAGGAAATATATACTTATATTTCTTGTCTGGCAGAAATGATTTTAAACATTACTAGTTGGTAAAAATTCCAGAGGTCATAATTCTTGCACTGTTAGCAGAATCCACAATTTTGGGTAAATCCCTTAATCATCTGTCTATGTTAGTTTCCTTTTATATAAAAAGGATACTGTTAACGTTTATGGATGCACACAGACAGCTAGAGGTAAATGAAAGTTTTAACAATATTGGCTATGAGTTCTAAATAATGGCAATTCCTTTATCCATTTCGTCAACATTTATTGAGCACGTGTTATGCTACTGGCAATGATTTAACCTCCAACGTGTTTATTTGTTAAGAAGTGACACATTTTCAAGTAATTGCTTAGTGTGGTAGAAACACAGACGAATGTAAACCAGACAAATGAACCTCTGAGGTTTCCACAAAGCATGTTTACCACCCTTTTTTTTTTTTTTTTTTTTTGCGGTACGCGGGCGTCTCACTGCTGTGGCCTCTCCCGTTGCGGAGCGCAGGCTCCGGACGCGCAGGCTCAGCGGCCATGGCCCACGGGCCCAGCCGCTCCGCGGCACGTGGGATCCTCCCGGACCGGGGCACGAACCCGCGTCCCCTGCATCGGCAGGCGGACTCCCAACCACTGCGCCACCAGGAAAGCCCTACCACCCAATTCTTTTAACCCCACCAGACTGATATTGCTGAGAAGTATTATTCATCTTGGCAAAATGCTACGTTCTTGGTAAATAAGTCAAAAAGAAAATATTTTCAACTCTGATATGAGACCCTGTCTCAGAATAAATTAGAGGAAGAATCAGTTGCCATGCTGGTAATGCCCACGGTATTCACAATGTCTACTTCCCCGCCATTCGAAGGATTGCATTAAACCTATTTTTTAAATTCATATTGTGTTAAAAGGTATGATTTTATTCCTATTCCTCTAAACAGCTTTTCTGAGTGTGTTTTCTATTTGAAAACACTTTGATAAGCTTTTGGTTTAAGGTGTAGGTTGTGTATGCTACACTTTTCCTTAAGATTTTTGTCAGCTCAGAATTACCACCAACCAGTGATTAAGTTCTGTAAAACTTGTATTTTACATCCTGTTTACATTTAATTGAAAGTAGGTATATAAAAGAAAGCTGTGGATTTGACTTGTTCGTGTTATTAAACACTGCTCATCATTAACAGGACAGAGTCCTATGAGAGATGTTACTAATGTTTAAAATGATAATATAAGCACTTTATGAAATGTTAGTGTTTTTCTTAAAAGCTAATGTTTGATGTAAAACAGAATCCGTGCATGTACTCTGGCACCTGCTCTATGATGTTTCCTAAGTAGAGTGTCAAGTGGAAAATTGTCCTGTAACTTGTTCTGTGAGTTCAGAGGCCTCACATTTTCTAATGCCTCGCGGTAGCTGAAATATACCACCAGGGGGTTCTTTTGGTCCCGTTGTTCAATCATCGGCTGGCCAGTTTTTGTCAGATGGACTAAGAATTGCAGGTTTATTTCTCGCAGCAATATGAATGCAGGCCCCTCTTGGAATAAAGTACAGCGTCCAAAGAATTCAAGAAAAAGGCAGAGTAAATCCCAAGTCCCCCATATCTCGTCCCAGCTGAAAAGCGGTCTCGGAGGATGTGTCCCCCAACCAACTGAGGATAAACTGAAGGAAAGCATTTCCCCGGAAGGAAACCCCAAAAGGAGTCCCCTTGGCTACAGGTGTCGGGCGTCCTCAGGGAACACGTTGTTTCTGGACTTTCAGACGATGAAAATTATCAAAGAAGATGCTGAGGAGGACAATGCCAGTGACCTCTCTGATTCAGAAAGAATCCCCGTCCCCCCTTCTCCCCTCACGCCTCCAGATCTTCATCTTCGAGCCGAAGAGATCGATGCGGCTCACTTCGATCCGCACCCAGGGCAGGGTCCCACCCAACAGCCCGAATACTCTTACCCTGACTTCCTCCCGGCCCCGTGTAACTCCTGGGACCTGCGGGACATGGCTGTGCTCTTGCACTCTGAGCGCAGGACAGAGGCCGTGCCCAGAACCGGGGGGCTGCTGGGGAAGTACATCGACAGGCTTGTCCAGCTCGAGTGGCTGCAGATCCAGACGGTCCAGTGCGAGAAAGGAAAGGGGGCCAAGGCGAGGCCTCCCACTGCCCCTGGGACCTCGGGGGCTCTGAAAAGCCCTGGGAGAAGCAAGCTGATTGCCAACGCTCTGTCCAGGCCTCAGCAGGAAGGGCCTCCGAAGTCAGGCCCTTCACGAAAGAAAGACGTGCACCGCGAAGAGGTCCATCCATCGTATTACACATGTGAGGCTTCCACCAGACCCCTCGATGTGCTGAATAGCAGCAGACTGTGTTCTCAGAAGCAAACCCTGGACGTGCAGACAGAGGAGAAGAAAAAGAAATCCAACAAGAGCTCCAAGCTGCAGCACTGGGGTCTGTCCTGTGGGGACAGCGGTGACCCTAAGATCAAGAGCAGCGTGAACCTTCGCCTTCCCAGGCAGCCAGCGGTGATCGGGGACTCCACGGACACCTACAAGGCCTCCAGAGCGCCAGCACATGCAAGTCTTAAGCAAAAGGGAAATGCAAATAATTGTGCTCGAGCCACTGTATCCAGCGAGAAAAAGCTCAAAACAAATGGAGGAAAACAAAACACACACAAATTCAAACCATAACTGAGACGATGAATTGCAAGGACCTGCAGGTGCCCCAGTATTAGAGCTCTTCCAAAAGTTACAATACTGTGAACTTTAAGAGACTTTGGGATCACTGACACTGAAGAGGTTGACCAGTTCTTTAGTCCACGCCACGCCCACCCAAGCCACAACAGGGTCGTTTCCAAAGAAGGGTGTCTTTCAGTAACCATATTTTGTGTTGACAGTCTTAGGCAAATGAGAGCCCTTCAGATAAAAATTAACCAAGGGTCTGTGCCGTATAAAGAAATAAAACGACAGCTCTCCAAGGGAAGAGTGGACTAAACTTCTGAAACCTCAGCCAGGCCACGTACAGCGCAGGTAAACTAGTGCGTACTGCTTCAAACGGTGTAGAATCCTGAAGGTCTGAAATAGGGCTCTCTGCATCCTCATCCTAAACTATTCAAGCAGAAGGTCCGGGCATCTCACTCCTGGGGAAGCTTCGGCTCTTCCTCGAGTTACGGAGCAGCTATTATGAGCAAAGTCATTTATCACTAAGCTGCCTGCTCCTTCCAGACAGTGGAATCTAGTGCTTTCAAACACTTTCCCTGATATGGGTTTAAAAAAAACAAGGCCGGGCTTCCCTGGTGGCGCAGTGGTTGAGAGTCCGCCTGCCGATGCAGGGGACGTGGGTTCGTGCCCCGGTCCGGGAAGATCCCACATGCCACGGAGCGGCTGGGCCCGTGAGCCATGGCCGCTGAGCCTGCGCGTCCGGAGCCTGTGCTCCGCAACGGGAGAGGCCACAACAGTGAGAGGCCCGCTTACCGCAAAAAAAAAAAAAAAAAAAAAAAAGGCCTTTTCAATTTAGAGGTGGTGGCGAAGTCCATTTCTGTATTCTCTAAGCTGAACTTAAAATAGCGTGCAGGCTTCGTCCCAGTGGATGTCGGCGGGTCTAAGCACAGTTGTTAGCACGTGATGGGAGGAAGAATGAAACAGTTGGCACCAGAATCCCCGGCGTGTGTGGCTTCTCTGAAGAGGTGCCGTGGGAAAAATCATCAGAATGATATCTGTCTTCATTTGCAAGAACAGGACTTTATAATCTTGCTGGGAGCGGGGAGTGGGAGGGCGGACCATGGATAAAGTTACTGAATGTCTTAACCTCCTCACCTGGCCCTGCGGCTTCCTGACTCCCCTAAATGCTTCTTATTTAACTGCTGTTAAGTCACATCTACTTGTCCCTATGGTTGTGCTGAGAGATTTCTCTTGATATTATGGTGAATATCCGTAGAACCTTTGCTTGACTACTTCTTGATGTACAGTATGTTTTAATGACTGTAGCTGATTTTATCCCTTCAAACGATTATCCTATTTGTTTTTTTACATATATATGTTTCTGTCTTCTCACCTTTGGGACAAATGAAAAACTCGGCACTTTTCATCTGAAAATATTTACTAACTCGCAGACTTTTCACCCAGTAACTCAGTGTCATCCAAGGCACTGTTTAAGTTAACATAAAGACAAGATGCATTTATAAATAATTAAAATAATAGGCCGAAGTTGAATATTAAGATGCCCTTTTAAAATCTGATTTTAATTGAACAACAAAAATTTTTACGGTAATTTTTTTTCTTCTAAGACTTCTTTTACAGAGTCCCTCTTATATTCTCTCTCACACCACCCTACTGGAGAAAGCACTGCTTACAATAAAATCTTACGCATTTTTATAAATGAACAAACAATGTACATCTGGCAGGCATTACTTCCATGGTTCGCAATTATACTATAACTTTTGTACTCAGTACTAAGTATAGTGTTTTGAAAACAGTGCTAGTCTTACTTTTCCTTTCTGTGGTTCCTGAGTGGCACCCCAGATGTCCCTCGACGGCCCTGCTCCAGTGAGTACAGATGGGTTAGTCCTATATACACTGCTGGCGTGTATATAGGACCCAATTCATGAGTCTTTCTCTGTTAGATTTTTTTTTTTTTTTTTTTTTTTTTTTGCGGTACGCGGGCCTCTCACTGTTGTGGCCTCTCCCGTTGCGGAGCACAGGCTCCGGATGCGCAGGCTCAGCGGCCATGGCTCGTGGGCCCAGCCGCTCCGTGGCATGTGGGATCCTCCCCGACCGGGGCATGAACCCGTGCCCCCTGCATCGGCAGGCGGACTCTCAACCACTGCGCCACCAGGGAAGCCCTCTCTGCTAGATTTTTATGCAGCTCTTTATGAAGTATTCCGGGTCGATAAATCTCTGTAAGCACGTTACATATATTTACACACATCTATATACACATATATACGCCTGATATTAATCCCACAGGGTTTATGCTGAGCTGCCGCCTCTACCAGTAATGCACCTGTGCAGGTACCCTCAGAGACCTTTCCCGGCCTCGTGTATGTCTGAGCTGATTGAGAAATGCTGAGGTAACGCCTCGAATGTTCCATGTGTTCCTAGCTCTTTGACTTGAAGTCGGTTGCTTAATTTGGGGGGATAGCTATAATGTCACATGTTAAGACAGTTTTAAAAGCCTGAAAAAGTGGCTTGTTTACTTTTTTGCCTCGGGTTCGTAGTTTATTTTAACCAACATTATTGTGATTGGATCAGAGCTCCTAATGGATATAGGTTCATTATGGAAGATAAGCACAATTTTATGATTTCTGATGCACACATCTTAATGCAGTAAACGCTGCAGATAAAGACCTTGCCATTCAAGCAGACGACATTGGAGAGTTGAGTCAGGAGCTCATTCAGTTCATCAAATCGAAGCCATTGAATCTTGTGACATGAGTCACTGTATTTCTAAGAAGTGCCTCTCATTTCTGTGGAGTTGTTTACATACGTGTTGCATTTAAACCAATTAAAATTATCCAATAAAATAAAATAAATGGTAGAAAAAAACCCCCCAAAGTTTAGAGAATGTAAGAAGAACTGCTTCAAGCTTAGGATCAGGGGGAAAAGTTGTAAAAACAGTACAAAAATGAATTACAAAATATATCAGTATTAGCTACAATTGTTTAGCTTGAGACTACTTCTCAAATCTTTAATGACTAAACTGGCTGAAGGTTTGTAACTTAACTGGAATAGGGTGGGATTGGTGGCTATGACAGAAAAGATGGGGGAGAGGATATCATTGATTAGTAGTGGTTCTTAGGCCTATTTGGTTAGTTTCCAGAAGGAAGAATTTCTACCTTCCATGTTTAAATATTATCTATTTCCTCTTTCCTTTGTGCTCATTTACGTGAGTAGTAAAATAAAAATATAAAACTCTTGGTGGTACCGTATTTCAAGGTAATAGAGAAGCAGCATTTATTACTTATTCATGTACATGTACAGAGCACCATTCAAAATGGCCTGAAAATATTCAGCATGTTATTTGCTGTGTAATTATTGTATGCTTGGTTTTGTATATAATAAAACAATACACGTAGGTTTTTGTGAATCTGGACTTTTTCCTTCCTTGAGATCAATTAAACACTAGAAAAATATTGCCTGGATTTTTCTGGTATGGTTTTCATTTGCCGTTTATGCAGTTTTATTTCAGAGTTTGTCTTATTTCTCTCCCTGATTAGTTCAAAAAACTGCTTGAGGGGGAAATTCTGTTCCAATTCCTTTCTTAATACTAAGGAGCATGCATGGCAACATTACTAGATGCATCTGAGGAGCACCCCTGGCTGTACCTTTCTTGGGTCCCTCTTCCTTTTATTACCCCCAAAGGTGGTTAGGGAAGCAGATGAAAATTCAATAAAATTGACATAACGTGGTAGAAATCTATTGCATGTGAACTCACGCATCCAGAAATGAGCCCCGTGCCTTTTCGAGGAAGCCCCCCGGCTGGGAGATGGCAGTTGTGGGCAGCTACTGGCGTAAGCATTCTGAAAGGTTTCCTGCCCCTCTTTCTAAACTCACTCTGACAATGAGGCGCCCTCTTTTGAGTCTACCAAATAGTGGCAGTTTAAAAAAATAATTTTGGGGTGTAAAAAAGCAAGTTCAGTGAGTAAATTTCAATCTTACTGACTTTATTCTGTGATTCACGAATCAGCAGCATCGAGTCCAGCAGCTAGAAAGGAGCTCTGTGGGGCTGTATAAAATGGAACTACAGGCAGAAGGGAGCCGTCAAGAAAGTTACACCAGCGAAAAGCAGATTGGTTGTGTCAAGGTCGCCTTCCTTTAGGGGCCTGGATGGCAGGGCGCGGACCAGGCAGGCGACTGAACGAGTCCCGACTGGGCTGTTCCGACAGACTGGCTGAAGATTCCGTCTGGGGAGAGCTGAAACTAAGTCTCGGTTTGGTGAAGTGGGGCTTAGCATAAGCGACTCATTTGGGGCCTGCTGTCTTGTTTTTAACGGGGTTTACACATAATTTTTTGATAACTTGAAAGTTAACCATGCTGGAGGTTTTTTAAATCATTTGTTTGTACAGAAAATGGTAGATTATCTTTGGATGCGGCTCTTTTCTTATCCACGAGGTGGCATCTAAACCTTTTCGGGAAGCACTGAATCGGTTCTGTGAATGCCCTCTGCCCAAATGGAGACATTTTTCTTGTAATCAAAAAGACATGGGGAGTGGGGAGGACTGTTTGATTGCAGACACAAGAAGATTAAGACTTTTCTCTTTGAAAGATTTAAGGATTGATTTGAGCAAAAATCAATTCAAATTGAGCAGCAGCAAAAAGCCTTAGAGGTTCGGAGCACTACTTACTTCCCAGACAGGAGCTGAGGGCGGAAAATTTTATAGAGAGGATGCAGAAGCAAGGAGATCATTTGATTGGCTGTGGCTTAGGTGGTCGTGCCATTTGGGAAAGCCTGATTGGCTGCTGGTGACTGGGTTGTTTTTCCTGCTCTTGAGGCATTTGCAGGAAATATTCCGCTTAGGGTTTGGTCTGCTTAGGTAGGCGAAGAAGGGGTTAAAACCACCTCAGTCCAAAAGCCTCCCTGCATCGACTTTGATATCATAAAACACTATTTATAGCATAGAGACAATGCTCCATGAAGGAACATAAATCATTCGTTTATAAAAATCTTCAGAGACCCTGTTTCGAAAAATACCAATCGTATATCTATCCTCAGCAATTTGGTATTTAAGGAATTAACTGTGATAACACTGGAAAATATATATGGAAATTTAAAAATGGGAGAGTCGTACATATAACTGTCCCAGGTTGCACGATATTTTAGAGAAAACTAATGATGCATATTTAACTTTCGATCCCGTTCAGCTAGCACAATTTTAGGCCTTACTCCTCGTATTGTGAGCCCCACTTCAGACCCACTAATGGTGAAGGAGATCAGAACACACCACCCCGAAACACGTCGCCCTGGCGTTTGGATGATTTTGAGTTCAAGGCACTTGAAAAACAGCAAGTACAAGAAAAAACACTCCTACCTTTCTGCATTCTCTTAAAAGCAGGAAATTAAATTCCTCTACGAAAGATGTGCTCCTTATACCAGGAGGAAAGTAACGTTTTTCATCGTCAGGGATGAGAAGTTGAGACGGAGAGAACTCTACACAAACTTGATTTGTTCAAATGAGTCTTAACTTCCTCTAGTCGTCCACATCGTGCAAGTCACTTTTCGACAATTGCCCACTTTGTTCAACCTAATATAAAAGCAAGTTAGTGTCACCATTTCTCTGGGTCTTCATTCTTTATGAAGGCTTCTGGGTCCTGGAAGACTCGTGTTGAATAAATTGGCGTGCTTTTCTCCTGTTGATCTGTCTCATGTCAATGTAGCTGTCAGGCCCAGCCAAAAATAACCCTAAGAGGGTGGAGGGGGGCAGAACTTGCCGCCACAAAATATGCCTCTTTGGCATGAGGATTTTTTTAGGCTGATCATTTTTGAGAAACAGCAGACACTGGAGAGGCTTTGAAAACTGAGACGTTACCCTTTTGTAAAAACACATTTACATTGTTAAGGGAACTCTCCATCTGTAAGGGTGTCTTCCTCTCTGTGCCTGGAAGAGGAGGATGAACTAAATCTAGAAATTCTTATCAGTCTTATCAACTCTTATATTAAGGCAGGAGTTAAACCTGCGTAACAACTATACTCCCGTTTCCTGTGCTTTTCCTGACAACTTCCTTTCACTCGCTCTCCCAAATCCAACATCTTTTGTCTTTAGCTGGAGATGGTATTTATGGCGGCTGGGCCGTGTCTGGGAGTTCCTCACTTTTCCTGGGTGTCTCCCATGTACGCAGGGAGCACACAGGTTATTCAACTTCTGTTGGTTTTCCTTGTGTTAATCTGTCTCTTATTACAGGGGATCTCAGCCAAGAGGCTAGAGGGTAGGGGGAACATTATTTCTCCTTCCCCATGTCAACTACAAATTGGCACTTGCCATCCACCTCTACAAGGGTTAAATCACATGTTGCTGCGGCTGCTGACCTTCGACACCCCCTGAAAGGAGCTCAGGGTGGAGAGCAGAAATGAGGGACTCTGTGCTCTGGAAAAAACTAGCACAGCAGGTCTTCAGATAGTTAGATATTTCCAGGAGCCATTTTTAAGAGCCCACTTCTTGTATCTCCTCGTATCTAGAAAAGCACTAAAATCCTTCATGGTGACGTCTGCTCCTCGTGACTCGCAGAAACCTTCTGCCAAAAGATACGTGTTTGACTGCATGTACTCCCCCTTCACCAAAATCACATCTATACTGACCTTCCCCCCAACCTCTTTGGAGCGATTTCTCAGAGCTCTCTGAGATGCTGTCTCCCAGGCTACAGTCCTCATTTTGCCCCCAGTACAACTTAACTCACGACTTTCACATTGTGCTTTTTTTTTTTTTTAAGTTGGCACTCACAAGGGTAAAGGTAAACGCTGGCTTCCAGAATCAGAGTCTGTGTTTTAACAACATCTTTGGAGGTTAAAGTTTGAGAAAACTGCCTTTATGGCACTTAAAGTCTGCAAGGTTGAAGTGGCTGCTTTGACAGCATTTCACCTGCTGGACCAGTCCCCTCTCATGCTTTGGCCCCTAACAAAGTCTTCTGCTTACCCCTGTCTACTTTCTCTAGGGCTTAAAGGCACTTAGCTGGCTCTTCACCTCAAGAATAGGTCACTACTCAGCCATCAAAAAGAAGGAAATTTTGCCCTTTGAAACAACGTGGATGGACCTGAAGGGCATTATGCTAAGTGAAATAAGTCAGACAGAGAAAGACAAATACTGAATGATATCACTTACATGTGGAATCTAAGAATAACAAACTGGTGACTATAACAAAAAAGAAGCCGACTCACAGGTATAGAGAACAATCAAGTGGTTAGCAGTGGGGAGAGGGGTAATATAGGGTAGGGGACTCAGAGGTACAAGCTGTTATGTATAAAATAAGCTAAAAGGATATATGTAGGGAATATAGCCAATATTTTATAATAACTATAAATGGAATATACTCTTTAAAAACTGTGAATCACCTGTAACTTATTAATATTGTACATCAACTATACTTCAATAAAAAAGAAAATAGGACACTAACCTGCATGCTTCATGGCTCTGATGACCTGTGCCACAGGTGGGTATGAAGGAGTGGAGGTTTCTCAGAACACATCCACCTTGAATATGTTTTTCTTACATCCACACTCTTCTATTTTTAAACTCCAGGTGTAGAGAACTCACCCTCCCTTCAGCTGACTTTTTCACATTCTTCATTCAACATTTTGGACAGGTTTGGTAGGGTCACCACTTCCTGTAACCAAGGTTTTCCTCTGAACTCATCTCTCTGGAGATGTCCACCTTAATAAAGGAAATAGAAAGAAAAGGAAGGCTTGGTCCTTTTCCTATGTTGTTCAATTTTCTAAATACTGAAATGAGATGCTTTTTGCTAACAGGTCTTCTGCAATAATGAATGATCTACCAAGTTTAACTGAAAATATTCTAATTTAAAAAAGCAGCATATATTTTTACCTCAACAGGGTAGCTTATGTGGGGAGACAAAGTAAATAGCCTCAAATCTTTATCTCCCTTCTTCTTCCCTAAAAAAGCATAAAAACATTTACATACATAAACAACTGAAGAAAGAGCTTGGTGATTCTACTATCAGAATACTTGCACAAAGCGAAAAACGCTCCAATCTGTTGTATTTGGCAGCATTTCCCCCCCCCCCCCAACTGTTCATCTACAATGATTAGTTGAACAAATAGGGGCAAGAGATTAAAATCTCTCAAAGGAAATTTTCTGGCCAGCTCTTGGTGGCGGACTTAAAATACTAAAACATAAGGGACCACTTCTGATCAACCTATGTGACTACAAAGCACCCATATAGGAGACAAACATTTGTGAGTCACTGAAAATAAGTCAGGAAATACAAGTGATGCATTATTTTATTCTCTCATGAAATCTAACACATTAGATGTGTTCCCCCGTATGTGTGTTAGATATTGGGCTACAACTGGATACGTGATATTAACATTGGAGTAAAACTACACTTAATAATAACTTGGATTTTTAAATTTTATTTTATTTTTTACTGCTGGAGTCAAATTCACTCCAGTGACTTTTTTCACCAATGTTGTATTGTAAAAAATTTTGAACATACAGAAAATTTGAAAGAACTGTGCAGGGAACACCCACACGCTCAGTACCCAGATCCTGCGTGAACACCTGGCTCTCGGCCCGCCTGTCCATCCTCCATCTGTCCGTCCTTTTCCGGGCACCTGGCTCCCTTTAGTTTCTGCGCCTTTGGTCTCTCTCCAGAGGTTCCAGGCAGTTGTTGTTTTATGTTTTGTTGAAAGGTGATCATTCTATAAGGCAGGGCTGGGCTTGTGGGAACCACTTTCCCATTTCTGGAAGCACAGCCCTTCCTTGGGTTGTTTTCTGTTTTGTCCCTTGGAGACTGTTCTCAGAAGTTAAGCTTTTCCCCTGACTATGAAGAAACAGACTCTCCCCTCTTCTCTCTAGCTCCCACCAGCACAGGAGGGCATGGCTGTGGGTCCCACTGGGACACCTTCCTTCCCTCCTTCTTCTCTGTTTCCAGGTGGTCGCTTAGGTTGTCTCACCTCCGTGGAGAAGGCGTCCAAATGTCCGACTCTGGACTCCTCTATGCATATGAGGTATCCCCCGCTCCCAACCAGCAGCATCCCACTGCAGGGGCAGGAAGAAGGCTCATACCCGACCATTTCCCTTCTTTGATGTTGATTTGACCAACGGGAGAAATTCAGTTTCCTTGCCACACTCAACGGAGGAAGTGATGGGCACTTTTCTGTTATCCTTCTCTGAGTCCTGCTGGCCACCACAAGGCCCTTATCTCAGCTGGGCACAGGGCTCTGCCAGCCAGCCACTGTCCGAGCAGAAGTCTAAGCCAGGATGGGACACCAGGGCCTTGGCTTGCAGCGACTCTCGTGCTTGACCGGTGATTCTCAGGAAGCTCCCGTCCCAGTCACAGGAAAAATCCAACTCACCGATTTCCTGAAGTGGAAAGAAAGCATCCCATCCTCTGCAGCAGGGAAGGTGGGATCAGCTCTCACTGCAAATGAGGCCCAAGGAAGCCAGCTGACACCCGCCCCACTGGACTCCTCACCAGTGGGTGGGCTGGGACCAGGAGAGTGGGCTGTGGTGCAGGTTGCGGGACACAGGGTCAGTCCTGCCATTTGGGGGAACGCTGAGGTGTCTGGTCCTAACTGTTGGTGTCTCTTTTTAGAACGTTGTGAACTACTGCTTCTTTATTCTCAGTTAACGACCCTACTCACCACTTCCTGGGCCAGTAGAAACCTCCCATGAAACATGCTTTTCCCTGAAAAGATGGAAGATGAACATGTTTTAGTTGTCTTGACTAAAACCCTGAAAATGAAACTCAGTGAGTGCCTGGCAATTGTAGGAACCCCGATTGACAGGGATAATTCAAGACAAAATCCTTGCTTAGATGCACTCACGATGCGTTTATCATTATAAAAAACACTGAGAAGACTCTGGGAGGGCTCACGCCAAGGAGTACTTCCCAGAACTTCTGCTGCCAGTGTCCTTGTCCCCACGGTGAAACAGAGCCACCCCCCACCTCTGTAGGAGACCCTCCAACACTAGTAGATACACCAGAAATACATCTCCACATGGAATAACTCCTACAGAACACCTACCGAACGCTGGCAGAACACCTCAGACCTCCCAAAAGGCAAAAAAGTCCCCACGTACCTGGGTAGAGCAAAAGAATAAACAGAGACAAAAAGATAGGGACGGGACCTGCACCAGTGGGAGGGAGCTGTGAAGGAGGAAAGGTTTCCACACACTAGGAGCCCCTTTGCGGGCGGAGACTGCGGGTGGCGGAGGGGAAAGCTTCGGAGCCGCGGAGGAGAGCACAGCAACAGGGGTGCGGAGGGCAACGCGGAGAGATTCCCGCACAGAGGATCAGGGCGGACCAGCACTCACCAGCCCGAGAGGCTTGTCTGCTCCCCCGCCGGGGCGGGCAGGGCTGGGAGCTGAGGCTCGGGCTCCGGTAGGAGCGCCAGGAGAGGACGGGGTTGGCGGCGTGAACACAGCCTGCAGGGGGTTAGTGCACCACGGCTGGCCGGGAGGGAGTCCGGGGAAAAGTCTGGAGCTGCCAAAGAGGCAAGAGACTTTTTCTTGCCTCTCTGTTTCTTGGTGCGCGAGGAGAGGGGATTAAGAGCGCTGCTTAAGGGAGCTCCAGAGACGGGCGCGAGCCGTGGGTAAAAGCGCGGAACACAGAGACGGGCGGGAGACGCTAAGGCTGCTGCTGCCGCCACCAAGAAGCCTGTGTGCGAGCACAGGTCACTGTCCACACCTCCCTTCCCGGAGCCTGTGCAGCCCGCCACTGCCAGGGTCCCGGGATCCAGGGACAACTCCCCCGGGAGAATTCACAGCGCGCCCCAGGCTGGTGCAACGTCACACCGGCCTCTGCCGCTGCAGGCCCAGCCCGCCTCCGTGCCCCTCCCTCCCCCCAGGCCTGAGTGAGCCAGAGCCCCCGAATCAGTGGCTCCTTTAACCTCGTCCTGTCTGAGCGAAGAACAGATGCCCTCCAGCGACCTACACACAGAGGCGGGGCCAAATCCAAAGCTGAGCCCCAGGAGCTGTGAGAACAAAGAAGAGAAAGGGAAATCTCTCCCAGCAGCCTCAGGAGCAGCGGATTAAAGCTCCACAATCAACTTGATGTACCTGCATCTGTGGAATACCTGAATAGACAACAAATCATCCCAAATTGAGGAGGTGGGCTTTGTGAGCAAGATTTATGATTTTTTGTGAGTGTGTATGTGTATGCTTCTGTGTGAGATTTTGTCTGTATAGCTTTGCTTCCACCATTTGTCCTAGGGTTCTATCCGTCTGTTTTTTGTTTGTTTACTTTGTTTTTGTTTGTTTTTTCTTTAAAAAAGTGTTTTTTACTAATAATTATTTTTATCTTAATAACTGTATTTTATTTTATCTTCTTTCTTTCTTTCCTTCCTTCCTTCCTCCCTCCCTCCCTTCTTTCTTCCTTCCTTTTCTTCTTTCTTTCTTTCTTTCTTTCTTTCTTTCTTTCTTTCTTTCTTTCTTTCTACTTTCTCTCCCTTTTATTCTGAGCCGTGTGGATGAAAGGCTCTTGCTGCTGCAGCCAGGAGTCAGTGCCGTGCCTCTGAGGTGGGAGAGCCAACTTCAGGACACTGGTCCACAAGAGACCTCCCAGCTCCACATAATATCAAATGGTGAAAATCTCCCAGAGATCTCCATCTCAACACCAGCACCCAGCTTCACTCAACGACCAGCAAGCTACAGTGCTGGACAACCTATGCCAAACAACTAGCAAGACAGGCACACAACACCACCCGTTAGAAGAGAGGCTGCCTGAAATCATAATAAGTCCACAGACACCCCAAAACACACCACTAGACGTGGACCTGCCCACCAGAGAGACAAGATCCAGCCTCATCCACCAGAACACAGGCACTAGTCCCCTCCACCAGGAAGCCTACACAACCCACTGAACCAACTTTAGCCACTGGGGACAGACACCAAAAACAATGGGAAGTATGAACCTGCAGCTTGCAAAAAGGAGACCCCAAACACAGTAAGTTAAGCAAAATGAGAAGACAGAAAAACACACAGCAGATGAAGGAGCAAGATAAAAACCCACCAGAACTAACAAACGAAGAGGAAATAGGCAGTGTACCTGAAAAAGAACTCAGAATAATGATAGTAAAGATGATGCAAAATCTTGGAAATAGAATAGACAAAATGCAAGAAACATTTAACAAGGACCTACAAGAACTAAAGATGAAACAGGCAATGATGCACAACACAATAAATGAAATAAAAAATTCTCTAGATGGGATCAATAGCAGAATAACTGAGGCAGAAGAACGGATAAGTGACCTGGAAGATAAAATAGTGGAAATAACTACTGCAGAGCAGAATAAAGAAAAAAGAATGAAAAGAACTGAGGACAGTCTCAGAGACCTCTGGGCCAACATTAAACGCACCAACATTCGAATTATAGGGGTTCCAGAAGAAGAAGAGAAAAAGAAAGGGACGGAGAAAATATTTGAAGAGATTATAGTTGAAAACTTCCCTAATATGGGAAAGGAAATAGTTAATCAAGTCCAGGAAGCACAGAGAGTCCCATACAGGATAAATCCAAGGAGAAACATGCCAAGACACATATTAATCAAACTGTCAAAAATTAAATACAAAGAAAACATATTGAAAGCAGCAAGGGAAAAACAACAAATAACACACAAGGGAATCCCCATAAGGTTAACAGCTGATCTTTCAGCAGAAACTCTGCAAGCCAGAAGGGAGTGGCAGGACATATTTAAAGCGATGAAGGAGAATAACCTGCAACCAAGATTACTCTACTCAGCAAGGATCTCATTCAGATTTGATGGAGAAATTAAAACCTTTACAGACAAGCAAAAGCTGAGAGAGTTCAACACCACCAAACAAGCTCTACAACAACTGCTAAAGGAACTTCTCTAGGCAAGAAACACAAGAGAAGGAAAAGACCTACAATAACAACCCAAAACAATTAAGAAAATGGGAATAGGAACATACACATCGATAATTACCTTAAATGTATATGGACTAAATGGTCCCACCAAAAGACACAGATTGGCTGAATGGATACAAAAACAAGACCCATATATATGCTGTCTACAGGAGACCCACTTCAGACCTAGAGACACATACAGACTGAAAGTGAGGGGATGGAAAAAGATATTCCACGCAAATGGAAACCAAAAGAAAGCTGGAGTAGCAATTCTCATATCAGACAAAATAGACTTTAAAATAAAGACTATTAGAAGAGACAAAGAAGGACACTACATAATGATCAAGGGATCAATCCAAGAAGAAGATATAACAATTGTAAATATTTATGCACCCAACACAGGAGCACCTCAGTACATAAGGCAAATACTAACAGCCATAAAAGGGGAAATCGACACTAACACAGTCATAGTAGGGGACTTTAACACTCCACCTTCCCCAATGGACAGATCATCCAAAATGAAAATTAATAAGGAAACACAAGCTTTAAATGATACATTAAACAAGATGGACTTAATTGATATTTATAGGACATTCCATCCAAAAACAACAGAATACACATTTTCCTCAAGTGTTCATGGAACATTCTCCAGGATAGGTCATATCTTGGGTCACAAATCAAGCCTTGGTAAATTTAAGAAAATTGAAATTGTATCAAGTATCTTTTCCGACCACAACGCTATGAGACTAGATATCAATTACAGGAAAAGATCGGTAAAAAATACAAACACATGGAGGCTAAACAGTACACTACTTAATAAGAAGTGATCACTGAAGAAATAAAAGAGGAAATCAAAAAATACCTAGAAACAAATGACAATGGAGACACGACGACCCAAAACCTATGGGATGCAGCAAAAGCAGTTGTAAGAGGGAAGTTTATAGCAATACAATCCTACCTTAAGAAACAGGAAACATCTCGAATAAACAACCTAACCTTGCACCTAAAGCAATTAGAGAAAGAAGAACCAAAACACCCCAAAGTTAGCAGAAGGAAAGAAATCATAAAAATCAGGTAAGAAATGAAGGAAACGATAGCAAAGATCAATAAAACTAAAAGCTGGTTCTTTGAGAAGATAAACAAAATTGATAAACCTTTAGCCAGACTCATCAAGAAAAAAAGGGAGAAGACTCAAATCAATAGAATTAGAAATGAAAAAGGAGAAGTAACAACTGACACTGCAGAAATACAAAAGATCATGAGACATTACTATAAGCAACTCTATGCAAATAAAATGGACAACCTGGAAGAAATGGACAAATTCTTAGAAATGCACAACGTGCCAAGACTGAACCAGGAAGAAATAGAAAATATGAACAGACCAATCACAAGCACTGAAATTGAAACTGTGATTAAAAATCTTCCAACAAACAAAATCCCTGGACCAGATGGCTTCACAGCCGAATTCTATCAAACATTTAGAGAAGAGCGAACACCTATCCTTCTCAAACTCTTCCAAAACATAGCAGAGGGAGGAACACTCCCAAACTCATTCTATGAGGCCACCGTCACCTTGATACCAAAACCAGACAAGGATGTCACAAAGAAAGAAAACTACAGGCCAATATCACTGATGAACATAGACGCAGAAATCCTCCACAAAATACTAGCAAACAGAATCCAACAGCACATTAAAAGGATCATACACCATGATCAAGTGGGGTTTATTCCAGGAATGCAAGGATTCTTCAATACATGCAAATCAATCAATGTGATAAACCATATTAACAAATTGAAGGAGAAAATCCATATGATCATCTCAACAGATGCAGAGAAAGCTTTCGACAAAATTCAACACCCATTTATGATAAAAACCCTGCCGAAAATATGCATAGAGGGAACTTTCCTCAACCTAATAAAAGCCATATATGACAAACCCACAGCCAACATCATCCTCAATGGTGAAAAACTGAAAGCATTTCCACTAAGATCAGGAACAAGACAAGGTTGCCCACTCTCACCACTCTTACTCAACATAGTTTTGGAAGTTTTAGCCACAGCAATCAGCCACAGCAATCAGGAAATAAAAGGAATCCAAATCGGAAAAGAAGAAATAAAGCTGTCTCTGTTTGCAGATGACATGATACTATACATAGAGAATCCTAAAGATGCTACCAGAAAACTACTAGAGCTAATCAATGAATTTGGTAAAGTAGCAGGATACAAAATTAATGCACAGAAATCTCTGGCATTCCTACACACTAATGATGAAAAATCTGAAAGTGAAATCAAGAAAACACTCCCGTTTACCATTGCAACAAAAAGAATAAAATATCTAGGAATAAACCTACCTAAGGAGACGAAAGACCTGTATGCAGAAAATTATAAGACATTGATGAAAGAAATTAAAGATACTACAAATAGATGGAGAGATATACCATGTTCTTGGATTGGAAGAATCAACATTGTGAAAATGACTCTAGTACCCAAAGCAATCTACAGATTCAATGCAATCCCTATCAAACTACCACTGGCATTTTTCACAGAACTAGAGCAAAAAAATTCACAATTTGTATGGAAACACAAAAGACCCCGAATAGCCAAAGCAATCTTGAGAACGAAAAACGGAGCTGGAGGAATCAGGCTCCCTGACTTCATACTATACTACAAAGCTACAGTAATCAAGACAGTATGGTACTGGCACAGAAACAGAAAGATAGATCAAGGATCAGGATAGAAAGCCCAGAGATAAATCCATGCACATATGGTCACCTTATCTTTGACAAAGGCGGCAGGAATGTACAGTGGAGAAAGGACAGCCTCTTCAATAAGTGGTGCTGGGAAAACTGGACAGGTACATGTAAAAGTATGAGATTAGATCACTCCCTAACACCACACACAAAAATAAGCTCAAAATGGATTAAAGACCTAAATATAAGGCCAGAACCTATCAAACTCTTAGAGGAAAACATAGGCAGGACACTCTATGACGTAAATCACAGCAAGATCCTTTTTGACCCACCTCCTAGAGAAATGGAAATAAAAACAAAAATAAACAAATGGGACCTAATGAAACTTCGTAGCTTTTGCACAGCAAAGGAAACCATAAACAAGACCAAAAGACAACCCTCAGAATGGGAGAAAATATTTGCAAATGAAGCAACTGACAAAGGATTAATCTCCAAAATTTACAAGCAGCTCATGCAGCTCAATATCAAAAAAACAAACAACCCAATGCAAAAATGGGCAGAAGACCTAAATAGACATTTCTCCAAAGAAGATATACAGACTGACAACAAACATATGAAAGAATGCTCAACATCATTAATCATTAGAGAGATGCAAATCAAAACTACAATGAGATATCATCTCACACCAGTCAGAATGGCCATCATCAACAAATCTAGAAACAATAAATGCTGGAGAGGGTGTGGAGAAAAGGGAACACTCTTGCAGTGCTGGTGGGAATGTGAATTGGTACAGCCATGATGGAGAACAGTATGGAGGTTCGTTAAAAAACTACAAATAGAACTACTATATGACCCAGCAATCTCACTACTGGGCATATACCCTGAGAAAACCATAATTCAAAAAGAGTCATGTACCAAAATGTTCATTGCAGCTCTATTTACAATAGCCCAGAGATGGAAACAACCTAAGTGCCCATCATCGCATGAATGGATAAAGAAGATGTGGCACATATATACAATGGAATATTACTCAGCCATAAAAAGAAAGGAAATCGAGCTATTTGTAATGAGGTGGTTGGACCTAGAGTCTGTCATACAGAGTGAAGTAAGTCAGAAAGAGAAAGACAAATATCGTATGCTAACACATATATATGGAATTTAAGAAAAAAAATTTCATGAAGAACCTAGGGGTAAGACAGGAATAAAGACACAGACCTACTAGAGAATGGACTTGAGGATATGGGGAGGGGGAAGTGTAAGCTGTGACAAAGTGAGAGTGGCATGGACATATATACACTACCAAAAGTAAAATAGATAGCTAGTGGGAAGCAGCCGCTTAGCACAGGGAGATCAGCTCGGTGCTTTGTGACCACCTAGCGGGGTGCGATAGGGAGGGTGGGAGGGAGGGAGACGCAAGCGGGAAGAGATATGGGGATATATGTATAGCTGATTCACTTTGTTATAAAGCAGAAACTGACACACCATTCTAAAGCAGTTATACTCCAATAAAGATGTAAAAAAAAAAAAAACACCGAGAACTTGAGGTGGGTTGGGCACCCCTCAACACCCAAGGTGTGAATGTAGAGTCTAGATAATTAGTTCTCACCCTTACCTTCCTTTCAATCAAGAAACTTTTATCTCACCATCACTTTCTTCATTTCAGCTTACCTTGAGCTGGGAGCTGCCACCTTGTGGCCACAAGGTATTACTGCACGTCTAAGGACACGAACACTGATGATCTTCCCCGGAATTGTGGATACACAGAACAGAGAAACTTGACATCTTCCAGCTCTGCCTCACCTAAGACATGAGGCAGGTGAAGCCCAGAGTCACCAGCCGAGTGAGTCACAGCCTAACTGAGAAGGACTGCCATATGGGAAACTGGCTTCTTGCTCAGTTAGTTTTAAATGTTTGAGGATGTTGAAAATTTGTTTGCTTTTTAAAATATTAAAATACTAATTTTCTTCAACTTAAAGCAAATATAAAAGTGGAACCCTTCACTCGCATTCCCCAGCCCCTCTCCGGATCTCTGGAGGCCAACACATTGTGTTTCCTTTTATTTTATTTTATTTTATTTTTTGCGGTACGCGGGTTTCTCACTGTTGTGGCCTCTCCCGTTGCGGAGCACAGGCTCCGGACGCGCAGGCTCAGCGACCATGGCTCACGGGCCCAGCCAATCCGCAGCATGTGGGATCTTCCCGGACCGGGGCACGAACCCCTGTCCCCTGCACTGGCAGGCGGACTCTCAACCACTGCACCACCAGGGAAGCCCCACACTGTCTTTTCTTGATCAACGTTTTCAGCGCCACCATTAGGGGTGTACGACCTGCATCTCTCATGAACATTCCACATGGTTTAGTTTACCTCACCTATAAATTCTGAATTAGTGACTCTAACTTAATCAGGTTTTTGAACAGACTTACATGGAATCAAAATATCCACTTTGAGGGGCTTCCCTGGCGGTGCAGTGGTTGAGAGTCTGCCTGCCAATGCAGGGGACACGGGTTCGAGCCCTGGTCTGGGAGGATCCCACATGCCGCGGAGCAACTGGGCCCATGAGCCACAACTACTGAGCCTGCGCATCTGGAGCCTGTGCTCTGCAATGAGAGGCCGCGACAGTGAGAGGCCAGCACACCGCGATGAAGAGTGGCCCCCGCTCGCCACAACTGGGGAAAGCCCTCACACAGAAACGAAGACCCAACACAGCCAAAAATAAATAAATAAATTAAAAAAAAATCCACGTTGAAAATAAACGCAAGGTTGTAAATTTGATAATTATTGTTATGCTCCTCTTTATGCACAGGAAATACAGAGACATCTTAACATTACATTAGTTACTCCTTTCAATAACAAACTATTAATTTGGATTCAGATTATAAACTATTCAAATTAAAATGTGCAGCAGCCTCTCGTGGAGCTATGAATGTAAGGTAAGGCAGGAAAGCCTGCCTTCTATTTCACCTGCTGAAAAACTGCTTACTATTTTAAACAAGGTGATGAGATAACAAGGTAATAGGTTAAGGTAATGAGGACTACTGGATGTCAGATTGTGTTTTAAACTTGGTCATTGCAGCCTTAAGTATTGGTATGGTAGAACCTCAACTTGTCTTTTTTTCAGAATTCTAATGCAAAGACCCCAGGTTGGTACAGAGACCCCACCCGTAGGGAGTCTCTTTCCCATCCCTCCTCCCTCTTCCTTTAACCCCAAACTCAAAAAGCCAGACTCATCTAAGCGTAAAAGAGATTTTGGTAGAAAAAGTCTACAAACCCCAGAGCCTCGAGACATGGTTGGGATAAAGACTGTTAGTGCTTTGGAAAGTAAAAAGTATACTTTTTCTTTTTTCCTTGATAAAGTTATCCTTTCCTTTTCCAGTTCTTTGGTTTCAAATGATAGAGACTATAAAGAAATAAACATTAAAATACCCTCCTACAGAAAGAGATCACTGGGCATTCCACTGATTTTTGGAAACTAAAAATAAAGAAACTAAACCCCTAGTTCCTCAGAGCCACTGGTTTCACTTTCCTCTGACTGAGCCCTAATCTCCTGGGGTCAGATTCCCAGCCTCATGTCTGCTGTATGTGTGGCAGGGGCAGTTTTATTTCCGTCCACTCCCTTCCTAAGAATTCTGCTTGTAGCTAATGAGGTTAAAGGCTAAGGCTCAGCCCACCCCACTCTGATAAACCAAGAAAGGCCAGGGAATAGTTTGCCTAATCCACCAGAGGGCAGACAGCAGAAGCAAGAAGAACT
This sequence comes from Phocoena sinus, assembly GCF_008692025.1. Taxonomy (NCBI): domain Eukaryota; kingdom Metazoa; phylum Chordata; class Mammalia; order Artiodactyla; family Phocoenidae; genus Phocoena; species Phocoena sinus. The sequence continues at coordinate 3,340,629 of NC_045777.1, read as the reverse complement.
ACAATCTTGCAGCCATTGGAACAAAAACCACATTCACGGAAAGATAGACAAGATGAAAAGACAGAGGGCTATGTACCAGATGAAGGAACAAGATAAACCCCAGAAAAACAACTAAATGAAGTGGAGATAGGCAATCTTCCAGAAAAAGAATTCAGAATAATGACAGTGAAGATGATCCAGGACCTCGGAAAAAGAATGGAGGCAAAGATCGAGAAGATGCAAGAAATGTTTAATGAAGACCTCGAAAAACTGAAGAACAAACAAACAGAGATGAACAGTACAATAACTGAAATGAAAAATACACTAGAAGGAATCAATAGCAGAATAACTGAGGCAGAGGAACGGATAAGTGACCTGGAAGACAGAATGGTGGAATTCACTGCTGTGGAACAGAATAAAGAATGAAAAAGAAATGAAGAAAGCCTAAGAGACCTCTGGGACATTAAATGCAACAACACTCGCATTATAGGGGTCCCAGAAGGAGAAGAGAGAGAAAGGACCCGAGAAAATATTTGAAGAGATTATAGTTGAAAACTTCCCTAACATGGGAAAGGAAATAGCCACTGAAGTCCAGGAAGTGCAGAGAGTCCCAGGTAGGATAAACCCAAGGAGAAACACGCCAAGACACATAGTAATCAAATTGGCCAAAATTAAATACAAAGGAAAATTACTGAAAGCAGCAAGCTTAAAACGACAAATAACATACAAGGGAACTCCCATAAGGTTAACAGCTGATTTCTCAGCAGAAACTCTACAAGCCAGAAGGGAGTGGCATGACATATTTAAAGTGATGAAAGGGAAGAACCTACAACCAAGATTACTCTACCCAGAAAGGATCTCATTCAGATTTGATGGAGAAATCAAAAGCTTTACAGACAAGCAAAAGCTAAGAGAATTCAGCACCACCAAACCAGCTCTACAACAAATGTTAAAGGAACTTCTCTAAGTGGGAAACACAAGAGAAGAAAAGGACCTACAAAAACAAACCCAAAACAATTAAGAAAATGGTAATAGGAATATACATATCGATAATTACCTGAAACATGAATGGATTAAATGCTCCAACCAAAAGACACAGGCTAGCTGAATGGATACAAAAACAAGACCCATATATATGCTGTCTACAAGAGACCCACTTCAGACCTAGGGACACATACTGACTGAAATTGAGGGGATGGAAAAAGATATTCCATGCAGATGGAAATCAAAAGAAAGCTTGAGGAGCAATTCTCATATCAGACAAAATAGACTTTAAAATAAAGAATGTTACAAGAGACAAGGAAGGACACTACGAAAGGGATCAATCCAAGAAGAAGATATAACAATTATAAGTATGTATGCACCCAACATAGGAGCACCTCAATACATAAGGCAACTGCTAACACCTCTAAAAGAGGAAATCATCAATAACACAATAATAGTGGGGAACTTTAACACCTTATGTACACCAAAGAAAAGATCATCCAGACAGAAAATTAATAAGAAAGCACAAGCTTTAAATGATACAATAGACCAGATAGATTTAATTGACATTTATAGGACATTCCATCCAAAAACAGCAGGTTACACTTTCTTCTCAAGTGCACACGGAACATTCTCCAGGATAGATCACATCTTGGGTCACAAATCAAGCCTCAGTAAATTTAAGAAAACCGAAATCATATCAAGCATCTTTTCTGAGCACAACGCTATGAGATTAGAAATCTGTTACAGGGAAAAAAACATAAAAAACACAAACACATGGAGGCTAAACAATACACTACTAAATAACCAAGAGATCACTGAAGGAATCAAAGAGGAAATCAAAAAATACCTAGAGACAAATGACGATGAAAACACAACGATCCAAAACCTATGGGATACAGCAAAAGCAGTTCTAAGAGGGAAATTTATAGCAATGCAAGCCTACCTCAAGAAACAAGAAAAATCTCAAATAAACAATCTAACCTTATATCTAAAGGAACTAGAGAAAGAAGAACAAACACAACCCAAAGTTAGCAAAAGGAAAGAAATCATAAACATCAGAGCAGAAATAAATGAAATAGAAACAAAGAAAACAATAGCAAAGATCAATAAAACTGAAAGCTGGTTCTTTGAGAAGATAAACAAAATTGATAAAGCATTAGCCAGACTCATCAAGAAAAAGAGGGAGAAGACTCAAATCAATAAAACTAGAAATGAAAAAGGAGAAGTTACAACAGACACCGCAGAAATACAAAGCATCCTAAGAGACTACTACAAGCAACTCTGCCAATAAACTGGACAACCTGGAAGAAATGGACAAATTCTTAGAAAGGTATAACCTTCCAAGACTGAAACAGGAAAAAATAGAAAATATGAACAGACCAATCACAAGCACTGAAATTGAAACTGTGATTAAAAATCTTCCAACAAACAAAAGTCCAGGACCAGACAGCTTCACAGGTGAACTCTATCAAACATTTAGAGAAGAGCTAAAACCATCCTTCTCAAACTCTTCCAAAAAATTGCAGAGGAAGGAACACTCCCAAACTCACTCTATGAGGCCACCATCACCGTGATACCAAAACCAAACAAAGATACTACAAAAAAAAGAAAATCACAGACCAATATCACTGATGAATATAGGTGCAAAAATCCTCAACAAAAGAGTAGCAAACAGAATCCAACAACACATTTAAAGGATCATATACCATGATCAAGTGGGATTTATCCCAGGGATGCAAGGATTCTTCAATATACGCAATCAATCAATGTGATACATCATATTAACAAATTGAAGAATAAAAACCATATGATCATCTCAAGAGATGCAGAAAAAGCTTTGGACAAAATTCAACACCCATTTATGATAAAAACTCTCCAGAAAGTGGGCAGAGAGGGAACCTACCTCAACATAATAAAGGCCATATACGACAAACCCACAGCAAACATCATTCTCAATGGTAAAACACTGAAAGCATTTCCCCTAAGATCAGGAACAAGACAAGATGTCCACTCTTGCCACTATTATTCAACATAGTTCTGAAAGTCCTAGCCATGGCAGTCAGAGACAAAAAAGATATAAAAGGAATCCAAATCAGAAAAGAAGTAAAACTGTCACTGTCTGCAGATGACATGATACTATACATAGAGAATCCTACAGATGCCACCAGAAAACTACTAGAGCGAATCAATGAATTTGGTAAAGTTGCAGGATACAAAATTAATGCACAGAAATCTCTTGCATTCCTATACGCTAACAACAAAAGATCAGAAAGAGAAATTAAGGAAACAATCCCATTCACCATTGCAACAAAAAGAATAAAATACCTAGGAATAAACCTACCTGAGGAGGTACACCTGTACTCAGAAAACTGTAAGACCCTGATGAAAGAAATCAAAGATGACACAAACAGATGGAGAGATATACCATGTTCTTGGATTGGAAGAATCAATATTGTAAAAATGACTATACTACCCCAAGCAATCTACAGATTCAATGCAATCCCTATCAAATTACCAATGGCATTTTTTACAGAACTAGAACAAAAAATCTTAAAATTTGTATGGAGACACAAAAGACCCCGAATAGCTAAAACAGTCTTGAGGGGAAAAAATGGAGCTGGAGGAATCAGACTCCCTGACTTCAGACTACACTACAAAGGTACAGTAATCAAGACAATATGGTACTGGCACAAAAACAGAAATATAGATCAATGGAACAGGATAGAAACCCCAGAGATAAACCTATGGTCAACTAATCTATGACAAAGGAGGCAAGGATATACAATGGAGAAAGGACAGTCCCTTCAATAAGTGGTGCTGGGACAAGTGGACAGCTACATGTAAAATAATGAAATTAGAACACTCCCTAACACCATACACAAAAATAAACTCAAAATGGATTAGGGACCTAAATGTGAGACTGGACACTATAAAGCTCTTAGAGGAAAACATAGGAAGAACACTCTGACATAAATCACAGCAACATCTTTTTTGATCCACATCCTACAGTAATGGACATAAAAACAAAAATAAACAAATGGGACCTAATGAAACTTAAAAGCTTTTGCACAGCAAAGGAAACCATAAACAAGACGAAAAGACAACCCTCAGAATGGGAGAAAATATTTGCAAACGAATCAATGGACAAAGGATTAATGTCCAAAATATATAAACAGCTCATGCAGCTCAGTATTAAAAAAACAAACAACCCAATCCAAAAATGAGCAGAAGACCTAAGTAGACATTTTTCCAAAGAAGACATACAGATGCCCAAGAGGCACATGAAAGGCTGCTCAACATCACTAATTATTAGAGAAATGCAAATCAAAACTACAATGAGGCATCACCCCACACTAGTTAGAATGGGCATCATCAGAAAATCTACAAACAACAAATGCTGGAGAGGGTGTGGAGAAAAGGGAACCCTCTTGCACTGTTGGTGGGAATGTAAATTGATACAGCCACTATGGAGAACAGTATGGAGGCTCCTTAAGAAACTAAAAATAGAATTACCATATGACCCAGCAAACCCACTACTGGGCATATACCCAGAGAAAACCATAATTCAAAAAGACGCATGCACCCCAATGTTCACTGCAGTACTATTTACAATAGCCAGGTCATGGAAGCAACCTAAATGCCCATCGACAGATGAATGGATAAAGAAGATGTGGTACATATATACAGTGGAATATTACTCAGCCATAAAAAGGAATGAAATTGGGTCATTTGTAGAGACTTGGATGGACCTAGAGACTGCCATACAGAGCGAAGTAAGTCAGAAAGAGAAAAACAAATTATCGTATATTAACGCATATACGTGGAACCTAGAAAAATGGTACAGATGAACCGGTTTGCAGCACAGAAATAGAGACACAGATGCAGAGAACAAATGTATGGACACCAAGGGGGGAAAGCGGCGGCGGGGTGGCGGGGTGGGACGAATTGGGAGATCGGGATTGACATGTACACACTAATACGTATAAAATGGACAACTAATAAGAACCTGCTGTATAAAAAAATAAATTAAATAAAATTCAAAAAAAGAAGAAAGAAAGGCCAGGGAGAAGGGAGGGGAGAGTTGAGATGAGAATGCCTGGGACAAAGTGACCGAAGAGGGACTGGAGGAGAGGGCCTGCTGGGAAGGCTGGGCTGCAGGTGGGCCCACGGCCCGGAGGACTGACCATCGCCCGCAGGCTCTGGGTGTATCCCAGGCATCCCCACATCGGCATGAGCTCCAGGGCCCAGTCCGTGCTGCTGCTTCTTCTCGCGCTGCTGATGCTGCAGGTGAGCAGGGACGGGTACCCACAACCTGGCGCGTAGGATCTATCTGCCAGGTGCCAGGAACTGAGAGCACAGCTCCAGCTGGCTCTGCTCCTTCGAGGATAAGGGGTCGGGGGCGGACTGCATGTGATCGGCTGCCGCTGAGAGCGAGGGGGCTGGGAACTTTAGTACAGGGGAGGAAAAGGATTTTCCAGAATTTATACAAAGGAGGGGTTTAGCGCCATGATCTGTTTGGGAGAGTAGTGGGAACAGGCTAAGGGGACTCGCCTTAAAACCGGTGTATATAGTACACACACTTTTAGATTTATATCAACACATTTCCTAAGGATATGTCGATTCACCTTACATAAGACTGAGAAAATCTCAATTGAGTATGTCAAAGACGGTTTGAGCAAACCGATGGGGATGGGAAAGCTAAATCCCCCTGTCCCTCCCCCACCAGTTGCCTCAGCTCAACTGGGAAAAAAACAGTAGAATCAAGGTGAGACAAGTATGGGCTTGTTCTGTTTGTACTTACAATGGGCGGAGTTAACGCTCCTGCATATGCTTGTGGGTCACGACCTGCTTAGTCACTTTCCTCAGAGCGGGAGGGAGAGCCGTGGGACTCTCGCGTTGCTGCTGAGCTCCTCCTTATAAACCCGAGGGCAGAGGCAGGAAGCCCCGCAGTGGGCGGGGGTCAAGATGCTGGGCCTGCGCTGGGTCACTGGGGTGTGGCCTGGGCATCCGGTTTCTAAAGGTTTTAACTTCACCTTATTAAGCCTCATTTCTTGCCACCTGAAATTGGAGCTAATGCGTGTACTTTTCTGTGGGAGTCAAGGAGGTAATACAGAGAACCTGCATCTTTCTGTTTTCGCAGCCCTGGTGAAATGGTTGCTCTGTTTACTCAGGGCCGGGTCTGCTACTACTGATTGGCTACTCGTTCTGAGCCAGGTGCTTTCATAGCCACTGGGGTGTAACAGTAAACGAAAGAGCAAACAAAAAGTTCCCAGTCCTCTAGCCAGCTCTGCTTCTGAAATTTGATGCCTTATTTGGCACCCTTTGCTTGGTGTTCGGAGGACTTTCTTGGCTACTTTTTAACATGGAAGAACCTTTTTTTATAAATTTATTTTATTTGCTTTTGGGCTGTGTTGGGTCTCATTGCTGCGTGCGGGCTTTCTCTAGTTGTGGCGAGCGGGGACTACTCTTCGTTGCGGTGCGCGAGCTTCTCATTGTGGTGGCTTCTCTTGTTGAGGAGCACGGGCTCTAGGCGCACGGGCTCAGTAGTTGTGGCACAGGGGCTCAGCAGTTGTGGCACAGGGGCTTAGTTGCTCCGCGGCATGTGGGATCTTCCCGGACCAGGGCTTGAACCTTGGTCCCCTGCATTGGGAGGCGGATTCTCAACCGCTGTACCACCAGGGAAGCCCTCTTGGTTACTTTTTGCCATGAGGAGTTGTGTGTTCTGGTAGAATCCTGTTTCAGTAGCCCATGTTCACCTGGATTTGAATACATCACAAATCAAACCCTGTCTCCATCTTTGTCTTGCTCCTGCCCTCACCCCTAACTGGACTCATTAGAAAACAGAGGTGTAGGGCTTCCCTGGTGGCGCAGTGGTTGAGAGTCCGCCTGCTGATGCAGGGGACACAGGTTCGAGCCCTGGTCCGGGAAGATCCCACATGCCGCGGAGCGGCTGGGCCCGTGAGCCATGGCCACTAGGCCTGAGCGTCTGGAGCCTGTGCTCCACAAGGGGAGAGGCCACAACAGTGAGAGGCCCACGTACCGCAAAAAAAAAAAAAAAAAAAAAAAAAAAAAAAAAAAGAAAACAGAGGTGTATTTTTTCTCCTTTCTGCTGTGTTAGCACAGAGCCCGGGCAGGTCAATTCACGTCGGAGGGTGTGGTGGGTTGGCTGGGCAGTAGGACTGGACTGTGGGTAGCAATTCCGTGTTTGTTGAAAGCAGCTTTATATAGATTCCAGGGGATCAAGGCCAAGGGAGAGAATGGGATGCAGCAGGATTCAGAGGTTTTGAGCAATCCACACTCTGGACCCTTAACTGACGAAGACCTTTGCGCCTGGGAGGTGCCCAATTATTTGCTGAGCGGGCTGTAGGTAACCTATTCCTTTCCACCCCTACCTTTTCCTCCCACATTGGCTCCTGACCAGCTCTGACATGCAAAGCAGGCACCCCCTCCCCCTCCTCTGATCCAGATTTAAAACTGGTACCCATTCCGCTGAAGAGCTGCAATGTCTACGACAGTTTTCTCCCCGAACCCCCACCCTTGCTTTGTCATCCTGACATGAAGCAAAGGACAAAGCTGTGACCCTGCTGCAGGTCTTTGTCCCAGACTCCACGACAAGCCACAGAAGCAGGGTCCTGCTCCCCTATTTGCCATTTCCAGTCCTGAGAGCCTGCACATCCTCAGCTCTGGGCTGTGGCAGCTTCCAGGACCCAAGAGAAGGGAGGGTTTGAGAAAGAAGTTAGTGCACAAAGTCTGTTATGGTTGGTTGTTGTTTTTAATCTGGGAAATTCTGAGTCGAGTTATCTTTGAAAAGTTTCTTAGCATTTATGCTCTGCCTGATTACTCACTCAACCACTTCATTCAAGAGCAACAGAGTTGGCGGATTGCAGGAGGTGAGGGGTCATATGGTCAGAGGTGATGCTGAGCCCTCAGCAGGGGGCAGAGTGGCTGGTCTCTGTCCTGAGAACCCTGAGAACCCCATTTTCTGTTGCTCTATGCCAAATCCGCACCTGCAAACGATCAGCCAAGCTTCCATAGGCAGAGAATGTGTTTGGACCCGTGTGCTAGTCTCCAAGGGCTGTTATTACAAAGGACAAACGAGGTGGCTTAAAGCAACTGAAATGTACAGCATGGCGACCCTAGTTAATAATTCCAAATCGCATATTTGAAACTTGCCAAGAGAGTAGATCTTAAAAGTTCTCATCACAAGAAAAAAAAATCTGTTACTATAAATGGTGACAGATATTAAGTAGACTTATTGTGACGATCATTTCGAAATACATACATATATTGATTGAATTATTGTGTTGTGCTCATGAAACTAATATAATGGTGCATGTCAATGATACCTCAATAAAAAAAATTGTTCTTGAATTCAAGTTTGCTGTGAAAAATATTTTCAGGAAAGAATTATTTCCATATAGGTCTCTTAGTTCTTTACGACCTTCTATAGACACAAAGCCTTCATTTACTGAGAAAACTTCTCCCCAGAGCTGCCACGGCTCCTCAGCCTGGCCCGCACAATGCCGGTGACATGCCCTCAAGTCAGCAGCAGCTATCATGTGATGGGCAGGCTGGACCTTACAGTGACCGCCCACCTGCCACACTCCCATGAAACAGGTGGACAGTGCAGCTGGAGATGCGCTTGGAGAAAGTTTTCTCCCCAGTCGCGTTACAGAAAGCATTATGTAAATCTTTTGAATGGCATCCGCTTTGGACAAACAGCCTAAAGTTGGCAGGGATGGGAAATATAATAAGCGTACTTACAAGATCATTTCGACAAATATAACTGTTTCCAGTCTTCCTGCCTCACCAGTCGAGACAGTGCAAATGAATTCCAAGTGGTGCATAAAGAGAGGAGAAACAACACACACGTGCACACAAGGATGTGAAATTTCAGGTGTCTCTGGGCGAAGAAATACACTATTTCAGACCTCTTTTCCAGCGCTCCAGCCGGCTCCTGGTGACTGTCGGCTGTGCTGTTTATGTGCCATCATAGGAAAATGAAACTAGAGCCTTCCTGTTGAAAGGGCCCTACACCTCACTTCACACCCTTGCTCACAGAAGGGGAAACTGAGGCCAGAGAGGAGACAAAACCTTAATGTATTCCTTGTTCATGACCTGGGCCACCCGGAAATACACCTGTCTTAGAAATGGAATGAATTTCTTCATTCTGTTGCAAGACCTGCGATTTTCTCCATTTTAAAATTCCACATGCGGTTAGGCTCTTAATTTAAAATTAACAACATTAATCAAGAAGCATTTGTTGTCTGAGTAAGTCGATGTTTGAGATTTTGGAAAGAGTTTAAAAAAATTCTTTGCCTTTAGGGAAAAAGATAGAAATAGAGCCTGTGGCAGGAAACAAACGTTTACATTTGACATTAACAAAACCAGATGACCCAATAATACACCCCACTCACTGGAAGGGTGGCCGACCACAAGAAATGAAGATTTGGAGAATGTTTCTTTATTTTCTATGACGCTGTTATTTACTACACAGTCCTTTATGCTGCGACAAGCTTTTGGGTGAGGATAGATCCTTATAGTGGCGGGGCGGCGGGGCGGGGGGGCGACCACAACAAGAGGTGTTCTGCAGGCTCTAGGTGGGCTGGTGATCACTTACCCTGTCCGGGGAGATCTTAGGTATAAATCCTAGAGGAGCAGCTATCAAACCTCTTGCTCTCAGGATGCCTTTCCACTCGCAAACTTTATGCAGAACCCAAAGAACTGTTGCTTATGAGGTTATATTTACTGATGCTTACCATGTTAGAAATTAAGACTGGGAATTATTTTTTTGGCCACGCCACGTGGCTTGTGGGATCCTAGTTCCCTGACCAGGGATCGAAACTGGGCCTCCTGCAGTGGAAGCATGGAGTCCTAACCACTGGACCGAGAGGGAATTCCCAAGACTGGGAAATTTTAGACGTATTTCTCAACTCATTAAAGTTAATGATAAGTCCATTACATGTTCATATAAATCACACACGTCTATGAAAAATAAACATATTTTTCAAAATTCCATTCAGTTTGAAGAATGGCACTCTTTTATGTTTTTTGCAAATCTCTTGGCTGTCCGGCTTAAAAGCAGACAGCTGGATTCTCCTCTCTGATTCCGAATTCAGTCTGTTGTAAATGTTGTTTGGTTAAAGTATGTGAAGCAATTCCGGCCTCACATAGGTATATATGAAAGGGAGGGATATTTTAATCGCCTGGAACAGATAATTGTGGGTATTCTTTTTGACATCACACCAAAACTTGACAAGTGGTCCTTTTTTAACACTTACTTGCAATGTGGAATCCGAAAGCGTATTAATGAACTTTCCTTACTCTGTTCCATTAAAACCATTTGTGTCTCTTGCATTGCAGACGGCTCTCACCTGTGCCTAACTTTGGACCGTGATGTCTTTTACTCAGCAGGAAACTCAGCTCTCGGAGCAACGGAGATCTTCCAAATGTTGACATATTTCATTCTACAAAATCAAAAAATCACATTCGTCAATCTGTCCACCGACATCAGCAGAAAAATCTTTACCTGTTGGGAAGCTGTCAAGCTCGGAGTAGCAGACACAAATTTTCCAAAATTCTAATTTTTGCTTGAGAGCTTAAATTTTACTGCCGGCAACATGACTGTCCATTGTTTTTCTCGAAGTGACGGGCTGACTCTGTTCATTACCAACGACCTGTCTGTCAAGTACCTGATCCCGAACAGCCATGGTCAGGCAGTCATTCTTTCGAGGAAAATGCTGCTTCAGAAAAAAGCGGCTTGGGGCTTCCCTGGTGGCGCAGTGGTTGAGAGTCCGCCTGCCGATGCAGGGGACGCGGGTTCGTGCCCCGGTCCGGGAAGATCCCACGTGCCGCGGAGCGGCTGGGCCCGTGAGCCGTGGCCGCTGAGCCTGAGCGTCCGGAGCCTGTGCTCTGCAACGGGAGAGGCCACAGCAGTGAGAGGCCCGCGTACTGCAAAGAAAAAGAAAAAAAAAAAAGGGGCCTGTTCAGCTGTCAACTCTGATAATCACAAACGTGCTCTTCTTTGATTCAAACCTTCTACACTGATGGGTAGCACAGGGGTTCATGCATCCTTCCCATGTAGACCCAGAGTGCTTAAAAGATAGACACGCAGGTGTGGCAATGGGATAAATTAATAACATTTCCTGCCGCGCCCATCCTCAAGTGATTTCCATAACTAAGTGACTTCACCAATTACATCACTCTTAAACGAGACTGGCTTTTTTTCTTTTCCTTCCTCTCTCCCTTCCTCCTTCTTTCCTGCACGTGCGTGGTGATGAAGAATGCATGCCTATCAGAGGAATCCGTGCCATAGCCTCCACGGTGCTGAGGCACCAGCAGTTTCGTCACTAATCTTTGGTACCATCAGTGCAACTGTCACACAGCAAAACAAACAGTATCTTAGATTATTACGTACGTGTTTGGCCTTGTGGAGTCTCTGATAGCGTCAGGGACCACAGCGAACCAAAGTGAAAACCAGGGTCCAGAGAAATTTTCTATGTGCATATGGATGTTTCTAACCACAGCACCTTTTTTGTGTGTGTGTAACGACAAACAACTGGAAATAACCTAAATGGCCATCATTGGGAAAATGATAGATAAATTGTCCTCCATTCGTATAGTGAAATGCTACAGGGCAGTGAAAATGAATGAAGTAGAACTATGGGTGTCACACACATGCACACACATACACATATACATACAGACACACGTTTTGTGTCGGTTTGACATCCATTGCAGGGCTCGTCTCTTTCTCTTGGTACTTCAACACTCTTACTGTACATGTTTGGGGTTTTCTTTTGAGGGGGAAATTTGTTGAGATAAAAATGACAAACAATTCTCAATGTAAATAATTATGTAAACGTAAAGTACCAAATTCCTTAATTTTATTGATGACTGTATGATAAAGTCTAAAAATAAGGTAAACATAAAAGAAAAAACAAACAAAAAAGCTCACTTGAATCTCACCACCAATTAACATTTGGTGCTAATTTACATGTGCCCATGGAAATACATTTGTGCTCACCCTGAACAGACAGTTTGATTACCCATTTATTATGTTATGCTAACGTAACAGTAACATTTAGGGTTTTAAATGTCCCTACCGTTGGTAATACTTAATCAGAATTCTCCTCCAGTTACAGAAGGGAAGTGGTAATTACGAATTGAGATGTCAAGGACGAGAAATTATAGTTATCAAAACTGAATGCAGTTCCTTTTTTCCCCTTTCTAATTCTAGAAGATTTGTGTGACTCTAGGCAGCTTCTACCTGATTCTGCTAAGTACATTCCCTACTAATTAATGTCATTTTTATTTTTAAGGTCAACAGTGTCCCACCAGAAAATGATGGTCTCGCTCATCAAGCAAAGGTGGGGTTTGGAATTCAGTTTCTTGATAAACCAAGTGAGACTGTACTTTCCTTAGAAGCTGGATTGCAATTTTGAGTTTTTCAGTGCCCTGTCAATATTTGGTTGAGACAAAATAAATTAGTAACTAGACGTGGCCTTTTAGAATCTCAAAGGACTGAAGAGAATTGCAGACGATGCTTTTATGTCTAATTAGAACACGAGCAGTCTGTGAACATCAGACATCAAGCACACAGTGCTGGCGCAGAGGTTTGCCCACACTTCTTTAGGCAATTAGAAACAGCAGACTTGCTACTTCCCAGTGTGTGAGTACAGGGCAGTGCAGGGATGCAGTCACCACCACCATCACGAGGTTTTGTTGTATCCTCATCCACCTTATGGTTTCCTTCCTGTAGTTCTTGTGATCTACTCACTTTCTAATTACATAATTTTTTTAAAGTACATCCTTGTGAATAAAAATGAATGTGACTAGAAACCGGCTATACTGTAAAATATATATAAAACAAATGAAACCACATAGTTACAAATATATATAAAACAAATGAAACCACATAGTTAAATTCTATCTATATTCCCTTGCCTGACAAATCTCTGACCCTAACGTCTGAGTCTAAGTCTGTTACAAGGGACTTGAGTAAACAGAGGGGAATTCAAGACCCAACTGCGCTGAATGGAGACTTTCTCACCAAGGATTTCAGAAAGATGGAGAGAGAAATAGAGGGGCAGTAAATCTCCCATGAATTCAACAAGTCTGTGCATGTCTACTTTAGAGCAGGTGCTAGCACACACTAGGCAATGATCGTTAGTGCTGTGTCTTCGTGGCCCCTGAAAGTATCTCATGAGCCACATAAAAATGTAAAATCCTTGGGTGTCACATGCCCCCCAGTTTAGAACTGACTCTGTGGTTGTAGAGAGAACGGGCACTTGGAATTGCTGAGCATCGGAGACTGTTGTGAGGATGGGAGAGGAAAGGGCTATCAGTCACTGCGCCCCTGGCGCCACAAACACCCTCCTCCTCACCACGGTCACTGTGATTTCCAGGGAGACAGCCGGCCTCTACGGCGACCCAAGAGAAGACGGATTATCACGACCATGGCGCTGGAGGGGGAAGACTCGGGACCCTTTCCCAAACTTGCGGGTGAGGTAAGGCAGCTGCTCTAAGGAAGGGCCCCATCATCCACCATCCTCCCCGATTAAGCATGCTGCTGTTAGCAGGAGGCTACGGAGGCCAGGTAGTGGAGTGGTAGGGGCGGCACTGGCCAGGGTCAGGAGTCAGGAGGCCTGGGTCCTAGAGCCCACCCTGCCTCTACCTGAGTGTGTGACTTTGGATAAATCGCTGCTCCATGTAAGAGTGAGCTGAGAAAGTCAGAATCACATATATACATGCAGGGCTGATTCACTTTGCTGTACAGCAGAAACTAACACAACTTGTAAAGCAACTATACTCCAATAAAAATTAATTAAACAAAAAAACAAAAACAAAACAAAACAAAAAAATTAATTAAAAAAAAATTACATATGGCAACAGGCTGGTTAGTTCCAGCCTGCAGGCCTGTTTTATATTGTACCATGATTTTAAAAATTGGAAAAAATAGGGTGATTGTATTAAAAATTCTGCACATCTAGAGGCTTTTTAAAAATGGGAAGATCTGATTCCTTGGAGAGTACGTCCCCACATGGTAGGAATTTGCTGGGGCCTGAGTTACCCAGGGCGTCACAGTCCCCACCACTCCCTATTGTCTCCCTCACTTTGAGGTTTGAGTGTCAACTGAAGCACCGAAGAAGTCCCATGGGGATGTTGGATGCCAGGATTTTTATACTCGGCTCCTGCTGTTCACTTCCACCACCTTCCTGACCTCCATGGGTCTTTGAGTTACATACTAAGTCCCCTACAGCTCTGACGTTCTATGATTCCTAGAAAAAATTTTTAAATGATTCATATTTGTTCAATATTTATAAAAATAATATATACCTACTGAAAAAAACCCATCTATAGACAGTTTGGAAGGTGCAGCGGTTAACAGTGGATACTCCCAAGGGTCAGGGGACTCAGTGGGTTCATATTCCAGATGTACCACATCCTCACTATACAAATTAGATAGACTTTTTGCCTCCTCATCTGTACAATGGGGTCAACAATAGTACCTTCATTATAGGGTTGTTAAAAGATTAAGCAGGGCTTAATCTGCACTGGTGGCACAGTGGTTGAGAGTCCGCCTGCCGATGCAGGGGACACGGGTTCGTGCCCCGGTCCGGGAAGATCCCACGTGCCGCGGAGCGGCTGGGCACGTGAGCCGTGGCCGCTGAGCCTGTGCGTCCAGACCCTGTGCTCCGCAACGGGAGAGGCCACAGCAGTGAGGGGCCCGCATATCAGAAAACAAACAAACAAAAAAAGATTAAGCAGGTTAGTGCAAGTAAGGCAATACATAAGCTGACTCCTTCTAAGCAATTTGTAAAGTAAGCTGTATGATTATTACTCTTCTTTGGAGGGATAATCAGTATGGACAACTTGGTACGTATCCTTTCAGATGTTTCTTCGCACAGTCACTAATATGAATCTGTATTAGCAAAATGGGATCGCGCTGAGTATACTGTCCCGCTGGTGGCCTTCCTTGTTTTACCATGTGTCACAGCCCTCATTCTGGGGCAGGGAATATAAATCCTGAAAAGCTGCAGAGCCCCATGCCACGTGAGGGGGAACCACTACACGATTATTTCCATAGGGATGGACATTTATGTTGTTTCCAACTTTTCACTATTACAAACCAAACTGCCGCTATACCCCTTGTTCCTTCATCTCTACCTGTTTATTTCTTTAGGGTAAATTCTCAGATCTGTAATTGCTGCGTATGGTTCTTTACAAATGCCTTTGAATCTTAGCCTAGATATTTGATAGGCATAGTGGCTTATTCTCACCCTCATTTTTCCCTAATTTTTTCTCCTTCCAGCTGTTCAATAATTTGTCTGCCGACATGGAATTAGTATATTTAATCATTGGACCTGGTGTAGACAAATATCCAGAGATTGGTTTGTTTTCTATAAAAGATAATGTGAATGGAAAAATACATGTTCACCGCCCTCTTGATCGAGAGAAAACACCATCTTTTACGGTACTTAAAATTTGATACATTCTAAGCTTGGATTTATTGTAAAAGTCTTGCAGGAATATTGTATTCGGTAAGCATTCTGTAAGCTGGCTGTGTGCCAGGTTCTGGGAGACTGACATCTTATAAAATGTGCCACGCTTTAGAAGTGAGCCTGGGACACAGAGGTTAATTTTGTAATCTTCTTTTCCAGTTCTGGACTTTGGCTTTGTAATCATATCTGTAATCTGTGAACTGCTACAGGTCTCCCTTCTAATGACCAGTATGCTGATATGATTCAGGATATCTGAAAGCATTTGGCTATAGAGAGACAGAATGTTTATAAAATGGGCTGATTTAGTCTTTGATGAGTCATAGTTGAAATCCATGGAGAGAAGCTACAGACAGACTCCATGGATTACATAATGATGAATGAGGAATTGCAGCCCTTGGTGATGGTTTCTTACTGTGAGTCTAGGTGTTCTTTATGATTTCATCACCCTAATACCATGGTCTACCAGGAAGCTGAAATTCAAGTGCTAAACCACAAAGGAAATTCAAAATAAGAATGCCCCAAACCACATGGTGGTATCTCGTGCTACCAGCCTAAGCTTAACGGGCTTCTTAGGAAGTCTGCAGCCGTGTTCTGGTTTGACGTCTGCTGGAACCTGTGCTTGGGTCTCAGGCCTGCTTGGCTACACATTGCCTCCTTCGGGGGGAAGAAGTAATTTGTGAAGGTTTTCTCCAGTGACTCAAAACTTTTATATACAAAGTAAACTATATACCCTTAACTCATTGATGGGTTTGGACTCTCTAATTCTTAAACAGGCAGAAATTCTCCCAGACTCCAAAAGACATGCAAAGATGACTGTCTAGGTCTTCTCTCTCCATATAATCCCTCACCCGCCTCCACAAAACATGCAGTGTTTGTTTAAAAGAAGGAATATACAGTGGTCATAAAGGAGACCCTGGGACAGCACTTCTCAATCTCTACTGAGCAAATAGGTCACCTAGGAATCTGGTTAAAATGTGGGTTCATCATACTTGTCCTTTTACATCGATTTCTGCAATTATTTACTAGTTGGTCCCCTCTGACTGTAAACTTTCATGAGGGAAGGTACAGGCTGGGGACTCCAAGGCCTGCCTCCACTGCCCCGAGGCGCTCGGTCCTATCACCTGCTTTACTTTCTCCTCAACACCTTTCATTACCTGAAATGTATACCTGGATGGAGGTCCTCACAGCCCTGCCGGTCCCTCTTCACCCGTCACAGCACCGCCTGGCCCTGGCGACTGCCGAGTGTGAGAACCTTGCCCGGCCTTGGTGCATCTGAGCAGGACTTACATCTCCCACATTCTCTTTGCTCTATGTTCCAGGTCAGGGTTGGCCAGGAGAGAAGTCTCTGGGCCGTCAGGAAGGCAGACATGAAGCGGAGTGAAATGGGCTCTGATGGGCCGGGCCTTGTGGAAGCTCCTGCTTGTTGCCTCTGATGGGGCCTCACCTGATTGTCCTGGGGCAGCAATGGGACCAGCGGCTCCTCCAGCTCCAGTGAGTCGTGGACCAGGTGCATGACCAGCAATGTGTGAGGGTGACCATCCAGCCAAGCATCTTGTGGACTCAGAGGTGGTGTGAGACAGAGGCAGGCTCTAGTCCATCCTGGGGGCTCCAGTTTCTCCCCGCCCCTCCTGCTCCGTGTGCTGCCCTGCTCACCCCGGGAACTGCAGGCCAACCACCCAATGTGAAGGCATCAGCCTTCCGGAGACTCGCTCACCTCCTTCATCACTGCATAATGCCGAGCCCCATCATAAATCTTTTCCCAAATCGCTCACAGGGTTCGATCAAGGAAGCACAACTTCTTATCAACACAGCCCTGGACTAGATGGTCCCCGAGGCCATGATTAAATTCGGGGGGTCACAGGTCAACGTGAGAATCGCATGAAAGCCGTGCGCTCCGTCACAGACACATACTTGGATATAAGACGTTTGGCCCAATAGTGGGTGTTTGACCAGTGGGTCTCAAGCTTTGATGTGCATACATGTCACCTGGGGATCTTGGTCTCTTATTGAAATGCAGACACAGGGGCTGCAGTTCTGGGGTGGGGCCCAATATTCAGCATTTCTAACAAGCTCCCCGGGCAGTGCCAGCACTGCTGGTCCACGGACCACACTTTGAGTAGCCAGGTGTCAGAGGGTTCACGGACCGCATGTGAGGAGAGGTCCACAAAGGTTTGCCCAATAGTTTGACTGAACAGTTTGTCCAAACTTTCACACGTGGGGAGAGGTACAGTGTGATACACATAGCAGATTCTCGATAAATATTTGCTGAACGGATGAATAAATGTGCAGTTTTCACAACAGTTTATCCTAAGTTGATCTCCCTTGGCCATCTGGACCTCCATGCTCCCTGTTACACCTCGCACCATTCATTTGTGGGTGTTCAAGGACCATGGACCCCTGTCACCAGTATCTTCACCACAGTCTAGTCAGAAAAGTGAGCCAATGGCTCAAAGGCTGTGGGCACGGCTCTCAGAAGCAAAGAAGAAAGGTAAGGGCAGAAGGTTCGGGTTTGGGCAAGCATGTTTAAACTCAGGCTCCCAGGGCCCCAGCCCAGACCTGCTGAAAGAGGCTCTGGAGGTGGGACCCAGGCATCTGCATGTTAACAAGCTCCCCGTCTGGCACATTCCATCCATCGTTGCTGTGTATCCTGTAGCCATCCGTCCTTAGCGTGAACCAGCTTGCGCCAGGCGCCGTGTACCACAGAAGCAGGTAAGACAGCACTTGCCCCCAGAAGGCTGGCCTGCAGTGGGCTGGGCAGGCATACAAGCCAGGAGGGGGCATACTTCCCCAGTGCCACGTGAGGGGCAGTGTGAGTGGCCGGGGGCCAGAGGAGAAACACGACCTGGTCACGGATGCTGGCCAGGCCATCCCAGCCGGCACCCGCAGGCCAAGCATGGGAGAGACGGGCTGGAGGGGCACACCCAGAGCCTGGTCTTCCCTCCAAGAACACAGCATGCGAAAGCTGCACCTCGTGGCCCCACCCTTACGCAATGGGTGTGAATGGCCCACGTTCTGTAAGTGTCCGGGAAGCGCTGGAATATCGCCTGCTCTTTAGAACCTAAACGAATATCGCCCGTCTGAAGACAGTTTGCAGTAAAATAGTCTTGATCATTATTGGGAGTTTGACCTGAACCTGCCAACCGCCATGCTCGATTTAAAATCCTTCCATCCGGAATTATTAGTTAAGGGCAGTTTATCAAAGTAAAGATGGATGGTATAAGCAAATTTTGCTGCCGGCATTCAGAAAAACATGTCATCCGCTGCCATTCAGCGAAGTTCTTTAATCACGGCTGAATGAAGGTTACCAGCTTTGAATTATTAGTTAATGGCATCTCTGCAGAAGAATGATTTCCTGGGCACCTAAACTTTGCAAACGAACGCAGATCCTGAGTTGCTGGGTATTTCATCCAAAGCTGAAATGTGCATTATTGGGACAATCCGTCTTCACAGCGAAAACAAAGTCCAAAGCAGAGGCTAACGTTTAGCCTTGAGCTCCGGTCTCTCTGTGCATTCGAGATGTCGGGGATACTGAAGCCTGAGGCACAGGACAGTCCCCAAATTCTCTGTTCACCTACAGCCTGGAAAGCCCCCCCTCAGCAGGCCTCGCCACTTCGGAACAGCCGTCGGGAGAGACGCATGCTTTCAGTGACTGTGACTTGGTCACCCTTCTCTAGGGCCCTGTCCTGAAACACCAGCCCAGCCGGGCCAGCACCATTCACTGTCCCACACATACCAGAGACCTGACACCAGCCCCCAGCCCAGCCCTTCCCGAGAGGGACAACTCGCCATCAGGCACCACTCACCTGGACCCACCTCAACCCTGCCTGTCGGCACAGCAGTTCTCAGGGACCATGGGGAAGGAAGTGAGGGGGACCTGTCATCTGCCTCAGCCATCGTTCTCAGACTTCCGAGCATCAGAGCCCTCGGGAGGGCTTGCTAATACACATAGCACTGGCACCACGCTGGTTTCTGAGCCTGTAGGCCCGGGGCTGGGCCTCAGAATGTGCTCTTTAAGGAGTTCCTGGGTGACGCCACTGCTGCTGGGCCAGGGGCACCCTGCTTTGAGAACCGCTACTCTAGTCTGAGCCAGAGGCTTCTGGGCCAGGACAAAGGTCACCAGGAGCCCTGGATAACACCCCACAAGGGATCCAAAGTGTGGCTTCTAATTTAGCCTCAGGACTCTGGCCAAATCCTACCTTCAAAAATAACTAGACTTAGGATCATGACCTGGCCTTATTAATCATGGCCCATGAGATCACTCAGTGCACCGAACGAGGGCTCCCTGCCTGTCCAGACCTGGGAGCATCAACCCAGGCAGGTCAGCAGTGCCCGAGGACCCTGGGCCAATCCCCACTCTCCCCTGACCAGCAGTGAGCTGTAAGCAGCCCGTGGGGCCCTGGTGAGCAGAGCAGAGGCAGCAAGGGTCCAGCCAGGTGAACTTGCCATCGTACACATCGTACCATGTGTACGATGGTACACAGAGAAGCTCTGTGTGCTTGCCACATACTAGGTGCTCAGTTAAAGCAGCTGCCGTGAATTATACTATTAAAGAGCCGCTCCACCCGGTTCTGCCCCACGAACGTCTGCTTGAAGAGATGGCTTGTGCTCGTAAATCATTACACAACAGTCTTGCGTTTCGTGTGATTTCTCAGTTAAGTGTCTTCCCTGTTCATAGCCGGGGCATTAATCAGCTCCCCCAGCCCCTGCACCAGGCTGGTCAGGAGCAAGAGTTGGACAGAATTCCTGCCCACAGCTGTCCCTCCTCAGAAGCCGAGACATGAAAGCATGTTGCTGGCACCCAAGTTGCCGTGAGTTCTACTTGTGACTTGCAGTGATCTCAAATGCAGCTTCCCAGAGACAGTGGGGGAGCATTTCTGAAGCCCTGTCAGGTTAAAGCCCCGCCCCTTCCACCTGAGGGGTTCATTTGCTAAGGAGCCAGCAAAGTCTTGCCGTTAAGGTATCAGAACAGACAGAGGGCTCGGCTGCACAGCTCTGAAAATCCCTTAAGCAAAGGAGCTGAAAGTGGCATTTCATTTGAGCCCGAGTACTAAGGCCGTCTTGGCAGAAGCTGAAGCTGGGAGCGTCCTGAGCTGGCTAACCTTTGTGGCCGGGCGGCCCGCCTGCTGCCCGTGTTAGATCAGCTCTCCCCGGGGCTGCCTCTGGAGAGCAGTTTTCTAAATGCAAGCCCTCGGCCCATGCCCAGGGTATTTTTAGCCAATCTCCTGGTGCCCAGGGCTCTGCGGCTATGATTAGCATGGGGCCAGAGAACATTCCTGAACTGTGAGTCCCTGCTCTAGGCTGGGCTGATTCCCACGGCTACTTTAGCACCGTGTGGGCTCCCTCCTGACCCTTTCCCCAGAGCTCAAAGCTCCTCCTGACCATTCCGAGGACAGACTTTGGCCCTGCAGGTCCTAACACTGGGAACAAATCATCCCCTCGTGGTTAACAGCAGCAGGGACGCCGCTGCCCCCACTGGGAAGAATGTGACATTACTGACAAAAGAGCCACTCGCACTCAAGCCAAACTTCAAGTGTAGAGCTTCTAAGCTGGGACGGACAGAAACACCCTCTGGCCCAGGGTTCCTGAATCTTCAGCGCTCCTGGGCTTTCCACCTTCACTGTTTTTACCTCTTCCCTCTCATACTCTGTGACGTTATTGCTACTCATGCACTTTCGTAACCAGTATATTAACTTTAGCTGCATCCCAAGAACTACCATATATAATTTCATGGGTCTGACATGCTAGTTATTCTTTTTCTTCCTACTATGCTTTAAAGGAGATTCTATTAAAATTTGTAGAAAGAGAAAAAGAAAGTCTTCTGTGTGCCTCTGGTAAGCAGTAATGAAACCAGTGGAGAGGAAATCACACTCTAGAAACACCACTGTAGTGCAGTTCCCACGGTTCACGCAGGAAAAAATATTTATTGCCAGGCCTTGGCGTATGTTATTTCCTCTGCCATGTTTTCTCTCTCTCCCTCTCTCTCACACACACACACACACACACACCTCTTGCCCACCTGGATAACTGACACCTCCTCCAGGAAGCCATTTCCAAGGCCCTAACCTCCGAGAACAGACACATGACCCCCACTACATTCTCCTTAGCCCTGGGGTGGCCTGACAATTCTACTGCCTATTATGCTCTGCTGGCTCCTTGCAAAGACCCCTTTTTGTTAAGGGGTGATAAGGAGGGTGAGCTCTGGACTCAAATGTCCCCTGTTCACTTCCTGGCTATGTGGCCCTGGGCAAGTTACTCGTCTGTTGTCCCCAAGTCTACCTCCCTCATCTACAAAACGAGGGTGATAACAGAATGTGAGAAATAACGTAGGGAAATGTTTAACATAGGCCTGGCACTTAATCAGTGCTCAATAAATATTCGTCGAATGCATGAATGCATGAATGGATGAAGTCTGTATCCAGGCTGAACGTAAACAATAATCCACAACTTATTTAAGAGCTACTAACAATCTTATTCAAAATACAGGTTCCCAGACCTGCAGCCAGACTTCCTAAGTTAGATCTAGAACCTGTATTTACGCAAGCCCTCAGTGTGATTGTTTCAGAACTAGCCTATTTCTTCGTAGGGACAGTGCTCAGAAGCTGAGTGACCACTGAGAATCCGTAGATGCTTCCACAGATGCAAAGTCCCCAGGTCACCTCACATTTTCCCGTTACCCTCACACTGCACGCACCATTGCTTAAACTTACAGTGGGGTTCTCTCTGAAGCTATGGCAATAGGAGTTAGAAGTTAGCATTTAGAGACCCTTCCATGGGAATGTGGTGTCTAAATAATAAGTGATTATGATGATCTCGGTGGTGATGATGGTGGTGATGGTGGAGACGGTGGTGGTGGTGGTGGTGGTGGTGGTGATAGTGATAGTGATGGTGATGGTGATGGCGGTGATGATGATGGTGATGGTGAAGCTGGTGGTAGTAATGGTGATGAGAATGTTGATGATGGTGATACCAATGATTTCTCGAAAACCTACAAGAGAGGGATTGTTGTTTTCCTCACTTTACAGACAAAGCAACAAAGGCTCAAAGTGTTGAATAAACTTAATCATAAAGGAGGTGAATGATGGAGCTGATTTCAAGCCCTGGCCTTTTCCCAAACCACAGCAGATGTTCTAAACACCTACAGTATGTCTTCCATACACAGTGTTTTCATCCTCTGTGGGACACCAGGGTTGGAAATATGTTAGGGCTACATTCAAGTTCTTCATAATTCCACCATCTAAATCTGCCAGGAATTCCCTGGCAGTCCCGTGGTTAGGACTCCACACTCTCACTGCCAAGGGCCCGGGTTCGATCCCTGGTCAGGGAACAAAAATCCCATAAGCCGTGCGGCGTGGCCAAAAAAATAAATCAGGGGCTTCCCTGGTGGCGCAGTGGTTGAGAATACGCCTGCCAACGCAGGGGACATGAGTTCGAGCCCTGGTCCAGGAAGATCCCACATGCCACGGGGCAACTAAGCCCGTGCGCCACAACTACTGAGCCTGTGCTCTAGAGCCTGCGAGCCACAGCTACTGAAGCCGTGCACTCTAGAGCCCGTGCTCTGCAACAAGAGAAGCCACCGCAATGAGAAGCCTGCCCACTGCAACAAAGAGCAGCCCCTGCTCGCCACAACTAGAGAAAAGCCCGTGCGCAGCAACGAAGACCCGACGCAGCCAAAAATAAATAAATAAATTTTAAAAAACGAAAAAAATGATTGAATTAGATTGTGTTGTTTAAATCAATCAATCAATCAGAGTCTCAAGTTTAGTTTCTGACTAACAAACACAAGAATAGAAATCCATCTCACGGTGGTGGAGAGGTAATGTGCTTTCAGCATCCATGTGTTCCTCTCCGTCTCACAGCCTCCCTTAAATTCTGGCCAATAGAATTTAAGAGCCACTGTGATTTCTTCATCTTTTCCCTGCCGCAGCAAACTTGGAGGCCCAAATTGTACAGTTACTGGCTTTTGCCTACATGAGAAATAAACCTTTGTTGGGTTAATGGAATTTGTGGATTTATCTGTTAAAGCTGCTTGCACTAACTTTCCTAACATAGAAATTAATTTCAGGGTTAATTTCTCATTCCAACTTCTCCCATTCATTGCAACACTCAGGCCTATATGGTAGCATTTTAATAATTATAGTCATTGAATTATAATACTGTTAAATTATTTTTAAATTGTTCTTAGCCTGTACGGCTTTTGAGGAAAAACTCAGTGCTTGTTCCATATTAAAAACTGACTTATAGAATGAGTCAAGTCTTCCACTCCATGTCACCAATGTTATTAAAAGCTAAGAGGGGCTTCCCTGGTGCCGCAGTGGTTGAGAGTCCGCCTGCCGATGCAGGAGACACAGATTCGTGTCCCGGTCTGGGAAGATCCCACATGTTGCGGAGCGGCTGGGCCCGTGAGCCATGGCCGCTGAGCCTGCGCGTCCGGAGCCTGTGCTCCGCAGCGGGAGAGGCCACAACAGTTAGAGGCCCGCGTACCGCAAAAAAAAAAAAAAAAAAAAAAAAATTGCTAAGAGAAGCAGACAGCTGTCTGTTGGGGGTATTGATTTACAAATCACATGATAAAGTTAATATACTTCCGAAGTAGGAAATAAAATCTTCAAAAAGACAGATCCGGAAGGTGAAAATACAAAGACAGTGCTTACCTCCCAGCCCCTGATGAACACCCAGAGTGAGGGCGGGAATCATGCAGCGCTCTCACCTGTCCCCTTCCTGCTCTCCCTCAGACTTTCTTCCAAAGAACCTTGCATATCTCGCAAAGCTGCTCACAAAATGCAACAGACGGGAAATTACAAACAGAATTTCATGAATATTACCTTCCTTTCATCTAAAGAACATGAGGAAGTTCTTACAAATAATTAATTAAATTCAATTAACTCTCAAGTATTAAATTTCAGATGCCTGAATCCATAACCAAATCTTTCTAAGGAGGAGAAACCTATTACATGCACAAATATAGAGACTCAAACCTCAGTGACAATAAAGAACTTTCTTGAAAGGGGGCATTTGGGTCAAAGCCCGGTGTTTCCATTTCCCAGGCTCTGCTAGTCTTGGTTTCATCATTTCCTCAGAAATATTCTGATGCAGCCCCTGTCAGCTGTGGCCCAACTCAACAACACTGTCCCTTTAAGCCACTCAAAGCAGGGCGAGTAGCTCACGAGGAGGGGTCTCTGGGAAAGTTTGACTCCTAGTTAAAACTTTTGAAGCAAGTCATTTCATTTGAGGAAATTTTCTTACTCAGGCTGGTTTCTAAAAACCTGAATTAGGCACAAAAGTAACCTCATCAGTACAGGTAATTGTCCAGGGGAAGTTGTGGAGTCACAACTTGGTGCAGGACCAAAGCAACGTTGTTAGGAGCCAGCCTCTGTCCTTCTCTCATCTCAGCTCCCCTTCATACTGCCTGATGCGGTGCCCTCTGCCCCCAAAGCTCTGCAGCTTCCCCTCATGGTTGCAAAGTGGCTGCAACTGCCCCTGCACTTACACCCACTCAGGTTCCAGCCCTACCCAAAGACTTGAGTAGAACTCGGCCTGACCTTCATTGGCTCAGATTGGCTGACATGCTCATCTCTGAGCCAATTATGGTTGCAGTGCTAACTAGCTTAGGTCATTCATGATCCACCCCTAGAGCCCATGTGAGCAGGGGATGAAGAAAAAGGGAACTGCCCATAGGAATTCCCATATGTGCTTTCCCAGAAGAAGGGTGAAGAGATGCTTGTGGAAAGACAGACATACAGACAGATACCTATAATACCAACAGACCAAAGTTCCTCTGCCACAGTTGATTCTGGGTCACACTGATGTCCCTGAAAGTGCTGAGACTCTGGGGAACTCAGGTGGGAAAACCATCCACCAAAATGAACCCTCAGTCCTACAGGTAGATGCTGATGCCCAGACTGGGGAAGTCTCCAGCAAGGGGGTGGCAGAGCCCTGCATGGCCAGGAGCCGGACCCTTTTTCAGACCACGTGTCCCATTGCGGGCCTGTGCCTGCCTCTGGGCTCTGAGAACTCTAAAGATTCCATGTAGACTTCCTGTTAAGCACAGTGTTTGGCTCAATGAGTTCATTTTTCTGGGTTGAAAGCATTTAACGTATGAGTTCTGTCTACTCTAGGTTGATTTTGGTCAGGGGCAAGCAACTCCTGTCTAATTATCTTTATTCTGTTTTCAGTCCCTGCAAGCAGTGGCTTAAGAGCACTTTGATGACAGGACAGTGTCAACCCAGGGTAAGTCATGTGAGGGTGGCAGCCCTGGCCCAGAGGGAGCCCTCGAGATACACAGTTTACTGCACCGCTTAATATCATGTCTCTCAGCTCATCTCAGAGGGAAGTTCTTTTAAAACAGAGGTCATTAGCTTCTTGCCGTCCGCACGGTATTTCAGAGCGGGTCTCAGTGGGTCTAGGGCAGGGTTTTTCAACCTTGGCACTGCTGGCCTTCTGGACTGGATCATTCTCTGTTGTGGGGACCATCCCGTGCCCTGTGGGACGTTTAGCAGAATCCCTGGCTCTACCTACCCCTTGCCAGGAGCACCCTCTCCCAAGTCGTAACAACCAAAGTGTCTCCAGACATCACCCAGGTTCCCTGGGAGCAAAATCGCCCTGGGACAACAGGCCTGCGGAAGGAGCCTTTAAAATACAGCCTCCTAGAGCTCTCAGTGGCTGCTGACTTCATTAAACTGGGCTTCTCCCCACAGAGACTGCAAAATATAGAGTGAATTTCAGCTGCTGGAGGTGGTTCATTAGGACGATTTCAAACAATGAAATCATTCTTTTTTCCCTCAATTAGTTACGCAAATGATTAGTTAAAATGGAAACTGCAGGGTCTGGAGACCCTGAACAGTGGACCTTGGCGATATCATTCCTCAAACCCGGGAAATGCTCACCAACCTTTCCCTGGTGAAGGCCTCCTTCATGGGTTCAGACCTATGTGTGGATCTTCCTGATTGCCAGACATAGCACCATCTTGGTTGACACAAGCATCCTGGTAACACCACCTCTCAAGGCAAGAACTAAAGAATAAAGAATAAAATTGATTGAGCTCACCTGGCCCAGCTGCACAGCGATGCCCGTTTTACGGGTTGTGGGCCCCATCCTCCACCTTCAGCCCCATTCCCAGCCCACGGTGCTGTCACTCAGGCTGATCCCTCACCTGCTTACCCGGCGAGGCCCTGAACGCCTTTCGGCAGTTTCCAGAGATCAGACCCAGCTCAAAATGATACCGTGTGGACAGAAAAGAGGGTATTTAAAAGAGTCTTGTCACAGGGTAGTGACAACCGTTTTGGAAAATAATTTTAGAACTATATTAAGCCATCACGCAGCACAGGGAAGAATGAAACATTCATTGTACAAATATTTGAACATAATGGAAAAAAATCTGTTCAATGAATAAAATTAACCACACAAGGTAATTACTCTGAAGCACAACACACATATTTTGTTACGTCAATGTTTTTTCTATTTATTGGTTTGTTTTTTAGGTTATGTAACCTGAGTTAATTAGTACGAAGTTTGGCTGTGAATGACAGAACACGAACCCCCTATAAATAGAGACAAGTGTCTATTTCTCTCTTGTAAAAAGTGAGATGATTCAGGCTCTCATGGTCTCCAGGGTGAGGGATGAGGCTCTAACACGTCACCCCATGGTCGGAAGCCTCCGTTCCCAAGGTCTCCCGATAGTCTGCTTTTACAGCCATGTTCCAGCCTACAGGGAGAGGAGAGGGCTGGAAAGAGGCATCCTGTTCTCCTCAAGGACCCATCTCAGCATCTGCACATATGCTTCTGCTTCTGCAATGTGAGTCCCATCGGCCAGAACATGGTCACCTGGTCACATCTAGTACAAGGAGGGCTGGGAAATGTCATTTTCATTTGAGGAAGCCGTAGCCCTCGCTCAAACTTGGGGAAGAAGGAAAGAAGGGACAATGGGGGTTGGGGGACAGTAGTCTCCACAGCCGTCCATGCTTTGGCCGCCCACATATCTGCTTGCCCTTCTTCTACACACAGAACCCCTCCCACACACACCCCAAGGGAACCAAGTGCAAAGCCCCACCCAATTACTGCATCTGGCTCACAATCCAAGATCCCAGGGTAAAGCACAGTCCTCTCCAACAGATATGGATGAGGTTCTTCATGGTTTTACAACCTACAAACTAAATAATAAGTTCTTGGTTCCCAATACACCCAACATAAGGTAGATAAGTAAGAACAGTAAGACGCCTGCGATAAAAATGCCCATTTGGAGAAAAGCAAACTAAGAAACACAATTATCACTGATCCATACACATGAGCAAATCCTGAAGGCAGGAACAGTGAAGACACCTCTGCAGCCGTCGCCGCCCCCGGCCCCTACCTGCGTGCTTGCTGTTGTCTCCCCTGCCACAGCTGACTGGCGTGGGTACCGGAGGGGATGCCCCTCCTGGGACCTGCGTGGTTTTCACAGCTTGCTCCTTGTTTTCAGGGATTGCTTTGGGGTTGAACAATCACAGGCTTTTTCAGACCATGCTGTGGTTTCTTTGGCAAAGCATTTTTTCAGAAACGTAAAGATTTCTGATCTATTTGTTTCCAGCCAGCTCTCTCTGTTGAGACATAGTTTATAACCCTGGAGCGTCTGGCCTGTCCTTGTTGGCCTCCACGCTCGCTTGGCCAACGTCTCCTGTCCCTCAGCACAATGGCACCGCCCACCTTGAGTCACCTGAAGCAACAGGCCTGGGTAGGAAGGCAACATCCTTAAAGTGACTTTTGCCACAAGGCTTACAAATTGGTAGGACGGGGCACTAGTTTTATTTTCCACTAAGTGCACTGCTTTGCACAGAACCTTTCCAATGATTGATGTCATCTGAGAGATGCAGCGGTTGCTTTTTTCAACCCTGCAAGCCTCCAAATTACCCAGTTCTCAGTCAATTTAGATTGCGGGCTTCAGGCAGAGATGGTCTCCATGAGCATAGCTGCCTTACCTTTCATGCCACACCCGCCCTGGCCAGCAGTCACCCATGTCCATCTCTTTTGTGGGACTTTGCTATAAGCAGTGAGAAGCAGCTAATGCATTTCTACATTATGAATTTCTCTTACCATTTCCTTCCTCAATCCTTGTTCAGAGCAAGGGCTGCTTTTCAAAAAACAACAGAGGAGAGTTGTTAGCAAACGCTTTGTTTCTGCACGATATGGGTCACCTGTCCTCTAGCCCCCACTATCTGAGTCTCTGCCCCCGACCACATCCATAAGCCACTGCCCCAAGTTTCAGTTCTGCTACTTACAGCTTACGTATCTTGGTCCTATATTTTGTATCAGTTAAGATTAGATTTGGCCATGAGTGACAGAAAATCCAAAATAGCATCGGCTTGAACAAGACATATTTAATTCTCTTTCAGTTTGAGTCCAGAGTAAGGGAGTCCTGGGATGGGTCCAGTAGGGCTCCCCGGTGTCAGAGACCTCCACCCCTTCTATCCTGTTGGCGTACCATGCATCAGCTCTAACGACAATGTCCAGGATGGCTGCTCCTGTGCCAGCCATCACATTCTCATTCCAGCCAGTAGAAGAGAAGAGGGGGAAGAGATGAGTCTACATCTCCATGCTTCAAGGACACTTCCTGGAAGTTGCCTTCCATTGGCCAGAACGCAGTCACATGGCCATACCTGGCTGCAAGGGAGGGTGGGAAATGTCATTCCCATTCTCGATGGCCAAAAATTCAGGGTTCTTCTATTGAGGAAGGAGAGGTGAGAGATACTGAGACAATTAGCAGTTGCTGCAGCCATTCCAGCACCAGTGTCCTCATGCTGGGAAAAATGAAAGGACAAGTCTTTCGTGTTTTTATATCTCCAGCATTCTTTCTCCTCTTCCTTCTTCCTGATGGCAGATTTGTTTGGCCTCTGACACACACATTTCAGGAGAGACAATGACTACCCAAGGTCTGCAGTCTTCTGCCCACATGCCATCTTTGAGGGGACTGTTGCTATGCCTACTTTACATGTACATAAAATAAGATTTCCTGGGTTAGTGTTTCACTTGGGCAAGTTTTTTTTTAATACTTATTTATTTTATTTATTTTTGGCTGCGTTGGGTCTTAGTCGCGGCACGCGGGATCTCCACTGCGGTGCACAGGCTTCTCTCTCCCTAGTTGTGGTGCGTGGGCTTAGTTGCCCCACGGCATGTGGGATCTTAGTTCCCCGACCAGGGATCGAACCTGCATCCCCTGCATTGGAAGGCAGATTCTTTACCACTGGGCCACCAGGGAAGTCCCTCACTTGGGAAAGTTTTTAACAACCAAGATAGCTTCTGTGTTTAGTAAATCATAAAAGTAAGCAAAACAAACTCCTCTGATGAAAAACTCCATAAAGCCAATGAGACCGTTAATATAAATGGAAACCCAAAATTGATGAAATGCAAAATAAATATTTAACTTATGAGATGGCAGCTATCTTTGGATTGCTAAGTAATTTGGAGGCTAATGTTCTTAATAAAATCACATTTTCTAGGAAAATATTTACTATTTCTGTTTTATTGCCTTCTTCGTTGCCATTAGTAAGACTTCGTTTAGTTCATGAGTGTACATAAATTCCACTGGAGGCTAACATTTTTTTCCAAAACCTCCTGGTGCTGATGTTTCTAATGGAAACCTTTCTAAGCATGTAGATAGACCTGAAAATGAACTTGTGGGGAGAACCGGCCAACATCCAAGAATGTTCCCTGCAGACATCAGTTGGGACAGGTGATAATATATAATATAGTCTGGCATCTAAAGGGGAGAGTCAAAGTATTACATGCCAGGTATGCTTCATACAATGCCAAAACAGGGCCAGTGTCTCCACTGGACAATATATCCCAAAGGCTTGAGACCTAAGAAAACATATATATAGGATTCAAAATACACAAAGAAAGCAGCAAAATCAAAATTAATACGTGTCTAATTAAGTACCTACAAAATATAACATTTTGTTCTTGCTAAGTGTTAAATTTGGGATTCATGAATTTTTCATGAGCCTTTTATGACTTTTGAGAACAATCAGTTGGAGAGAGCCTCATAATGCAAGAATTCACAAATACGCACAATTGCCCAGATTTCATAACCATCAGTAAATGAGCCGAGTTACCCATAGCCAAAAGCAAAGTTACCTAAGACCTTCCTTAATTGTATGGCAATGTATTTGTTTTTAACACAGAGTATGGATATATCTTAATACGTTTGTTACAAATGTGGGGTTCCCAAAAAGAATGCCTTAGACAAGGGGGTCAGCATACTTTTTTTCTTTAAAAGGCCAGGAAGTAAATGTGTTGGGCTTCGTGAGCCATACGTCTCCATCGTGACTACTCAGCGCTGCTATGGCAGCACAAAGGGGTCATGGACGCCCTTAAACAACGTATGAGCACAGATGTGTGCCAATAAAACTTTATTCACAAAAACAGATGTTGGGCCACATCTACCCCATGGCCATAGTTTTCCGTCCCTTGCCTCAGATCCAGGAAGGTCCAGTGACCACCTACTGACCCTTAGCAACCATTCAGACTCAAAAAGTATACTGTCCTAAGATATTACTGTTATCCTGAATTACCCAGAAAATGTCCTATCCTCTCCTCGGAATCATTCCAGCATTAGCATAGCTGTTCTACACGACTGTGAGTCAGCTTTAGACTTTCCAATGCTTTGGAGATGGTTTTTCTTCTTTTTCAGTTACTCAAAGCACTAGGTGATACATGAAATAACTATGTACAAACTCTTGAGATCTCTTTAAAGTAAGCATTTGCACAGCTTCTTTAAAAAGAAAGGGAAAGTTTTAAGCTTGCGTCAGCTAAAACTTAGGTTTAATATAGCATTTCACTGATTTGACATAAATGTGCTTCTCCTGATTTATCCCTCAGGTTCAAGAGGGGACTAACAAAAGACTATGCTCATTAATTATATAAATTTTGTAGAATTTGCCACAGGCTTTTAGATATCTAATATATACATTAAAGTGTCCTGGTAGCATTTGAAATTCTGCTTAACCAGTTTCTTATCTATTACTCAGACAAGAAAACTGAGTATATACAGGGCACATGTCCTACTATTTACATTTTTTTAGATATTTAAAGGAAACTATCCCCTCCCCCACAATTTACACCAGTGGTAGGTGGACATGTAGAAATCAATTAAAGTTTGTGGTTTTGTGCATAGATAAAATTTAACCAGAATTTATTCACTCAAAGGCTCCTAAGTTATTTTACTTACATAATACATGCAAGCTAAATTATGTCGGTTTGGTTTTTTTAGTATGTACTGCTCACAAATTTTAAGTGTAATCATTTCTCTCATGATAAAATATTTATCTATTTATCTACTCAAAAAGTACAATGGGATTAATATTTATGTTTTTTAAAAGATCACTAAAAATACTGATCACAAATGTTCTAGAAAACATTTCCCTATTTTTCACTTAAACTGAAACAGAATCATAATTATAGAAATTTAAATAAGCACTTAAAACATCTGTTTCCCCAGTTTTTCCCAAATAGCTGGGGGTAATCAGTGGATTATATTTTATTTACCCTCAGAGTTGGGCTATGAGCAGCCATGAGCTGCTTCCATGAGCTGAAGCAAGGCATTACACAATTCACGTCTCTCCAGAAAATCTGCCTGACCAATCAACATTTTAAAAAGTATAACCTGCTGTTTCGCTTTGGTTCAAGATGTCTGGTCTGCAAATGTCCAAGCCTTTAATCCAGACTCAGTTTAACCTCATTCAAGAACTAGAAGGTAATTTCTTTTAAAAGGAAGGAAGGAAGAAACATTCTAGAATAGTGATTTCCCCTTCATGAGTTATTCCAGTTCACCATAATATGCAGTTTGTAAGAAACGAAAACCCGACTCAGAATATATTTCTTCGGGTGGAGCCGCCTTTGGCCCCAAAGAGTCCAGCAAGTCGGACGACAGGTCACGTTCGGAGAAGGCGAGAGAACTGCGGGTCTCTACTCGCTCACACTTGCCCTGCTCTGCGTAGACGTGAGGTGGGTAACCAGGGTCTCCCTTGGGGATGTCAGCACCACCGAGCTGCTGCAGGGGAGCCACGAGAGAAGGTAAGTGCCATGGTGGGCAGGGCCTCGTCCCCACTGTCGCAGACGTTTCTACAGACTGGTCTTGAATGAGGTACCGAATTTCTTTGTCCCCGAGTTTCCTCGTTTTATAATAAGGAAAATAATAGAAGCTGCCCTGGCGGGCTGATGCAATAACTGAGTTAATACCTTTTGGTTCCTTGGGACAGGGCCTGGTGCGCAGTGATTATCGTCCACGACTTTGCCAAGTAAAGTAACTCTTGGCAGACGACGCCCACCAAGCACTGATCTATTCCTTCGCACTTATTATTTCACAGGTCTGAGCCCCAACCTTCCTGCAACGTATGGGGCTCCTTAGGGTCGGAAGCAGCACCTGAAGCCTGTGTGTGTCCCTCCCTGCGTGGGTTGGGGGCAGGCACACACAGAGAGCGTCTCTCCAGAGCACCTGCTCCAGCCCCTTCCATTTAAGCTACCCATGCGTTTGCCCCAACTCCCAAATCACTGTTTAATTTGCCCAAGAATACAGGGTGGCTGTGTTGAGGAACGTTCCAGGAGAGACAATGTTATTGTCCAATAATTCCCTCCAGCACAGCCAACCCACATCTTTCATAATTTCAGAGAGAGAGAGACCATTCACTGTTGTCTGAGGCTGTGCTGATCTGCAGAAATGCCCCTGGAATGAGGATTCCCATGAAAGCACTTGCCATGGACTGAATTGTGTCCCCCCAAACTCCTGTGTTGAAGCCCTAACCCCCAATGTGATGACATTTGGAGGTGTGGCCTTTGGGTGGTAATTAAGGTTACATGAGGTCATGAGGGTGGGGCCCTCACGACGGGAATAGAGTACTTATAAGAAGAGACACCTGAGAACTTGCTCTCTCCCCCTCTCTCTCTCTCTGCCACATAAGGACACAGCATGACAGCGACCGTCTGTGAACCAGGAGGACAGCTCTCACCAGAACCTGACCATGATGGTGCCCTGATCTCAGACCTCCAGCTTCCAGAACTGTGAGAAAAATAGTCTGCTGTTTAAGCTGCCTGTCTGTGGTATTTTGTTATGCAGCCAAGCTGACTGACACAGTGATTAGGAGGAAGTGGCCCCAGGTCAGTGTGGGGCCAGATGGGGAAGCAGAACCCATTCACCACGAAGGAGGGGCCTTCCTACCTGACTCAGCATCCCTGCCATCACTCGTACCCTCACTTCCAGGGGTCCTCTGGGCACCACAGTATCCAGGTAAACCTACGAAGCAAAGAAGCAGAGTCCTAACACCACCAAGGACTCACAGCTCCCCCCGAGTTGATGGCCTCTTCTGGCCAGCACACAGGGGGCCACCACTGGGCAGAGGGCTGTCAGAGCTCTCCTTGAGGGACAGCGGGCCAAGGGCAGTTTGATCAGACGTCACCTACGTGTGTGGTGGGAGAGAGGGCAGGCCCTGCCAGTTCTGACTGATAGACCCTTCAACACCTTGGCTTCTAGGGAAGAAGTGAGCTGAGCAAGCCGGGCCAGTGGGGTTTGGGACCATTCCACAAACGAGATTTAGCAAACAGTTGATTCCCACGGGGAACCTCATCCCACTTCCTGCTCCCCCGACCGCATGGCTCTTCCCCAGGTTCTAATTTCTCCTCTTCCTGTCCTTGCTGGGTCAGCCGCACCTCATGTGTGGTAGTGGGTGTGCCGCCCTCCACTCATTCACTGGGCAAGTGCTCATGGACCTGGGTCTTGGGGTACCGGCTGAGGAGTGGGCTAGAGCAGTGAGGAGATGGACTCAGGGTGCACCATGTGGGGGCTGCCTGGGAAGCCACAGATTCCCCAACTGTATCATGTAAGTCAGGCCCGCACAGGGTAAGGCGAGGCAGCCTCACTCTTGGGCTCATGCAGGCACGGGGCCAGCACCCAGGGTGAGAGAAACACAGTGACGACCGTGGAAGGTGCAAGAGAGACCTCACCCAGGCTGAGCCTGGGGATCTCTCAGGAGCAGGACCAGGAGACAGGAGCAGAGCGGCCAGGGAGAAGGAAGGGCCAGCAGAGGCCTGGAGGCTGGCGGGAGCTCAGATCTGCAGGCGGAGGACAGAGGCCACCACACGGCCTTAGGCCTCAGGGCTGCAGATTATCACAGGGCATTGGCCAGCCGCTGGGAAGGTTTAAACTGGAGAGTGACATGATACAATTTGTGTTTCTAAAACACTGATGGCTTTATGGCTGAAGTGACTTCTGATAACCCCTGGGTTTAGGGGTACTTAGTGCACTCCAGAAGATGTATGTAAAAAAATTGTAAAGCTTGGAATAATTTTACATGTCCATGAGGATACACACACACACACACACACACACACACACACACACCCCTGTCTGTACACATATCTACCTATATACATAAACGCAGCACACCACACCATTGTGAATTGAACTAAACACACTTAGCCAAAGAGAGAGCAAGGGGTGACCCCTACAAACAGCCCTGAGGACCTGCTGCCCAGAGATGCTGTGCCCTCAGTTGGCCACCCTCCGGCTCCCGTGGGCCTCTAAGAGGACGATCCCAGAGACATAGGCCCTTCTTCCAACGTGCTCGCGGGTCAGACACCACGGTCCTTCCCGGGCAGTGGAAGAGGCTGTGCCAGTCTCCAAACTCGGGGTCGATTTTGCCTTGAGCCAATTTTAGGGCCTACCATATGCTGAATTTTGCTGCATTTTGCCCCGTGTGTGTCCACTCTTGCCTACAGCACCATTTCCCTTCACCCGGCCTCTCTGCACTGAGACCCTGGCTTCAGCTGTGTCCCCAGGACCTGTGAGTTCTCAAAGATACTTCGGCAAGAGTATTTGAATTTCATTTCAGGGAAAATTATTTTAATAATAATACTTAATGTTATTTTTCTAATATAATGGAGAAGGGTTTACATCTTTTACACTGAGTCCCCCCAACATGTTAATAAAAGCAAAAATTTTATAATTTGCTTTTATGAAACTTGAATGATGCTTTTTGTCTCTTGTTTGCTGAATCAAAGAGAACCTGATATGATAAATTGAGCTCCCTAAAAAATATCTGAAACTGCTTATTGGCATGAATTGAAATTTTCTTGATACTTTAAGAACTAATTTCAACAATGTGAGGCAATGAATTAGGTGCTAAGGTAAAATTTTGCAAACTTCCTCCAAATACCTAACTTCTTTTTTGTTGTTGTTTTCAACCGAGTCACTATTTTTATTTGTTGTTTTGGTAATATGTATATGTTATAAATGTTAATGTACTTCAAAATTGGTACTAATAAAAGACAACTCTTTTCTGTTTTATTTATAATGGCATTCTTTGTAGGATCTCATTTGTAACGAAGGATTCTGCTGCTGGTAAGGTTTAGGGAAAAGATGGACTAGACGGCTTCTATGGCCCCCTTAGCTCAAAACTTCTATAAATCTGTCAAGAATCAAAGCAAAAGAATATTCAGGCCTTCACCAAGTTCTTAGCTTCTCAGCAGCAAAAGAAATTTGCCAGGAACTGAAAAACTCTGATGCTTTCAAGTCTAGATGTAGGTACTTTATTTACTTCTCATCTGTTTCCCACATTCACTTCTTTTGGCTTATTTGGATATTGGTTGGGTATGTTTTTTCTCACCTCCTCCCTTCCCAGTTTCCCATTTTCAGGGCTTCCCATGGCTACCAGGACAGTAAGGTAACTCTTTTCACGATAACATCTTCATCCGTACTTACAGGAGGAGGGTATTTGTTTCTCACACTTCTTGGATCAAAAAACATGCCACGACCCTTAAATTTTTAAAAAATTAATTAATTCAAGTAAAAAGAATGAAGTGTTCATTGGTTTCATATAAATTACCCAAGGATACAAACACATAGCCAGAAATTCCTGTAATCATATTGCCTTTTGTTTCTGTGCTAAAGGTATAATAATTCTAACGATAGCCGTGTAGGTGTTCATAGCTGAAATCCATGGGTGAGTTTTACAGTTGCTTTGTGGGGATGGAGCATGAGAATATAAGATTTTCGAGCCTCATCTTGGGTCCACAAAATCCCCATAAGACTCATTTTGTGCCCTGAGCATGGCCTCAAAGTCTGTGAATGAGACGCACGCAACCCCTAAGACTCAGGACTGGCTACATAATTTGTAGCACCCGGTGCAAAATAAAAATGTGAGCCCCTTGTCCAGATACGAAGAATTCCAGGATGGTGACCGTAGAGCATTAACCAAGCACAGGGCCTTTCTGAGCCCAAGGCCCTGTGGGACTGACCGGGTTCCACGCCTGTGAAGCTGGCCCTTCCGAGACCAGAGGGACACACCTATCATACACACGCCCTTTCAAGGATTCATGGCACCATGTCTGCACAAAAAAGAAGAGCACATTTTTAACCTCGGCGCAAACTCAGCCTGAGAAAAGATAATGAATTATAGAGATCTTGAATTATTTTTTAGAAGTTTCCATCATATAAACTGTGGCTCTTTGGACCTTGAGAACCTCGTTTAGCTCTTGTCAGAAAAGTAAATTTTTTGTTAAAATAATAGCTAGTTATACTAGTGAAGTCCAAATAAGGTCTGTGTTTGAGACCTGTGTTTATAGTGTTGTACCACAGTCAGTTTTCTGGTTTTGAAAGCATACTATGGTTATATACAGTGTTATTCTCGGGGGGAGCTGTGCGAAAGGTACACAGAAACTCTCTGAACTATTTTTACAACTTCTTGTGAGTCTGAAAAGTCATGTTAAAAAGCAAAGCCATAGTTGTAGAATTTGTACATGGAGTGTATAAAGGACAGTTGGGGTTCAATTTGGCAGGAGGTAT
Organism: Phocoena sinus; assembly: GCF_008692025.1. NCBI lineage: Eukaryota > Metazoa > Chordata > Mammalia > Artiodactyla > Phocoenidae > Phocoena > Phocoena sinus. The sequence goes on along the minus strand of NC_045777.1, from coordinate 3,303,357 downwards.
GGAATCACTGGGCTGGAATTTGCCCAGGGTCAAGGCCATTGCTCTTGATCTTACAGATGATCTCTATAAGAGATGGACACAGGGAAATGTATCTGTGGCTGTTCTGAGAAGTGTCATATTTGATCTGCACTGTCAAATAACAACTCAGTAACAACCAACGATCACAATAACTAGGTAGACAGATGAGAAGGTTTTCACTGATTATGTGTTTGTTCTACCCATATCACAGAATCTTCTAGAAGGCCGTCTCTCAAGGGAACCAGCTGTCAGTCATCAGTGAAGTCCCAGCAGGAGGGAGTGAGGTTGTGGAACTCACCAGAGTCCCCAGCACGAAGTGGACTTGGTCTGATGCACTTGGCAAAGATGGCAGCATTTCGCCTAAATCCTGGGGGAAAACGCTGGGGGAAACTCCAAAGACAACACGTCTCCCTCCAGTTGAAAACGAAGGCACACCTTTTCCTGCTCAGATACTCATATGCAAATAAAACTGGCATTATGATGGGGGAGGTGGTGCAGTGGGAGTAGCGAAGGAAAGGTGGAGAGAAGCAAGGAAAAGGGACTATAGTGAAATGGAACTGCATGCCCCAATGTGACTTGAAGACGTAGATTCTAACATTCTGCCGATGACGTTATAGACACCTGACAATTGAATATGCCCACGGACAAGATCTAGAGGGTAACACAGACAAATGAAATTGCTTAGATTTAGGGATAGGAGTGTGGACAACTTTTGCTTTGGGTTTCTATTATTTTAATATAAGCCCTTCAGTCATGCAATAAAATGTCAAAGAAAATAAAGCAGGCAATGGTCCTTAGCAACAGTTTTAAGATAGTTCATGTCTTGTCACAGATTTTAAAATATCAGGTTACCTGATAAATCATAAGTGACAACTTCACTTAGGGAAAGTATGTGAATGGCTGTCGACTCAACCAGCCACCACAGGTGCACTTACTATTGCAGGACATCATAAAGGGGACCCAGAGACACTCCAAGAAATAGAAGCCACAGGCCTTGGTGTCCTCCCCTCCTGCACGGGTCTGGTGAAAATGCAGTGGGATTATGCTCGTAGAGTGCAAACCCCAGGGCACGCTCAGTGGATCAGAGCTCTTAGCGTGGTTACCAGGAGCAATGCTCTGGCCTCCCGAAGCTTACAGACCAGTTAAGGAAAGAGAGGCCCCCGCCAGCCCCCCAGGAGTCTCTGCACTCCCTTCCCCTGGGAGCGTGGACTGGCGGGCAGATGCCCTCTGGACCTGGACGTGCTCACCCCAGCCAGGCACCTGCCCAATAAATGACGGCAGCCCTGGGTCAACTCGCTCTTTCTCAAAGTGGGATCATCATCCTCTTAGAGAAGGGAAGGCTCAGCCAGTTCGGGAACAGGGTTTTAAATGACATTGAATCGCACAGCAAAAAAATTAGTCCCTTTCTAATTCCTCTTCCATACTCCTAACGACAACAGGAGAAAGTCTCCATCGGGTGCCAGCCTGGCTTGGCTCTCTCTCTCCTTCCACATTTTCTACCTGGAATTACTGGGTTCTATTTCTATGGGCACTTACCTGCTCTTTACACAAGCAAAACTGGGTTTTCATTTACAGCTGAAATATAAAGTTTCCTATTTAAAGAGGCGTACTTCATCGGCACGCAGGTCCATTTAGAGAAAAGGAAGTCTTCAACACACTAGTGCAAGTGGCATAAAGTCGTAATGGTAGCACTGGACGGACTGGAATGTGGGCCCTGGGTCACCTGACACCTGAGCTGGGAGGCGAAGGCATGTGAGCTTGAGCAGAATCGCAGGTGGGGCTGGGGTGGAGGCAGGTGTGGATCAGGCCCGCAGGGGATCATCCTGGCTTGGGGGCTGGGGGAGCAGCCAGGGTGTCCCCCACCAGGGGGACCATCAGCAAAGCCACCCCTCTGTTTCAACCCAAGCAGCAAATGAGCCACACTTACCTTAGCTCCCAGCTGGGCACCTGCCTCGGCTGTGTTGATGGACAGGGCTGACATCTGATCCCTGACGTATGACCTTTCCTGTGGGACACAGGGAAAGAAATATGACAGGAGCTGAAATTACAGATGGCGGTAATAAATGCAGAGGGCAAGGAGTATCATCTCCCCCAGATGCGTTGTTCTGTGCCATCACAGAAGCATCCAGACTGTGCAAAATACACCTGTCCTATGAAGCAAGAGGACATACTCAGGGAGAGGGGAGGGGATGCTTCTGTAACTGCTGGTTAGGAAGTGGAGCTTCTTGTTGTTCAGTGTTTCATGTAAAGTGACGGTAGAAACAAAAACCAACCAACAAAACCAAAAGCCTTGTTTCACTAGGGCCTCGGCATCTAAAAGCCTGTTCTCATCCTCTTCGAAGACTCACAGTGAAGGCTCTTGGGGTCACCGCGGTTGGGCGGTGCTGTGTGCAGCCTTACCCATTCCTCATTCAACCAATATTCACTGAGGGCCTCAGAAGCTGATGGGTGCTGGATTTCTTTCTGTAAGAGCTCACCAGCTTCCCCACAGAGAGGGCAGGCCCCTATGCTACCCTGCAGAACCTCTTGATTGGGGGTGTCCGGCGGCAGAGCAGGACAAGGTGGGTGGAGTCAGTGATGGCATCTGGGATGAAGGAGTCTTCCCAGGAGTGTACAATGTCCCCGGTGTGTGAATGCAGGCTGGTATATTCAGGCTAACGGAGATGGGTAACGGAGAAGCGTGGACACTTTGGGGTAGCCTTATTTACCAATGGCTACAAAGACATAATTGGTAATTACTGTTAATAATACTAGTAGTAGCAGCCACTGGTCACTATGTACCAGTAATTACTAATTTACATGTGCTACTTGATTAAATTGTCCAAAAAGCCTGAGAGAAAAAGAACATCACTGATCTCACTTTACATATGAAAGTCGAGGATTGGTTAGATTCTGTATCTGATAAGACACAGTTTGGGAACCGAAACCCAGGTTTGTTGGATCCCCGTTCTCAGAGCCCTAAGATACTATGGCAGGAACGGGGGTGTGTCCTGGGCTGTGAGTAGCAGATGAGAGGAAGGACATCTTCTGGGACAAGATGAGCTAGAGGCCCCTTGTCCCGGATTGGGTGCTCTTGTCCCTCTGACAGCTGGCCCTTGGTCAGTGCCACCAGACCCCTTCCAACCTGCCGGCCTAGCCCTGCAATGACCAAGCTTCCCTTCCACACACTCTGCTTCTGTAGCTGCTCCTCCTTCCCCAAAAGACAACCACTAAGCAGCTGGCCAACAAGAAGAGGCATCACCAGCTCCTCTCCCACCTTGGCAGTGCCCTCAGCCAGTGCCTGGGGAGACGCCCTCCCCACTGGCCTCCTTCCAGCGGGGCAGCCTCAGCTCCACCCACCAAGTGGGAGGCTAAGCACAGCCCCTTGGCTCAGAAGCTCTTTCCATTTTCCTGGATGGTTCAGCATCAGAGCAGAGTAGAACTGCCTGAGGCAGGGGATTCTATCTGTCCCACAAAGCACTGTTGTTCGTCAGGATGGTTTCCTTCTTAAAATTACACAAACAAATCAAAACAGGTAGCTGCTCTTCTCATAGCTGGGGGCAGGGGGCATTCCTTCTGGGAATCCAACTATCTAGCTAGTTCGGACCATGCCTCTACCTTCCTGTCCCCACGACAGGGAGGGCTGAACGCAGGCCTGCACAGACATGGACTTACAGGTGTATGCATCCTCAATGTGGTCCAAAGCTCTTACTTCCCCTTCCTCTGTGCCAACAGAGGAGAGAGAATGTGGGAAGAACCCTAGGAGTCTTGGTCAACCATCAGCTTCTCCGACCACCAATCATCTTTTAGAATATCTCCCTATTCATCCGAGCCAGGGACCAAAGTTAACTGGACTCTCTTTTCCCAAAATCATCTCACTAAGTCGCTTCCTTCCAGGAGGAAACCGAGGGTAGAGGTCTCAGACAACAGCAGATGAGGCAACTGGATCTTCTGCGTGAAAGACAGTGTTCCCTTTTGACATTTCTTGGCTTTCGTCTTTTGGATCAAGCAGCCTTAGCTCAGAGTGAAGTGAAGACAGACAGGAGCGCTCACAGCGCTTGTGTCTCACAGCCCAGCTGCTAACGAGGGCGATGGAGCCAAGGCAGGGCCAGGATCAGAGGCGGCAGGTGTGAAAACCCAGCAGTCGCTGGCTGATTCCACCTTGTGTTGGAGGCTTGTGAGGTGCTGTCATGGGCTTCGTCTTCCTTGACCCATAACCAACTTGTGAGGCTGGTTTCATCCTCCCTCGCTCACAGCTGAGGATGCGCAGAAATGACTCGCCCACCGTGACAAAGGCCCAGGGTTGTCCCTGCAGGGCCAGTAGGCTCTCTGCTCCACCTCTGCTGGAGACGCTGCATGAGTGGGTTCTGCCTTACTTCACCCCACACCACGGCCAAGAAGCCAGTGTGGGCGCACTTAATTAGGGAGCATAGCATGTTTTCCATTTAGAGAAACTCCACCTGGCAAAAGTCATTTTTCCTAAACAAGGTTTCTCAGCCTTGGCACTGCTGACACTCGGGCCAGTGACTTCTCTGTTGTGGGGACTGTCCTGTGTCCGGCAGGATGTTCAGCAGCCTCCCCGGCTTCTACCCGCCAGACGCCAAAAGCCTCATCCCCCCGCTGCACTCCCAATTGAGTTGTGACCACCAAAATGCCTCCACACTGCCCACTGTCCCCTGGGGGCAGGGGGCAATGGCGGGGGGGCAAAATCACCCCCAGTTGAGAACCAATGCCCTAAAATAAGAAATCAGTTTAGTGGGGTTGGACATTTTTCACAGGACTTTCTTTCCCATTTGCTACTCAAATATGGTGAGATGGTGAAATGAGAAAGAACAGTGAGTGAGAACAGTACGGCCATGCCTAACTCGCATCGACATGAAACACAAGCACTGAGTTCACTACCTGGACGGGGCAGCTCCACTCCCGTCGTTCTACATGATCGGGGTCTGGATGCCTTCCTCACGCGGGATAGAGCAGCCCTGCCTCTGGCTTCAGACACAAAATAGCATCTCAGCAGGAAAAGCAGAGCGGCTGTGATGAGAGAAAGGCAGAAACGAGGTGCACAAGCTCACCTAGATCAGAGGTTCCGACAGGACCCCGTGCTGCTAACTTGTATCTCAGCCGTGAACTCAGGGGTCAAGTGCACCGTCAGCACCTTTGTAGCCACAGCACTTAGCACAGCTTGGGGCGCAGGCAGGTGCCAGATGACTATCTGTTGAACTGATTAATACCATGTGAGCAGTAACGTTTTATTATTTCCTTGAAAACTGAGCTTCCTCGTTAGCCTTTGCCAACCCTGGGAGCTTGTGTTCATTGCTGCCCTCAGCTATTATAAACCACACAGTCACCCTTAGACAGTGTCCATCTATAGGTTCCATGGCTGTAAGTTGCTGTGTACTACGTAGAAGCTGCCTCTGCCAGGCAGGCAGCATTTCTGACCAGGGCGGCAACCTCTGATCTGAGTCTGGGACTCTGACGAGCCTACGGGTTATTCTCAAAGGCATCGCGCTGACCTCGGCCATCATCTGCTCCCCACCCCCGATGACTCATCCCCTTGGCTGGGGAGAGGAGCCGCATTCCCAGGGTAGCTCCTGTATCTGCTGACCTGCCAGAGCTATGAACGCTGCACAGAGGGAGGCCAGGACCCCCTGGAGGAGCCCGTCTCCCGACGGAGGGCTCTGCACATGTGAATCCACCAGGACAGGAACAGACCTTCACATGGACAGTCTGCTTCTGGGAAAGTCCCTGTTTGTCTCCGATGAAAAGCGGCACCAAGCAGTCACCACGTGGGAGGCTCCTCAGCGTACGTTCCACTGAGCGACCTGCAGAGGGAGAGGGACCTTAGCTGCACTGACTTGTGCATTTGTTCAGCTGCTCGGTGGGTATTTCCTAGGTGCCTCCCATGTGCCAAAGCTCTGTATGAAGTTAGGGTCGCCAGAGCGACCCTCACTCGGACACCAGCTGCAAGTTCAGGGGTTCCCAAGACCACCCTCAGGTTGATAATTCTCTAGAAGGACTCAGGACTGGCTGAAAACCGTATACGCAGGGTTAGGGTTTATTACACTGAAAGGATATTGATTCAAATCAGTCAAGGGAGGAAGTACATGGGGTAGAGTTTAGGAAAGTATCAAGTGCAGAATTTCCAATTCTCCTGCCCATGGAGTCAGGACCACGTCACCTCCCGGCATCCATGAGTGACAAGATGCATGGAATATTGCCAACCAGGGAAGCTCACCGAGCCCTGTGTCCACAGTCTTTGTCAGAACTTGGTCTTGTAAAACTGGCTAGCCACCCACATGGCTGATTAACTGACACCCACACGCGTACATGACCCAAAGGCCACACCCTAAATCACATTGTTCCTGTTGATGGACACAAGATCCCCTCCCCTAGGTAAGCAGAGACACTTTTATCAGGCAGGATATTCCGAGGGCTTGGAGATCACCTCCCGGAAGACCAGACCTCTTTTGGGGTACATTTCAATGCTTTACAGCACACTCTGGGTCTGGGAAATATAAACATGGACTCACAGTTTCAACTAAAAAACAGGTTACATCCTAGAGACCAGTTAATAGAAGCACAAAATAGGATGTTGACACTGGATGCCGGTGGTTCCTCCTGGTAAAAGCACCCCAATTTTCCTTTGGGGGAGCCCACACTTCCTGAACTCTCAGCCTGTGTGGGTCAAGAGAGGCTAAGCCCAGATCCCAGCCAGATCCAGATGTGGGCTCAGAACCAGCCAATCAGCACTTCTGCCCTCCCCACCCACGATGCTGAGCAGGACAGGTAACTCAAGCCTTGCAGTGAGGTACACCTTCTTGCTAGGTGCCAGGATGAGTCCCAGGGACTCCCAGCTGCTACCCTGCCACCTCAAGAGGAGAGCCTGCCTTAAGATGAAAGGCCCAGAGAAAGGCAGGGCCAAGGTCCAGAGCTGCCTTCTCCAGGAAGTCCTCGGGGCCCCCAGCTCTGCTGGGACACAGGCTCACTTAGCCTCTTTCTCGGTTACAAAGCTAACACATTCCTCTTTTGCTTAAGTCTGTGGAAGTCAGGTTTCTGTCTTTTTCCATCCTTTATCCCCGACCAATGTGAATACTCACCATGATTTTCCGCCAGTCTCCATTTGTCTTCTGTGTTTGCCCACGTATTGTCCAATCTGAAGGTGAACGGGTGGGAGTAGGGCTCCTGGGCCCCGTCCTCCACCTCGGTGGGGCGGGGCCTGCCTCCTGCAGACTCCAGACCTCCAGGTATCGAGACCGTGGGTAGAGGGTGGGCGTGTCGTCGTTGGTGTCTGACAGGAAGAGCAGCATGGGCCCCGTCCCCGTCCGTGGCGGGACACCTGTGGCAGGGGGATTCCAAGAGGGTTGCTGATTAACTAAAGAGGCTGCTCCATGCACACAGACCCCTGGGAAATTAGCATTCTCAGCCTCTGGGAAAAGAACCACTCTACGGACACACTGAAGCCGTTTCCCTTTCGAAGTCATAAGCTTTACTGCAGGGGCTCAATCTGTTTTCCTGCTTTTTTGAAAATTCAGAATATCTGGGCAGGATAAGTTAACAAAACACTTTGGTTTCCCTGGTGGCACAGTGGTTGAGAATCTGCCTGCCAATGCAGGGGACACGGGTTCGAGCCCTGGTCTGGGAAGATCCCACATGCCGCGGAGCAACTAGACCCGTGAGCCACAACTACTGAGTCTGTGCGTCTGGAGCTTGTGCTCCGCAACAAGAGAGGCCGCGACAGTGAGAGGCCCGCGCACCGCGATCAAGAGTGGCCCCCGCTCGCCACAACTAGAGAAAGCCCTCGCACAGAAACGAAGACCAAACGCAGCCAAAAATAAATTAATAAATAAATAAATAAAATTTAAAAACAAAGAAAGAAAGAAAACCACTTGCCCCTTCACATCATTTGTAGAAAGAGGTAGAATGTAGAATCATCGAGTAGATCAAAACATCAGTCACGGGCTTCCCTGGTGGCGCAGTGGTTGAGAATCTGCCTGCCAATGCAGGGGACACGGGTTCGAGCCCTGGTCTGGGAAGATCCCGCATGCCGTGGAGCAACTAAGCCCATGCGCCACAACTACTGAGCCTGCGCTCTAGAGCCCACGAGCCACAACTACTGAGCCCTTGTGCTACAACTCCTGAAGCCCGGGTGTCTAGAGCCCATGCTCCACAACAAGAGAAGCCCCCGCAATGAGAAGCCCGCGCACCACAACGAAGAGTTAGCCCCCGCTCGCCGCAACTAGAGAAAGCCCGCACACAGCAACAAAGACCCAACACGGCCAAAAATAAATAAATTACTTTTAAAAGAACCAAAAACAACCATCAGTCATGCAAGGTGTTAAGGCAGGAGGCTGGGGGGGCGGGGGGGCGGGGGGGGCAGGGAGGGGGGGATGGGTGTGACGTGGTGATGAAAATGTCTGCACCCGGACTGGTGCTGCATCTTGTAGTCCTGGTCGTGATCCTGCACTAGGGTTTCGCAAGGTGGTACCACTGGGGGACACTGGGCAACGGGAACTCAGGGTACCACTACGTTATTTCTAAAATCTGTATGTTAGTCTACAATTATCTCAAAATAAAAGCTTAATTTTTTAAAGCCATTCCACTGAAAAAAGTGCCATTCGTGAAACCATCCATAACAGAATCATGGAGCCCTCCTCACCTAACACCAATTAGGAACACAGATTTGATATCTCCCTAACCAACATTCTACTGTTAATCATACAAATGGGATATACAACCATATAGCCCTGGGAACCTGGGTTTTTACAGATTTTTCTTAAATGCAATCACTAAAGTTATTTGAAATTTTTTATTTATTCAGCTTTATGCTTTGGTAGGTTTAGAAATCCAGCCTTGGGAGATTATAGAGAAAAGTGTTAAAACATGCTCATGAGACCAGGCATCCTGGTTTATAACAAATTTGTCCTGTACGGTCACATTTACATGAGCTTAGAAGCTGGTCCAAGTACAGGGAAACTGTGCTAATGTTTATCATATGCAGTTGGCTTTGACAAAGAGCTAGAGAGTTGTCTTATGAACAGATGAAAAAGATGCTGGGACAGTGGCAGTGCCCTAATCAGGTTCATCATCTCTGAACGAATGCTGCCCCGCTTTCCATGGCAGAGCCCCTTAGTTTGCTGTTTCAAGAATTATCATCAAAAATAATCACCAGTATGGATTCACAGTGATAAAAAGGTTTATTTTATATTTTTCCCAGTGTTCTGAAGACATTCAGCCATGTCATTTTCCCTCAAGAAGCAAGAAAACACATCCCCACCCCCCTGACAATTTGGGGTCAACCCTTACCATCATCAACAAGTATGAGCGATGATCATGTAAAAGCTTTCATTCACATGAGGGGATTCGCGGTCAACTTGCTTCCTGGTGAGTACTGCCCCTGAGAGCTCATCTACACTGACCCAATCTGCCGGCTCATAAGCCAGTTCGTATCTTGTAGAAGAAAACACATGCAATTTTTAAAATTAACACGTTACATCAAGAGAGACAAATCCAAATGTATCACAGCAGACACAATTCCTATCGTGAATTTAGGAAGTTAGGAGTGTTCACGAATCTGACGAAGGCCCAGGGATCTGAGGCCAGACTACAGTGTTAAATCGGTATTCACTGAGCAGGAAGAGCCCTGTCCTTGTCGGGCTGCACGTAACTCTGTCCACCTTAGGGAAAACATTTCATCCTGGAAAAGAGCCAGCTTCAGTTGCCTACAGGTGCTGGTGGCTTACTGTTAAAACCAGCCTGCCCTTGCAGAGAAGCACAGGACTTTCTTTATTACCCTGGAGCCCAAAGGATTCAAACGTGGGTAATCCAGTCAGGCAACGTGGTCGTCTACATCCTCCCTCACCTGTGCACACCTGATGCCATTTTAATGGGTGGGCACACCTAGCCTTCCGGAATTCCCCAAGACCTGATGGAATCAGAAGGCAGCCATCCGGGGGCTTCCCTGGTGGCACAGTGGTTGAGAGTCCGCCTGCTGACGCAGTGGACATGGGTTTGTGCCCCGGTCCGGGAAGATCCCACATGCTGCAGAGCAACTAAGCCCACTCACCACAACTACTGAGTCCACTCACCACAACTACTGAGTCCGCTCACCACAACTACTGAAGCCCGTGCACCTAGAGCCCGTGCTCCGCAACAAGAGAAGCCACCACAATGAGAAGCCCGAGCACCCCAATGAAGAGTAGCCCCCGCTCACCGCAACTAGTGAAAGCCCACGTGCAGCAACAAAGACCCAGCGCAGCCAAAAATAAATAAATAAAATAAATTTATAAAAAAATAAAAACCCTTTTTAAAAAAAAAAAAGAAAAAGGCAGCCATTGGAACCAAGCCGGAATGCCAAGCATGGCTATTGTTCCTCCTGAGGGACCCGCAGAAGGAAAGGCCTGTACCCACAGGCAAACACAGAAAAGGTGCAGCTCCACCAAAGGGCCAGAGAAAGGGAGTTTCCGTGCCTTCTCTTTCATGCTGTGTAAAGGCTTTGGCAAAGGTCAGTAACAATCTCTCTGACATTTGACAGGTCATGGTTTTTAAAGCGACCAACCATACTGTGGGGATGGGAATACAGCACTGAATCAGATACAGGCTCTACATGGGTGTTCCCAAAGCAAGGTCCAGGGACCAGCAGCTTCAGCATCACCTTGGAACTTGCTAGAAATGCAAATCTCAGTCCCCATGCCAGACCTCATAATCAGAAACCACAAGGGTGAGGCCCAGCAATGGGCATTTTAACAGGCCCTCCAGGTGATTCTTATTCTAACTCAGCATGCACCTGCGTGGACCTGTGCTGGTCTGGAGCTCTTGGTTAGCTGCCCACAATGAGACAAGAGCAGAAACTGAGAGCAAGTGTTGGGGAATTTTTATAGTCGGTGGCATTACTGTGACCCCCAAGCACATAATCATTTTTTGTAATTTATTTTTTAATATTTTATAAAATTATTACTCCACAGTGAATTGGAAATTAAAAGAAGCAAAATATGGTCCTTCTCAATGGTTGAGAAGCATTGCTCTAAGGAAGAATCTCAAACTCTCGTGCCCGCGACGGTCCGAGCAGGTGGCAGAAATGAGCGAACTGCTCGGATGGGGATTGGAGCCAACCGCTGAGTGAGAGGTGGAAGGGACATGATGCAGGACCCTCTCTATGCCCCAGATGATCGTGACCTCGTGGGACACAGACCCAGTGATGCCGAATCTTCCTCTTTTTCAAGAACAACCAGATAATTTGGGTTGTTAGCTTAATCTCTTGATTTTTAAATGATGGCAGCTTTATTATTTTTTTCTTTTTTATTACAGTAAAATACACATAACATAAAATTTACCACCTTAACCATTTTTAAGTGTGCATTTCAGTGGTATTAAATATTTCACATTGCTGTACAACCATCACCACCACCCATTCCCATAGCTCTTTTAATCTTGTAAAACTGAAGCTCTGTACCTATTAAACAATAACTCTCCATTCCCCTCCCGCCAGCCCCTAGAAATTGGCATTATATTTTCTGTCTTTATGACTTTTGACTACTCTAAGTACCTCCTGTAAGTGGAATCACATAGAATTTGTCTTTCTGTGGTGGGCACATTTCACTTAGCACAATATCCTTAAGGTTCATCCGTATTGTAGCACGTTGCAGAATTCCCTTCCTTTTTAAGGCTGAATATACTCCATTGCACGTATAGAGAACACTTTGCTTGACCATTCATCCATCAGTGGACCCTTGGGCTGCTTCCACGTTTTAACTACTGTGAATAATGCTGCTGTCGGTGTGGGTGTACAAGTAACTCTTTGAGACCCTGTTTTCTGTTCTTTTGGGTACATACCCAGAAGTGGAATTGCTGGATCATACGATAATTCTATTTTTGATTTTTGAGGAACTGCCATACTGTTTTTCACAGAGGCTGTACCATTGTACATTCTCATCAGTGGTACACAAGGGTATCAATTACTTCACACTCTCCCCAACAGTTGTTTTCTGTTTTTCTTGCGGTAGCCATTCTCCTGGGTGTGAGGTGGTATCTCACTGTAGTTTTGATTTGCATTTCCCTGATGATCAGTGATGTGGAGCATCTTCCATGTGCTTATTGGCCACTTGTATATCTTCTTTGGAGACATGTCTATTCAAGTTTTTTGCCCATTTTTGAATCATGGGGGTTTTTTTTTTGGTTCTTATTCTTGTTGAGTTTTAGAAGTTCTCTGTATTATCTGGATATTAATCCCCTATCGGATATATGACTTGCCAATATTTTCTCCCATTCTGGCTTTGTACTCTGTGGATAGTGTCTTTTGGTGCACAAAACGTTTCCATTTTCATGAAGTCTGATTTGACTATCTTTGTTATCCGTGCCGTCGGTGTCATATCCAAGAAATCGTTGCCAAATTCAGTGATGTGAAGCTTTTGTCCTATGTTTTCTTCTAAGAGTTGTCTTATTTTAGGACTTACATTTAGGTCCTTGATCCATTTTGAGTTAACTTTTGTATATGGTGTTAGGTTACCTGTTTGTGTCTTTGGATCTCAAGAAAGCCTCCTGAAGACAACATAGAGCCAGATCATGTGTTTTTATCCATTCTACCAATCTCTGTCCTTTGATTGGAGAGTTTAATCTTTCTACATATAAAGTCATTACTGATAAGAAGGGAATTAACTTCTGTTAATTTTTTGCCCACCCCGGCTCCCACAAGCAGTGTGTGCGATTCCAGAGACACGTGGGGCTGGAGGTGGGGAAGGGTAGCCGCTGGGGAAGGTACTGTGCTAAGAGTTGAAATGGACCAAAATTAACCACAGTTTACGGTCTGCCTTCCCTGGAAGGTGCAAGCCTTCAACAGATTCCTGAGGTCCAAAATAGGTACATCAGACAGATTCTGCCAGCACGACTGTCTGGATGGGGAGAGAGATTCCTGTGCCTCCCACTCTGCCACCTTCCTGGGGATCATCGAAACTGTGTTTTTAAAAACAAAACACTAAGTAACCCAAGTGTCCATCAAGGGATGAATAGATAAAGTGTGGTATATACATAGAATGGAATATCACTCAGCTTTGAAAGGAAGGAAATGCTGGGGCACACGCTAGAACATGGGTAAAACTTGAGGACGTTATGCTAAGTGAAATATGCCAGTCACAAAAGGACAAATCCTGTGTGATCCCATTTATACGACATAATTAGAGCAGTCACATTCATAGAGACAGAAAGTTGAATGTAGTGCCAGGTCCTGGGGGTGGGGGGAACGGGAAGTTATTGCTTCCTGGGGGCAGAGTTTTAGGCTAGGAAGATGAAAAGAGACAGATGGAAAGAGTTTGTAGATGGACAGTGGCGAGGGTACACTGTGAAGTACAATAGGAATGTACTCCTGAAAATGCTGATCGCGGTAAACTTTACATACATCTTACCACAATGAAAAAGAAAACACTTCTGTCGCCCAGAAGCCAGAGGGTTGCCAGTTTACAACCTTTGGTAAAGGGGAACTAGAAATACATAACAAATTCTTTTAATACAAGAAACAACTGTAAAAGAATTTTGTGCTAAATGCAAAGGAAACGGACAAGTGGATTCCACCTTTGGGGGTCAGAGACCGCTATAGAAACAAGAAGGCATTGAACCTGGGGAAGTGTGTTCTGGGTGGCTTCTGGTATTCTCATAACTGGAATGGAGTCGTCCTCAGGAGCACATGAAAGGAGCTAATTTCCAACAGGGATCCTCTGGGGCATGTGGCTAATTCTGCATAACCCGCCTCCCGTCCCGCTCCTGTCTCCCCACCTTATCCGGCTGGCAGTTCTGTCCGGATCAGTAGCATTAAAAATTCCCACCTGAGACCCAGGCCCAGCGCCGACGCCTTCACTGACGATGAAGGTCCCGGGGAGGAAGGCGGCCGCGTCGTTGACGCTGGCCACCCGCACACTCACGGTGGTGCTGGTCGCAGCCTGCGGGGCCTCTGCAGCCGCCCCCCTTCGCAGGAGAAGAGCGGCTCCTTGTTCTCCACGGCCACGACCAGGCTCCGCACTGGCTGAGTCTCACAGTCCAAAGGCGGCCAGATGAAGCCTGCTCAGCACGTGTGTGTCACTGTCAACCCAGCGCCTGTGGCTTTTGTGCTTCATTTATTATTTACATCGTCTTTGATAACGATCAAAAGACAGTCATCAGCCCATTTTCAGATCACTTATGGAGTTCTTTTCTTCCCCTCCCCGCTCCTGGTTGAAAAGAGCCACCATCCATCAGAGGGTAATGAAAAATGCAACGAAAACCATAACCTAATAAAGCATTAATGTGACAACTCTACTGCAAAAAATATTAGGGGAGCTTAGGGAAATATAGATATTAATGATCATAGCTATTCAGGGTACAAAGTGGTCAGTGATTTAAAAGGATTGAAAGACTCGGAATATTTGGGAAATTCAGCCCCAGGCTGAATTCAGCCCCAGGCTGGTGTAGAGAATCCACAGAGCCTTGCTATTCACAGTGTGGATGTGGCCCGTCGGCATCACCTGGGAGCTTGTTACACTGACAGGCAGAAACGGGCCCCACCCCAGACCTACTAACTCGGGTCTGCCTTTGAACCTGACCCCCAGGTTGACTCACCTGCACTGCACCAGAGGCACTGGGCGTTCTAGGGTCTACTGAGAGCAATTAAGACTAAAGGCACTGGAGTCAGACTGCCCCAGTTTGAACCGCTATTCCAGCTGTGTGACTTCCTGAAAACAACCCAACCTCTCTGGGCTTCGGTTTCCTTATCAGTAAATGAGACAATAATACTTTACTGCAGGGCCAACTCTCCACTAGTCACAGCAGGCAAACTGCCAGGAGCCCACAATATTTTTACGGGGCCGTGCAAATGTTCTAATTTCTTTCAAACCCAGGAGGAAAAACAATGAACTCATAGGGTTAGAGAAAATATTTTAAGTGCTTTTATCACAACAGGAGAAAAAAATGTTAGGGACTATATAAATCTATTATATTTTGTCTAAAACAAAAAAATTTAATGTTGGAGTAATTAGTCATATCAAAAATAATCTTTAAGGGACTTCCCTGGTGGTACAGTGGTTAGGAGTCCGCCTGCCGATGCAGGGGACATGCATTTGAGCCCTGGTCCGGGAAGATCCCACATGCCGTGGAACAACTAAGCCTGTGCACCACAACTACTGAGCCTGTGCTCTAGAGCCCGCAGGGCACAACTACTGAGCCTGCATGCCACAACTACTGCAGTCCGCGCCTAGAGGCCCTGCTCTGCAACAAGAGAAGCTGCCGCAATGAGAAGGCCACGTACAGCAACGAAGGGTAGCCCCTGCTCACCACAACTAGAGAAAGCCTGCACACAGCAATGAAGACCAAGCGCAGCCAAAAATAAATTATTAAAGAATTAAAAAAAAATCTTTAATATTGATATGTATAATTTTGGTGGGAGGAGCCATGGAGGCAAAAGGGCTGAGGGTCCATGGCAGAAATCACTGTGCAGCTCTGCCTTCCTCACTGGCCATGGGGGTCGGAACACACGGATCATCACCACTGTTGGCGCCTATTTCATTGTCAGGAATCCTACAGAAAGGGCCTCAACATCTACAGCTACCTGCGGGGATGCATTTACCTTGATTACATTTAAATCCCTTCGTTGGTCTCAGGATCAGTCAAAATGTCAAAATGTCCCCCTTCATTGCCATTTAATATATTGAACTTCACTCTCCGTGCTGACGTAAATGGCGAATCACCATCTTGGACCTCAAGACATAACACGCCCTGGCTGGCTCGGCCATCCGCTATCTAAATGTTATACTGACAGCAGCAATCATTATTTCAGTGTCATGGAGAAAAAGAAATGCAATTGAAAAAGAAAAAAAAGAAAGAAGAAAGAAAACATAGGCCTTGGAGACAACAACCTGGATATTTGTCTTGAGATTGAACTTGACCCCTAAGGATCTGAAACTGCCTGTTACAGCAGAACGAGCATCAGTAACAAACATGTCCTCCCTGGTCCCTGTGACTTGGTGTCTGAATAACTAGCTGAGTAACTTTAAAAGTACCCTTCAATTCAACGTGATGCACTACTTTTTAAAGAAGTTTTAAAATAATAATACATACCTTAGTTTATGCTGCCTAAAAAAATCTAACTCTTCTCCTAGAATAGAGCTCTTATGATTATTTCAATTAAGACGATCATTTTTCTAACATATAACAGATCTTTCAAATAGCTCCTTATTCAACACTTTTGGTGACAAGATAATTTCTCTAGATGAGCACATCAAAATAACAGCGTATATTTTCTCCAGCCCTACTTTTGGGAGCACAGCTTTTTACTAAGCCAGAGAAGGATTTTGAAACAAGACTCAAACATAATAAATATGTTTCAGTTATTATATACTGTTAGGTGAGATGCTTTCATTGAAAACATTTCAACTTTGGTCTATACAATTAATTTTTTTAAATGACAGTTTAAAAAAATAATTGTAGCATTTATTTATTCAACAAAGGCTACTGTGTACCAGATCCTGGTTTAGGTGCTGTGAACAAGACAGCAAAAATCCCATCACCAGGGACCTGAGAACTGAGTGTGTGTATGTTGCAGGGGTCAGGTTGGGAATTTAACCAGGTCATCAGGAAAGGCCTCCTTGAAAGAGGTCAGGAGAAGGACACAAATACAATGGACATTCTCCTTTTAAAAGTTCATATGGAAGAATGAAAAATTAAGAAATTGAAGGTAGATCATGATGGGTTTTTATTTTCTCTCTTAGCAATCTTCCGTATTTTAAGTGGTATGGTGTTTCCAAACTGATGGGAACAGTGGGTGCCAACGCTTTCTTCAAGCCTGAGGACCTAGTAGCATGTGAAATCCTGTGTGGAACCCAATATATATAAATCAGGTGAGCTGGAAAAAGCCAGGCCCAAACCCACCTACACATCTTTCCTATTTCAGAGCTCTGAACATTGTGCGCAAAGCTCAGGCCCAGACTTCTCACCCAGGGCCAGTTCTGCAAGGTCTGCGGATATTTTCAGTTGTCACAACTGGGGGTGCTACTGGCATCTAGTGGGTAGAGGTCAGGGAGGCTGCTCAGCATCCTACAATTCACTGGGCAGCCTCCCCTACCCTCCCCCGTACCCTTCCTCCAGCCCCAAATGTCAACAGTGTGGAAACTGAGAACCCCTGACGTGGATGGAGCAGGGATCCTCCGTCCTCCCCGAGCCTCGGTTCTCTTACCTGCAGAATGGAAATCACCAGTAAGAACCTAAGGATCCATGTAAATGCTCTGAACACAGTTTCTGGCACAAAATAGTAAAAATGCAAGCTCACGAGACTGTTATTAACTGGTTCTCTATCAATATAGTTGACATCTTGATTCTAATTTACGTTATTTTGGAGCATTGCACACATCTTGGGTGATATGGGGAATTCCCTCAGCAAAACCAAGCCTAGGACGTGGAGGCCGTCTGTGTGGGGACTTAGAAGCCGAGGCCGCGCAGGCGCCTTACTCAGTCTCGGCTGAACGTGGCATGTGGTTGTAGCCGTCTCGCACACGTATGTGAACCATGGCCGTGGATGACAACGGTGGTCCTCTACAGTCCTCCGCTCTGATTAGTAATGCAAGCCGAGGAGCAGTCTAAGTGGAGAGGAAAAGGAAAGTCAAGCCCTTCAGACACAGGAAAGGGGAATGTTAATACAGAAACATTCCATTTTAGCAATTTCAGTAGCCAGTCTAGCCACAGAGGGTTTCTCACTGCAAACATAAACCCTAAGTCTGGGGCTCAGAGAGCGAGAACCCATTTCATTTTTCCAAAACAATAAAGTGCGCATAACCTCATAATCTAAGCATCCTGACGGTCGTATTTCTCCACTAATACGGTCAATCCAGAAGGCACGTTCTCTCAGTAACGGTGTTTTGGAAACAAGGAAGTAAAGGACATGAGAATTTGGAGTATTTTCTTGATCCAAATCCACTGTTAAACATCTCAAAAATAGGTTGACTTGGAAAGAATGTTTTAAATTGTTACTGTCGGCCGAAGGCAGCCTATCAAACCAGTAGGAGCATGAGTCTTTGCTAAATGGCATTGAGGCATACGCCAGAGTGGATTAAGTACAAAGTCAAGCTGTAGACATACCGGACAAAATAAAGAGGGATAAATAGTCATAAGGTCAAGGAGCACTTTCTAATCATGACTGCAAATGTAGCAGGCTTAAAGGACAAAACTGGTACATCGATTTTTTAAAGTGTGGCCAAAAAACTATAAGCGAAATTTAAAAGGAAATGATAAACCAGGAAAACATATTTGAAATACATATTGGCAGACAGAGACATAGACATTGTTAATATATATGTAGAAAAGTGACAATCACACCAGCAGAAATGGACAAAGAAAAGAACACGCAACTGATAAAAGAAATAAAAATGGCCAAGAAAGCTATCGTGTGTTCAAGCACTTAAAAATCAGAGATGAACACTGAGCCCTCTCGTATATTGCTGGGAGACGGATAAATTGCAACACTTAAGTTGTGTGTGCAGTTTGAACCAACAATTCTGCCTGTCTGAATCTGTGCTTGGTAAATACTTGAATGGCGCACACATTTAGCTCAGATATGTTCACTGAAGCATGTTTTATAAAAATAGCAGAAGGTGGCAAAAAGGTTGGTTAAAAACCTTAAAGCACACCATAACATAAAATATGACGCAACAGAATGCTGTAGGAGAGCACTGTTAGGTTACAAACAGCAAAATTGCATTTTTTTTTTTTTTTTTTTTGCGGTATGCGGGCCTCTCACTGTTGTGGCCTCTCCCATTGCGGAGCACAGGCTCCGGACGCGCAGGCCCAGCGGCCATGGTTCACGGGCCCAGCCACTCCGTGGCATGCGGGATCCTCCCGGACCGGGGCACGAACCGGTATCCCCTGCATCGGCAGGCGGACTCTCAACCACTGCGCCACCAGGGAAGCCCAAAATTGCATTTTTAAAGAGAAAATTCATAAATATGCACATATAAAAAAGCATGCCCATATATTTATAAATATTCGATATATACACATATACATTTTGTACTACCATAAGGATGAAAAAAAGCATGTAGATATACGAATACACATTTGTAATTATATGCATAAATCTGTGAATATATACACAGATATAAATATAACATACCATGGGTATATACATACACACATACAAAATGCAAAGAAAAATACTGAAAGAATATAAACTAAAACATTAGTTGTACTTACCTCTAATTGGTAGTATTAGAGATGCTTTCCGTTTCAATCTTTTTGTTTCTTGGAATTTTCCAAATTTCCTAGAGACAGTTTTGCAAAATAAATAATGCTTTTGTGTTATTAAAATAGATGCACGTTTTAGTGAGGGTGGTTTGGATTTAAAGACTCACAGATTCATAGAAATTTTAGATGCCATCTTGCTGCCACTTTACAGATGAGAAATTTGCAGAGATATTTAGGATCCTACCACCCACCTCTGCTTCTTCTTCCCTCATTCATTTGGCTTTACTTTAGATTGATATTTATGTATCAGCTCTTCCAACTGACAATTTTCACATCATTTCATTGCCAATACAAAATGAGGCTTGCAGACCTCAAAGCATTTTGCTCTAATCCACACCCTGCAACCTTTGGGTTGTGAACAGGGAAAAGTCTCCCTGAAGACAGCTAGGACCAAGTGCCCTGTCACTATGCAAGCAGGAAAACCTTCATGGAACGGAGAGGACCGGAAGCCCCGAGGCCCCGCCGTGCATACCTGCAGTGTGGTTCTCCTTCACACTCACGTTAAATTCCTTCTCAGGGAACTGGGGTGCAAGATCGTCCACATCGCTGATCCTGATGCTGAAAATCAAGGATTTATCTGCAATTTGTCCTGTTAAGCGATTCACAACATCAAAATAAACCTAGGAAGCAGAGAACCACGTTAATGTTGTACAAACCATTGATTAGATGACACTAACCCCATACCTATTGGCGTAATTGTGTCCTGCATCTGTATCCTCCATAGACTGAAAGTTCCTGAGGGCAGGGATCACAGGCTCGCATTCACCCTGTGGCCCCAGGGACTGAGCACAGTGCTGGCACAGACCAGGTGCTCAACCAGCATCTGTAGAACAAATCAATGCACTGACTTGAAAAAATACTTCATTCGTTATTATTAGGTTCAAATCTCAATTTCTCCACTTGCGTCAACATAGGCAAGTTGTTATAAGGCTCAGTTCCTACATCCTATCAGTCTTCTGATGAGAAGTGAACACACTAATGAATATTGGTGAAACACCACAGAGAGCAGACACTTAAAAGCTTTTGGGAAAGTGAACATTTAAAGTAACGAGGACTGGGAATTCCCTGGTGCTCCAGTGGTTAGGACTCGGCGCTTTCACTGCCATGGGCCTTGGTTCGATCCTTGGTCAGGGAACTAAGATCCTGAAAGCCATGTGCTGTGGCCAATAAATAAGTAAATAAATAAATAAAGTAACTATGACAGCCATTGACATACAGTGGGTTCTTAAACGGTCACTGCTGTTACTTGAATAAGGAAGGTCAATTCATCTCAAACATGCAGTTGAGAAGTCTTTCCTTTTAGAAGGTCTCAAATCAATAATTTCAGCTTCTATCATTAGTTTCTTAAGAAACTTAAAAAAAGGAGCAAATTAATCTTAAACAGAAAAAAGGAAGTAATAAAGATAAAAGCATATATCAATAAGATTGAAAACAGCAAAATCAATAATATCAATAAAACCAAAAGTTGATTGCCTTCCCATATAAATCTTGGGATCAGCTTATGGATGTCTATAAAAATTCTGCTAATCTTTTGAATAGGCTTGCACTGAATTTAAATTTGAGAGAACTGTCATCTTAACAGTCAATCTTTCAATCCATAAATACACAACATCTTTTCATTCAATTAAGTCATCTTTGATTTCTTTCATCAGTGTTTTATAAAAGTTTTGAGCAAACACATCCTGCACATATTTTAGAGCTGTACCTAAGTATTTTAAATTTATACTGAAGCACCTCATTTGTCTGGTGATATTGTAAATGATATTGTTTTAAAAATATTGATTTCCAATTATTCATAGCTGGTCTATAGAAATACAATTAGTTTTATGTAGTAACTTTAAAATTGATTTTCATATGTTAAAAATAGGCAAAGGATTTGATCAGACACTTTTCCAAAGAAGCTATACAGATGGCAAATACTGCATCATTTGTCATTAGAGAAATCCAAATTAAAACCCCAATGCGATACCTCTACACAACTATTAGAATGGCTAAAATAAAAAACCTGACAAAGATGCAGAGCAATTGGAATTCTTACATATTGTTAGTGAGAATGCAAAATAGCTCAGTCATTCTGAAAAATAGTTTAGGAGTTTCTGATAATGTTAACATATGCTTTTCATGTGATCCAACAAGCTCACTCCTAGATATTTACCCAAAAGAAATAAAAACTTACGTTCACATGAAAATCTGTATGGTTTTAGCAGCTTTGTGAAAATTTTGCCCAAAATTGGAAAGTACTCAAGTGTCCATCAAATGATGAGTTGGTAAATTATGGTACATCTGTAAAAGAAATACTAATCAGCAAAACAAAACAAACACAAAAACTTTTGCTGCATGCAACAACATGGATGAATACCAGATGCATTATGCCAAGTGAAAAATCCAGATTTAAAAAGTGACATTCCCTTCCCTGGTGGTGCAGTGGTTAAGAATCCGCCTGCCAACGCAGGGAACACGGGTTCAATCCCTGGTCCGGGAAGATCCCACATGCCGCCGAGCAACAAAGCCCATGCACCACAACTACTGAGCCTGTGTGCCACAACTACTGAAGCCTGCACACCTAGAGCCCGTGACCTGCAACAAGAGAAGCCACCGCAATGAGAAGCCCCTGCTCACCGCAACTAGAGAAAGCCTGTGCACAGCAATGAAGACCCAATGCAGCCAAAAATAAATAAATAAAAATAGATAAATAAATTTATTAAAAAGTGACATTCTGTGTGATTCCAGTTTACCTTCTAAACAAGGTAAAAATGTAGGGACAGGGAACAGATCAGTGGCTTCCAGGGGATAAGGGTTAGGGGAGGGTTTGATTATAAAGGAGAAGCATAAAGAAATTTCAGGGGTAATGGAACTATTCTGTAGCTTGGTATATTAAATGTAAAATACTAAAGGTTTTAATTAAAAAAAAAACTAGTCAGACAAAAACATAACTATGTGCTTCTTATAAGGAGATACACCTTAAATATAAGAATATGGAAAAGTTGAAAGTAAAAGGAGATATATATATATATATATATATATATATATATCCTCTCTATATATGACCTTCTCTATATATTATCTTCTTTTGGTTAGTCTTTGAAGATAGATAGATAGATAGATAGACTGATTTTCAAAGACTATCCAAAAGAATCTCATCTAGTTATCTAGCTGTGGATACAAAACTTTAAGGCAAGAAGTCTTACTAGTCATCAATGGGGACATTTAAAAATCATAAAAGGCTCAATCTATGAGGAAGATATGACATAGCAATTCTAAATCTGCATGCACCCGATAACATAGCCTCAAAATATAAGCAGATAAGATTAACAAAACTAAAATGGCAAGCAGAGATTTTAACACAGTCCTCTCAGGTAGAACAAGCAGATAAAAACAGGTAATCAGTAAGGATATGAAGTATTTAAACAACATAATTAACTGACTCGATGTGATTGATGCCATAAATAGAACAATCTATCCAACACTGCAATATACACATTCATTTCAAGAGCACATTGATTGTTTACCAAAATTGATCATATGCTAGGATATAAAGCAAGTCTCAACTAATTTCAAAAAATTACAACCATATAGAGTATATTAAGCTAGAAATCATTAAAAAAGATAATTTACAACCCCAAATGTTTGGAAGTTAAGCAAAGCACTTCTAAATAACGTATGGGTCAAAGAAGAAATCACATTGGAAATCAGAAAATATTTTGAACTGAATGGTAGTGAAAACACAATAAATCAAAATGCATTTTCCTCTCATCATTCAAACTTCAAACCCAGACTTTATATGCATATTTTGATTCTATAGAGGCTAGCAGGTCAATAAAAGCTTGCAAAATGATTGTTTACAGACAATCATTTTTGTATTTGGCAATAAGGGATTTTTGAGATTTGCCCACGCCATGACTCCTAGGTCTCAAGTTCCTTGTTGAAAGCATGTTATCAAAAACTTTCTTCCCGAATTATATTCTGCTTACACAAAATGCTGGGTGATATAAATGTGTGATTCTTTTATTTTGTGTATCAGAGGCTTGGGTGTAAGGAAATAACCAGAAGTCTTTCTAAATCTGACAGTGTGGTGGTGTAAAAGTTTCTGCTTTGCTAGCTTCTTGAGAGATTTTGGAGTCTTGCAAAACTCACCTCATAGTGAATTGGATTGAAGAAGTATTTATGGAATGAAAAAGCAGAAAGGCAATAACCTACACATTTGCCATTGACAAAGGAGCAAATGTGGTGAAGGCTCCATTGATTAAGGAGTCATGATTGCACAAGGCTTTGTGCGTCGTAACAGAAAGACTGCCAAAAGTAGAAAGATTGTGGGCCACGTCCACGTTCATCATTCTCCTTCAGCCAAAACACGCCTCCAAGAGACTCAGGAAGCGCATCATCACCTACTTATACAAAACAGCTATTACACGTGAAAACAAACAAAAAGGCTGCCTGAACCACAACAAAAGCCTTGATTCTGTTTTTCCACAAATAACAATACGACCTCGCACTGCCTAATGTTTGCTTGCAGGAAAGGGCATTCTCTGGAACTGCTGAAGATGTAAGCAAACTGAAGCATCTTGAGAGAACAAGTGTTTCTCACGTGATCCCTGCTGCAAAGATCCTCCCATCATTCTGCTCTGAGCAGATGCTAAAATTGGTGTGCGTGCGTGTGTGCCTGTGTTCCTGTGTCCAATGAAAGCTGAGATGCCAGTGGGAATCCTCAGGTCATTCTGTTTCCCTGAAAGCCAGTTACACCCCGTCATTACCATATTTTTTGCAAATGATTATGTGAAGCTGTAAGGACACACAAAATATTAGATACAAAAATATATAAGCAAAGGCAACAATCTTAAGTCCACTTCTGAGAGCATCTTCTTCAAGTGGTTCATCTGGGGGGATGGACCATGAGCCTGCATCAGCACCAATGACCAGCTCTTGAAGACCAAGGTTTTAAGGGAAGAGGCACCATTGTCTTAGTCATTTACCTTTAGGGCAGAGGAAACAGCTAAGGACTCAGTGACCACATCAGAGGGAGCCAACAATGACCCTGCTCCTCCAAGTGAGCAGTTCTCTAGTACCACAAATGTACCTGTCATGTCAGTGCAGGCCGATTTAGAAACTGTGAAGAGAAATTACTGTTCTTGCGCTAGGTCAAAATGTTTAAATTGAATCCTTAATTTTCATAGAACTGTAATAAATTTTGAGCTTATGTAGGTGGACAGCATATAGTAAAAATGCTTGGAAAGACATAGATGTAAGGTGATCACTTCTGTGAGATCAGACCAGAGTGGAAAGTTGGGGGTGAGGGAGAGGTTTTTAATGACTATGCCATTAAAATAAATAAATTAAATCTTATGGAATTTAAAATTCCATAAGAAGTCTTTATTAATTTTACACCTAAAAAGTAAGATAAGCGACAGGAACTCTTGTTCATTGACGGTGGGAACGCAAAGTGGTGCAGCCACTTTGGAAGACAGCTTGGCAGCTTCTTACAAAACTACATTTACTCTCACCATATGATCCAACAGTCCTGCGCAATGGTATTCATGCAAAGGAGTTGAAAACTTATGTCCACACAAAAACCTGCACACAGATGTTTAAAGCAGCTTTATCCATAATCATCAAAACTTGGAAGCAACCGAGATGCCCTTGGGTAGGTGGAGGGATAAACAAACAGTGGTCCACCCACAGTATTCCCCAATGGAATGTTATTCAGCAATGAAAAGACATGGAGGGGGCTTCCCTGGTGGCACAGTGGTCGAGAGTCCTCCTGCCAATGCAGGGGACACAGGTTCGATCCCTGGTCCGGGAAGATCCCACATGCTGCAGAGCAACTAAGCCCGTGCACCACAACTACTGAGCCTGTGCTCTAGGGCCCATGAGCCACGACTACTGAGTCCACATGCCACAACTACTGAAGCCCGCGCACCTAGAGCCTGTGCTCCACGATAAGAGAAGCCACCATAGTAAGAAGCCCATGCGCCGCAACAAAGA
This sequence comes from Phocoena sinus, assembly GCF_008692025.1. Lineage (NCBI taxonomy): Eukaryota > Metazoa > Chordata > Mammalia > Artiodactyla > Phocoenidae > Phocoena > Phocoena sinus. Next base: position 3,278,133 of record NC_045777.1, on the reverse strand, counting down.
GTAGCCCCTACTCGCGGCAACTAGAGAAAGCCTGCACGCAGCAACGAAGACCCAACACAGCCAAAAATAAATAAATAAATAAAGTTATTGGGGAAAAAAAAAGTAAAGACGTGAAGGAAGCATCAGTTCACATGGCTAAGTGAAAGGCGGCAACCTGAAAAGGCTACAGACTGTATGATTCCAACTATATGGCACTCTAGAAAAGGCAAAACTATGCAGACAGTAAAAGGATCAGGGGTTGCCGCGGGCTCAGAGGGGAGGAAGGGATGAATAGATGGAGCACAGAGGAAGTTTAGGTCGATGAAACTATGATACTAGCAGGGTGGATACATGTCACTAAACACTGTCAAAATCCACAGAATGTACAAAACAAAGAGTGAATCCCCATGTAAACTATGGGCTTTAGTTAATAATAATGTACATTACCTCATCGATTGTAACAAGTGTACTCCACGAATGCAAGATGCTAATAATAGAGGGAACTGTGGGATGAATCGGAAGGTGAGCGGGTATACAGGAACTCTGTACTCTCCAATCTATTTTTATGTAACACTAAAATGGCTCTAAGAAATAAAATCTATTAAATTTTTAAAAGGGTCCCTACTTGTAAAATAAGGCATGGGCAACCATATATATATAGTCAGTCTACTTTGACTTGCTGCTGAATCTCTCATTGCTCTAGGATAAATAGCGATTTTACTTGTTGAAGGCTGAAAAGATTTCAGGGAGTCCGCAGAGAGGCAGAAGAAGCCCTGAGGAGCTCTCAAGGCAGATGACCCCTTACAATGGGAATGTTGGTCTCTCAAGGGGCCTCTGGTTGCCAGGTACAGAGCCCTGCTTGGGCATGCTGAGTAAGTATGGGGTTTATTCCCAGAGAAGAAGCTTCAGTGAAGCCCAGGGAGGGCAGACTCACCAGGGGACTGGCTGAGCCCTTGCACAGATCGACTCCTTTCTTCTTTCACAAGTCCTGGAGGGATGCCCCCTTGTCACCCTGCTCTGCACCATATGAGACGTTCCCTGGCTGGCAGGCTCTGAGCCTGGAAGCAGAGCAGCCCAGATTCAAGTCCCGGTAGGTGTGGACTTGACTGTGCCACCAGCCGGTCGTCTCTTCCCTCTGTGGCCCCAGATTCCAGAGCAGAGGCTGCTTTACCAGACGGGTGTCTTAGGGCCTTGGCAGCTTCACGCAGCCATCTTCCCACCCCCCTCTTCCTCACAGCTCACACGGTCTCCTTTACTTTGCTGTATGTGCCTCCTTGGGCCTCCTTCCCAGCAGACTTGCTGCCCTCTCACCGGCAGCCACCACGGTGGTCCCACTCGGCCTCGTAAGACGCTGGCCTGGGCCCCACGTCTACTCCTGTTCAGCTCTCTCCTCTCTCCCTACGAGACGAAGGATGCGGTGAGGCTACTAGTACTGAACTCGTCTGCTTCAGGGACTCCAACATACATTTTTAAATTTTTGTGCAAGCAAATTGGCTTCCTCAAAAGCAGCGTTTTCACAGTGCTCCTCCATAATTTATGACTGTGCGGCAACGCTCCGCTCCTTAATCACCCTGACTTCTGGCTCTAAATCTGTGCCAACTGTAATCCTTCCACTTAAAAACAGGAACCACATGTTTGTTTTATGTTTATTATTCTATATTCCATTTATTATCCTAAAAGCTACATCTGAGACCGTTAGTTCTGTAAGATGCCTGAGAGGCCTATGTGCTATTTATTCTTTGGCAAGAGGCTAAGAATTTCCGGGGGACTCAGAATCACAATGGAAAAAGGAAATGTCATGGATATTTTCTGCACTTGTAAAGGGCTTTCAGCCTTTTGTTATAGCCTTGAGACTTATATCTGTGGCTAAACACACCACAGGGCATTGACATGATGGCTACTTGAAATTACATGTACAAGATGTTTACTCTTAGACACTAATGAGCATATAGAAACATCTTAAATGCCAAGCACACAATACAAAATCACAACTATGCATAGGTTATAAGTAGGTAAAGATGACTGTGTTGAGATAAAGATCCACAAATAATCGTTACAAGGAAGATAAAAAGGTGATTTTCTTGAGTGTATTTGTATCTTATGAAATTGAGCGTATTTTGATATAAATAGATAAGATTCCTATACGGAAAGAAGACTTTTCCCCTCTCCAGCTCTGTCTTCGATTTTTCAGCAATTCTTGACCGGTGCTACTGCTTTCTCATAGATTTCTTATGGGATTAACAGGAAATTAGCTCCCCGCCCCCCACACCACCTTGGAAACACAAGTTTTTTAAGGTTTTAGTCAGTGTTAGTGACTCCTTTGCTATCCTCAAGGGTAAAGCAGTGCTACTAGAACTGTCTTTCTGCCAATACATTAGAGTTACTTAATTTTTAATAGCATCCTCTCCTCATGGACAGCCAAGAGAAGCAGATGGTTAAGCTAGCACACTCAGTTTGTGTGCTGTGCTCGTGACATTGCTTATCCCACTTCCATGGCTGGCAATCCTCATCAGCCTGTTTCAAATCTTCCTAACTAGTAGGTTAACCCCTGTGGGTTAGTTTCCTATGGCTGCTGCAACAAACTGGGTACCTATGACAGGACTGTATTCTCTTACAGTTCTGGGGACCAGAACCAAAACCAAGGTGTCTGTAGGGTTGGTTCATTCTGGGGGCTCTGAGGGAGAATCTGCTCCAGGCCTCTCTCCTTACTTCTGGTGGTGTCAGCGATCCTTGGTGTTTCTTGGCTTGTAGACACATTGCTCCAATCTCTGTCGCCAGCTTCCCATGGCCGTCTCGTCTGTGTCTTTTTCTCTGTGTCCAAATCTCCCTCCCCATACAAGGATGCTGGTTACTGGACTAAGACCCACCCCAATCTGGTATAACCTCATCTTAATTTGATCACACCTGCAAAGACTCTATAACCAAATAAGGTCACATTCACTGGTACCAGGGTTAGGAGTTGAGCATATCTTTTTGGAAGACACAATTCAACCCTCAACACTCGGGAAGTCTGACACTACATTTTGCTGTTCTCATTCACTCATCCAACATAATTAATTGAGAATCTACTATGTGCAGAGGCCAATTCTTGACTCTGGGGTAATAAGAGCAAATAAGGCAGGGTCTCTCCCTTCTTAGAACTTCCATTCTAATGGGGAAATTGACCATCATTAGAGAATCAAACAGGAAAGTAGGAAACATGGGCCTGGGGATGCCAGATCTCCTAATTTTTCAGGAGAAACTAAAATTTTGAGATTTTAGGTCAAATTTCCTTTTTTTTTAAGAAAAAAATTAGAAATAAATTTGGTTTTTGAAAACTGTTAACCAAACAAAATGCTTTTGCCGGCCAGAATTTTATCCTTCTGACCGTGCCCATTCCCTCATTTTATTCCCTCAGAATCACCTGGACAGAGTTAACGTGATCTCCTTGCTCAGGTTGCACCGTAGACCACTGAAATCAGAACATGGGGAGGGGGAGGGTCCCAGCATCAGGATGTTTTAAAGCTCCTCGAGGGATTCCAGTGTGTGGCCAGCACTAGATTAGAGAAAGTGGGTTCACACTGAGGCACTGGGGGGAGTGGTTCAAGGCAGGAGGGGTGCAAGGAGAGCTTTCTGCAAGAGCAGCTTCTGAGTTTTCAAGGGGAGGTCTTGGAACTGCAGAAAAGTAGCCACGGGATGGTAGATGGTTCCTGAGCACCTGGTATGTGAGAGCTGATTGAGCTGTGCTGCAGTCAAAACACACCCTTGATTTTTGAAGACTTAGTATAAAAGAAGGGAAAAGATTTCATTAGTCACTTTTTTACTGGTCACATGTTGAAATGATATATTTGAGACGTACTGGGTATATTGGGATAAATAAAGCATATTTAAAATTTAATTTCATTATTTCCTTTTACTTCTTAAAATGTGGCTATTAGAAAACATTTGAATTGTAGTAAAATACACAGCTATTAGAACATTTTATATTACAGGGCTCACATATTTCTTAAAGCCTAAAAGCCACAGAGCTAGTTTAGAACTACTGACATAGCTTTTCTCCATGGTCCCTGGACAGCAGCATCAGTGTGACCTGGGAAACTGTTAGTGATGCAAATTCCTAGGCCCCATCCCCAGACCCACTGAATCGGGGTCAGCAGTCAGTACTTTAACAAGCCCTCCTGGAAAGTCTGATGCACGCTGAAGATGGGGAATGGGGTCAGGCAGGCTTCCCAACTCTTCCCAGGGGGCAGGGCAGTGTCCTAGGAAGATGAGCTGCGAGAGCAGAGGTTCTAGCATCAGCCCCAGTGGGGTGAGCTTTGATTTCTTTAGGAAAATGAAAGTTTAAAAGGAACAGGACGTAAGCTGTGACAAAGCGAGAGAGAGGCATGGACACATATACACTACCAAACGTAAGGTAGATAGCTAGTGGGAAGCAGCCGCAGAGCACAGGGATATCAGCTCTCGGTGCTTTGTGGCCGCCTGGAGGGGTGGGATAGGGAGGGTGGGAGGGAGGGAGACGCAAGAGGGAAGAGATATGGGCACATATGTATATGTATAACTGATTCACTTTGTTATAAAGCAGAAACTAACACACCATTGTAAAGCAATTATACTCCAATAAAGATGTTAAAAAGAAAAAAAGAACAGGACGGAATCTTCAGAAGCCAAGTAAAGTTGTTGGAACTGCCGAAAGTGACTGAAAAGCTAAGAAACCCAACTGACTTGAGGGAGGAAGGGGTTTGGGCAGCACAGTAACAGCTGTTGGAAAACAACACCATTTCAACTTTGTAACCGAATGTGGGAAGACTCCCCAGTAGGCTGTTCTCCCATCCGGGGGCACAGCCGCGACTGAAGAAGACGTCTGATTTCATTCCCTGAAAGCACAATGTCTGTGGCCACCCAGAAGCTGACTATGTGCGGGATGGGAACATGGCCCCTACTCCGGGGAACCCTTCTCCTCCACGACAAGGGCAGGACAGTTCACTGTGTTTAATCCCAAAAAATATTGTCTTGAGTTTTCTCTTCCTGCCTTGGCAATCTGGTTATTTCAAGGTTATAGCATGTGTCAAGACAAGGACCCATAATTTACCCAGCCACATCCCTCTGGGTCCAAATCATAGCACACACTTGACTTTTATCTCTACTTTGGGGCCAGACTTTAGAGTCATGTTTGAATAGCAGAAGAGAGGAAACAAATTACCCTTACTGGTTTCTGAAGAGGTTCTACCAAACCCACAAGTTGTTGGACACCAACGTGAAAGTCGTTTTAAAATTTAGCACATTTTGATTATCTGCCAAGAAGAACCACCTAGAAGATGACAGACTTGTGACCAAGATCAAGGGGATTAGCAGCTTCTTCGGTAGCCTCCCCCCAAAAAAGGCTGGCTCGAGGTCTTCCAAACTTCTCCCAGTGTGGAAGTGGAGAGCCACAGCGATCTGCTCTGAGAGTGGAACAGGACCAGGAGATGGTCCTTCTTAAAAACTGCGCATAATCTATGCTGGCTGCATTAGGAAGTGGAAGGAAAATTCACTGCCTGAGAAAACTCTTTGTTGGGTTTATTTGTCACGAGAAGCAAAATACAGGGTGTTGCCTGGAATGGGGACATCTTGGCCACGTTATTCCGAAGAATAAGATAAATGTGAGTCCCCCATGTTCCAATTAGAAATGTTTTTCACTCTCTTGGATGGCAATGTTCCCTATTGTAGCTTACACTTCCTGGTCCTCTGAGCACTGGCTCCTAAATGCAATTCTTTGGGGAGGCCCCAGAGACAGAAGATTTGAGGTGGGGCATGGGACACCAGGGAAGTGGGGCTGGGGGACCTGGGAAAACAGGACCCCGTGTGTGTGGGGTGGGGGAGACAGCAGTTAGGGGCTCCTGTGATAGGATGAAGCTGGCTTACCGTGCCGGTATCCTCTGACATCCGGTTTTCAGCTGTTTTCCATTTTGCGGTATCGTATGCCTTTGTCATATTCCTCCTACTCCAAACCATTTTGCAATTTTATGTCCAGTAACTCTGCCTGAGCCTTGGTGGGGTGGTGTACTGGGTAAAGAAAAAGAGACCGTGTTCAAGTTTGGGGCAAAATGCAGCAGTGCATGGGCCCCAACGATGACAAAGACATTAAGGGTCCTGGACAGAAGCAAGAGGAAAGGTTAGGTGACTGTCAGAAAGTATAAGCCCTCCTCCCCAGTTTCTTAGAATCCTCAGAAGTATTCTGGAGAGGACTGAATTCACCAGAGAAATGTGTGATGTTGAGCCTTGGGTTATTGAAACTGCATGGTGAAGGACAGGGTGGTTCTAGGGGCTGGAGGATTGCTGTCCAGGTATTCAGGAAACATGTGTGCTGCAGTTAAGAAATATTTCCGCCCTAGAAAGCCAAAGCCATAACAAAGAACCCCCTCCCCACCTTCCCATATTTATTCCCAAAGAGGTAAAGTCTTTGCTAGCCAAAAATTTTGACTTCCTGGATTAAGTAAATTTCTGGAGGGTTCCCCACAGTTAAGGCCTTCCCAGATTTGACTCTTAAGGATATTTTTACAAATGTTTGTTTCCAACATTCCAGATTGCCTGCCTTTCCCCGAGGGCTGGGACTGTCCCTTACTCACCTGTGTGTCTCCAGCACCTAGCACAGTGCCTGGCATATGGTAGGGCTCAGAAGGTAATTTTTCCTGGTGAGTAAATCCTTAGTAACAAAAGTCTTTGAAGATTCCAAGGGCTGCATTCGAGCGCAGGACGCCGCCTGACTGGCCAGCAGCCCGGGGGGCCCACGAACAGGACTATTCCTGAGTAGTGTGGTGGATCCATCCACAACTGTCCCATCCTACCACCTGATATGTCTGCAGAACTGAAGCGCCGAGGTGTGACACTGCTTTAATGTTCTCATCAAGAAAATGGGGGTAAAAATGCCTTACCCAGTGGGCTTATGAAGAGGATTAAACTGGACAGAGTAACTGTCCAGGAAATTTTAGTTTCCCCCTCTTCCCTTCCTGTCTTGTCTAACACTTTCCTTCTGGGAACTTCCCTCCTCTTCTCTGCCAGTTTCTGGTGGGACTGTTAACCTGGTTGCCCCCAACCTGGCCAATCAGAGTGTCCCATTGTCCCAGGACCCAGTGATTGGCCCAGGGGTGAGCATGTGACCCAAGCAAGCCAATGGGAATCTTTTAAAAGGGTTGATAGAGATGCTGGGTTTCTCTCCTTCCTTGGGTCCCTGGGCTGCAGGGTGATGGAGCCACGGAGTGGGTTGTGGCCAGCATTGCCCCATGGTGCCTACTGGACGTGTGGCAGATTTGAGAGATGGAGAGGCTGGGTGCTGACATTGTTTTGACCCCTGCATCCAGCTTTGCCTGAAGCCTATGCATCTTTTGATTTCTCCATTCCATGAGTTCAATATCCTTCTACTTCCTGTTAATCCAATTTTGTCACTTCTAATCCAGAGGGTCCTTATAATACTTTATCTCTGTCCTTCTTTCCTCTTTTCTTCCTTCCTCTCTCCCCCTTTCTACTCCGTTTCTCCACCCTCCTCCCATGCTTTCCTTTCTCTCACCCAGATTCCATATTTCTCTCAGTACCTAGCCAGGACCTCGGCTTTGTTTTTATCTTCCTGTCCGTTCAATGGTGTCCTCATATAACTGAGATAGTGACTCCTGCACATTTAAAAATAATAATGAAAAGATCCTTTCATGACTCACAGGCACACAGCTCTCTTAGGAGCACGATGGGCAGGGATGTTGACATTTTGGATCAGGGAATGGTTATCCTTCAGCCGCAGTCCAAGCCATACTTCACATTGCTGGCTTCGACCTCACTCATTTTTGTCTTCATGTAAATAAAACCATTTTGTTTTCACGTATCATGAGAACCAGGCTTTGTGGATCCCCTGTCCAGTTGTGTTCTGAATGCGTCTCTAGCTCCCGCTAGTGGCTGACGTGGCTAAGGGCTGAACTGGCTGGGGCTGAGCCTGTCAGGTGAGAAGTCCCACCCTGGAGATGGAGTTGAGGATGATTGAGGCCGACTGTCCCATCTCTGGGTCTGGCACCCCAGGACCCCACTGAACAACCACAGGCAAAGGATGTCATCTGCCTCCTGGGGTCTCTTGAGCAGTGGGTGGTCTCGTCTGCCAGTGGGGAGTTTGTGGCTATTGACAGCGTTGAAATATTGTTTTTAGAGGAGCGGGGATGAATTAGTCCGTTAATTTGCTCGTGGTCTAAAACCCAAGGAGCGTCTGTTTGAGCCATAAGGGGCTTTTTTTTTTTGTGGCTGGAGGGAAGCCCAAGTTGACGGTGTGATTACAACCATCAGCAGGGGTTGTCTGGAAGCTTCATGGAGAGGAGGCAATGAATCACCACCAGGCACAGTGGCTCAGGTCCCCTGTGTAGTTATCCCCATTGCCCTCAGAGCCAATCTCTTTTCCAGAGGGCGGTGGCTGGAAGTGGGTTAGCACAAGCCGGCTCCTTTGCTCTCACTGGGCCAGCTAACCAGGGCTAATGATCATAATGACAACAGCTCTGCTTTACAGCACACTTACTGTGTTCCTGCTGTGCTACATCCATTATCTCCGGCCTCCCCAACTTCTGTCGTTCAAATACCACCTTCAAGGTCTTTGCTGTTTGTGTAACGCTGGTCCTATTTTCTTCATTAAAAAATACAACAGTCATTTTTTTCCCCTTAAAATAAATGTACTTAAAAAGTAAACCTGCCAAATGGAAAAACATCTTCTAAATGGAAAACTAATAACACCTGCCATGAATGGGAGGCAACCATAAAAATACGATGTGAAAAATAGAGACTTCTGGTTTCTGGCCCAGCGTGTAAGAAGCTGAAAGACGCCACTCCATCCTAAGAACAAGTAAAAAGCTGAACAAACTGAAAAAGCACCGGCTCTTCCTCGATCTGTCAGAGAAGTGAGGTCACAGGGCAAACTGCTGCCCCCCAAAACTGGAGACACTGACAGGCAGATACAAAGGAACAACTTACTTGAGCAGAAACTTCCGCAGAGGCCAGCACTGGGGCCGGGAAATCTGAACTCTGGTGATTTGCTGAAGCTCAGTGTGAACAAGCCTGGGAGAGAGAAACTCCAGGAGGACCTGTGTCAGGGCCCCGGCACTTGTGTGAATTTGACCTGGAGGAGCTTGGCCGTGTTTCCACAGTGAGCATGGTCGGGGCGAGGGGTGGGGGTCGTGGACTCACTCTGGCTTCCAGCAGGGGAGGGAAAAGGGAACCATTTTGAAATACACCAGAGCGTTCAGTTCTTAATCAGGCCTGCCCTCGGGGAGAAACGAGTTCACCAGAATCTAACCTCCTGGGGATTTACCAGCCCCTAACTGACCTGAAGGAAGGGAAATGCCCAACTCCCAGCTCACAACAGCCATTCCGTCCCACCTAAGGGGAAGAAAAAAAAGCAGAAACACTTGTGAAGTTCACAGCCCAGAGGTACAGGCTCATTAAAAGACTGAGACCTGAATATAGGCTAAAGGACCCTTCCCCTCCCCCAACTCACTTCACTCTTTTACCAAAGGCCTACTTAGAGCATTTCCTTTTAGCCACCTGGTACATCATATTCACTTATAAATAAAAAAAGTTACAAGGCATGCCAGAAGACAAAAAACACAATTCGAAAAGACAGAGAAAGTATCAGAACCAGATTCAGATATGGCAGGGATACTGGAGTTATCAAACCAGGAACTGAAAACAACTATGATTAAGATGTTAAGAGATCTGATGGATAATGTAAACCGCATGTAAGAACAAATGGGCAATGTAAGTGGAGAGAAATTCTAAGAAAGTACCAAAATGAAACGCTAGAGATCAAAAACACTAAGAGAAATAAAGAATGCCTTTGACAGGCTTGTTAGTAGATTGGATATGGCTGAGAAAAGAATCTCCGAGCTTGAAGATCTCTCAACAGAAACCAGCCAAAGTTAAAAGCAAAGAGAACAAAAGATTAAAAAAAAAAAAAACCAGAACAGTATATCCAAGAACTGTGGGGCTACTACCAAAGGTGTAACATACGCGTAATGGGAATTCCAGAAGAAGAAAGAGAGAGAGAAACAGAAGAAATATTTAAAACAACAATGACTGAGAGTTTCCCAAATTAGTTTTAGGTAACAAACTACAGATCCGGGAAACTCAGAGAACATTGAACACAGTGAAATGCCCCTAAAACTACATCTAGGCTTATCATTTTCAAACTACAGAAAAATCAAAGATAAAGAAAAAATCCTGAAAGAAGCCAAAGGAAAAAAACACAATACCTATAGAGGAGCAAAGATAAGAATTACATCCAACTTCTCCTGAAAAACTGTGCAAGCACGAGAGTGAAGTGAAAGGTTTAAAGTGTTGAGAGGAAAACACCCACCAATCTACAATTCAGTTCCCTGTGAAATTATCTTTCAAAAGTGAAGAGGAAGTAAAGACTTTCTCAGAAATTGAGGGAATTTGTTGCCAGTATACCTGCCTTGCAAGAAATGTTAAAAGAAATTCTTTAAAGAGAAGGACAATAATGTAGGTCAGAAACTCAGATCTACATAAAGAAAGAAGAGTATCAAAGAAGGCAGAGGTGAAGGTAAAATAAAAACTTTTATTTTTATTATTAATTGATCTAGAAAATAAGTTTATTTAAAAAAACAATAGCAACAATGTATTCAAGTATGTGTATCTCTCTACATAACCTTTTGTGTGCTTATGTATAAGTGAAATGAATGACAGCAATGATACAAGGGACAGGAAGGGAGACTAACACTAGCCCCCAAGTCTGAAGAAGTGGGTGCCAGCTCAGTGCCATGTGGGCTGTCTGCCACCCCACACAGGTAGCAAGAAGCCCCCGGAGAGACGACCAGAGTTGGTCACATCATTTTCGAGCAAGAAGGGATCTTAGGGAGCCTTTTAGCTCAGCTTCCTGAGCCCTTGGTGAGGGCCGGTTCTGGCACTCCCTTCCTGGTGTGACACGGATAGACCTGCACACCCTCCAGGACCCCAAGCCCCCTGCAGCCTCCAAGCTGCTGTTCATCTCAGCCATTCTCTTCACAGAGGGGCCAACCCCCATTCAAAACACCACCATACAATTGCAGCCTTATTCCCATTATTTAAGAAATGAATATCTTGGTATATCTTTTCCAATAATAGGTTTCATTAAATTAAACCCAAGGCACTTACAGTTCCTGGAAATAGCAGGCTGATCCAATTTGGCAGACATGTGCTGAATTTCTTTAGAAATCATCCCATTGGTTTCTGAGGCTTCTGGTGATCAAGGGCATAGGCTGCCAGGGTTTAAATCCAGGCTCTGCCACCTGTGGCTGTGTGACCATGAGCAAGTCACATCACCTCTCTGGTCTTAGCATTCCCATCTCTATAATATGGCAACAGCAGTTCCTACCTCCCAGAATTGTTGTGAGGGTTAAATAAATTCACATAACGCTCCACAAGGTTAGCTGTAAACATGTACACACAGACTTATAGCGCAGCTCTCGTAGGAAAAGAGACGTGGCCAGGAAACTCATTGCCATCCAACAGGATGCAGGGAAAGTGGTTACTTCTTTAAAGTTGAGAGCAGGAGGAAGCTGCCCTAGACCCTCTCCCCTCTCCTTGCTTTGTTTTGTCTGTCAAGCAGAGGCCTCCTTTCCACTCTATTTCTTAACTGAGTAAACTTCATGATTCTAAATGCAAACACACCCAGAGCGGCACAAACAAGCACTGTTCTCTGTACACACAGCTTCCAGGAGAGTAAGATGAGTGACGGGGTGGCTGCTCAGAGACAGAGATGGAGCCCGAGCAGCTGCTGCTTTCCGCCAACAGGCCCTGCAGTTTCGACCCATTTGCTCCTTCTTTGTCAGATTGTTCATTCACTCATTCATTCATTCATTGACTCATTCATCCATTTATTCATTCATTTATTCAAATATTTGGTTTCCCGTCTCATGGGCTCGGATTTTGGCCCCTCATTCTCACTGATCTGTTAACTCCTTGATATCTTCAAACGGGTATTTTTAAATTTTTGTCCAGATTTTATTATTTTTTAAATTTTCTATTTCTCTCATTTCTTCTCATATTTTATTTATTTTATTTTATTTTTGGCTGCATTGGGTCTTTGTTGCTGTGCACAGGCTTTTTCTAGTTGCGGCGAGTGGGGGCTACTCTGTGTTGCGGTGCACAGGCTTCTCATCGTGGTGGCTTCTCTTGTTGTGGAGCACGGGCTCTAGGTGCGTGGGCTTCAGGAGTTGTGGCACGTGGGCTCAGTAGTTGCCATGCGAGGACTCTAGAGCGCAGGCTCAGTAGTTGTGGCGCATGGGGCTTAGCTGCTCCGCAGCATGTGGGATTTTTCTGGACCGGGGCTCAAACCCATTTCCCCTGCATTGGCAGGTGGATTCTTAACCACTGCGCCACCAGGGAAGTCCCCGGTTTTGTTATTTTTTAAATGAGAGGATTGGTTCAGAGACCCCAGCCTGCCATTGTTGGAAGGAGAACTTTCCCCAAACTCCGTACATGAAAACTTGGAAGCACCTTAAACCAAACAATGGGGGTCCATTATGGTATATCCAGGTAAATGGAATAATACACTGCCACTAAAAGTATTAAAATATATTATTATTATGCTAAAATACTAAAAATAAAATTTTGAAGAAAAATCAGAATATAAGTTTTTTATATTATCCCCATTTTTTGCAAAAATAAAATGTCTGTCTGAGCATAGATGGCTAGGAAGAAAGAGATCAAACTATTTATAGTGGTTACTGCTCAACAGCTGGGTTTCTTCTCCATATGCTTCTATAAATCCTAACTTTTATGCCTAGAGAATATATTACTTCTATAGTCAAAAAAATTAGGAAGAATTATTTACCTTTGCTTCAGACATGCAGAATTGCTGGGTTATATCGTCAGTACGTGCCCCTGTGTCCCACCTGTACGAATGTCCACAGGGAGGCCAGTGTTGCTTGGTGAGGGTCCTTGGTCGTTTCAAACCAAGAAGCTTTGTAAACCTGATTTTCTCTGAGTCTGGGGGGAGGTGAGGAGGGCGCTGGCTGTGTCTCCTGGATGTTTTGCTTGCTGTTCAATGTCTTATCCTATCTCTGTCTCATCAGTACCTCTTGGTGAGCATTTATTGACAAGCCATTGCGTGCTAATCACGCTAAATGGACCCAGTTATGAAATGTTTGTGCTGGATGGGAGCTGAGATACTGTAACCAGATGAAGCCTTTGGCATGAGACACACAAGCCCCAGCTGGGCTGCTCTAGATGGTGTGTGTGTGTGTGTGTGTGTGTGTGTGTGTGTTCAGGGGGAATTCCACCCATCCCTGAGGTCCCCCATCCTCTCCCCAGCAGGTGGCTTCTGGGGCAGGCCTGTGGGGCCCAATGTCCTGTAGAACATCCTGTGAACACAGATGCTCTGGTCTTCTCCCTGTGGAGGTGGGGCTGTCACCCCCCCCCCCCACCGCCACTTACTAGGTGAGGCCACCATGTTCTCTTCACAGGACACTGTTCAAAACCCTCCATGCTGCCCCGCGCGTGGCCCTGCCCACCAGGCCCCTCCATGTGGCCCTTGACGCCCCATGCCTTGTCAGTCATTCTGTCCTTCAGATGTACCCTGGCCCTTCCTGGCACAGGGCATCCTATGTCACAACTTCTCCCTTTCCACGTACCTGCTCCCTTCACCTGCGCACCCCTCCACCCTCCTCTGAGATGCCCACTCGGTGAAGTCACCACGTTCGCTCTTCACAGCATCACGCAAAAGGGGCACCGTGACTCACCGTGTGGGGAGAGCCCCCCGGCATCCTCAGGGCCTCGTCTCAAGCCCCTGGCCTCTCCGTGTCGTGTCCTGTTTTACTAACGGGGGCGGCCCACGGGGGTCTCAGGAGAAGAGTCACTCTAGGAAAGAGCTCAGAAGGCTGGCCGGTGGGTGTAAAATGCAGGCACGTAGCCGTCACCTGGAGCTGGTTACTGTCACAGCATCAGGGCAGGGCTCGCCCGCCTTCTACATCCAGGCCTCCTCACCACTCCTAAAAGCTCTGATTTCTGGTTCAAGTCTTCCTCGCCCTGAAAAGGTAATGCAGCCCTGCAGCCTCTGCAGCCTGGCCCCTTGAACTCGCCCTCCTACTCGCTCTCTCTGCAGACATTGCCTCAGATGCCGACTCACTTCCCTCCTCTCGACTCCGACCCCGACAGAGAGGCTGGTCACTGGCTTTCTCCATCCATTTCTGGGGTGTTGCCCCAGCAGGAAGGAGTGGTTTCCTGTTCACATCCTGTGCTTTGGGCCTTGTGAAATCCTGGTGGACAGCGACGCCCAGCAGGGCTGAGTGTGCCTGACGGCTGCCGTGGTCCGGCTCACCCGTCCTGAGAATGAAACACTGAGAAAGGGTGTCACCCCAGTGGGTCAGGCCAAACCAGTAGTTATCACAGCCCGGGGCCTGGGGACCACGGGTCCGCTTTGCAGCCATTTGGCTGATGGTAAACTTTTACTACACAGTGCAAAAGCCATTTAGCACCTTTGAAGAAATTGGAAATGTGTGTTTCATGTGTGGTGGTGCTGAAAATTGAGAATAATGACAGAATTATTAACAACAGGCTTCCCGGGCTTGGACTCTTAATTGCCTGTGGTCTGTAATGCTGACAAGCGCTGCAGAATCCAAACGTGAAATATTTAGTCTTGGGAGCCTGAGAGAATGGCTCCTGATCCTTTTGTTTATTGGTTGTGAGAACTGCTTTTGGGGTAGAGAGATGTTGTAAAAGCAAGAAAGAGCATAGAGCTCAGAGTCAAGGGGCCGGGGTTCCCACCCTGATTCTGCTCTCAGTGGGGCCTGAGGCTCCCACGGCTCTCAGGAAGCAAGGTAAACTGATGAGGGCAAACGCATTCTGTGCAACAATGCATCTGGCAGGGTTCTGCCATGGCTCTGTAGGCAGCTGGGCTGGGGAGAGGCTAAGCTAAGGTTGAGCAGCGGGCTTTCCTGCGGGACTTCTCAGAGCCTTTAATAGCATTGTAATGAAGGTGATATTTATTAAGCACTTACTCTGAGCTATCACAGTGCTAACAGCTTTGCAACTGGCCTCATTTTTATCCTCATTAACAGGCAGGAGAGGAGAAGCTGGGGCTTAGAGGTTACACAGAACTTCCCTCCTGTTCACAGAGCTAGTGAGTGGAAGTGTCTGGTCTTTACCTTGGGTCTTTCTGACCAGAGAGCCTGGGCTCTAACCATTATACCTCTGTCTCTCTATCCTGTCCAGAGAACCCCGGGTGGAACCTTGAAATCATGTAGTTCAATGCTCCCATTTTCCAGATCAGAAGATGGAGGCTCAGAAGACGGAGGCTTCTCTAGGCCTCCGAGAGGATGAACTGCAGGACTCCTGTCCTCCGTCCTCCACTGTGCCCACATCCCTCTTTCTTTGGTGCTCCTGTGGGGCCCCATGGAGTAGGAGGGGGAGGGCATCTGGGCCATCTGCACAGGTGTTGGTAGAACGTGCCCTCAGGTGCCTTACTACCTGGCTCCACCCCCTGTGCTGTGCAGCTCTGAGCGGCTTACTTAACTCTCTGTGCCCTAACGCCTGCGTCTGTAATAGTGCCCCTGACTCACAGGCTTGAGGTTGATAACAGAGTTAATATGTGAAATGGGGAAAAGTCATAGCTGCAGGGCCAGTGACTTTCCCCAACCCACCTGTGGCCTAGAACCTGCCCTACTCAAGGGATGGGTCAGCCAGGCGGCTCCTGCCAAGGGAGGAATAAAACTGGCAACGACTTCTTCCTAGAAGGAAACAAAAGCTTGTGTGAGACTGGAAAATAAACCCTTCTTCTCCGAGGCATGTCAGTGAGTGGCCAGCAGATGGCAGAAGCAAGCCAGGAAAGGGAGCCTCTGCCCCGCCTGCTGGCAGCAGCCGCCTTAGAAAAATCCCGTGGTGTTTGCTTGTTGTATTAAGAGATCTCCAGTGTAAGAGCCATCCTTCACCCCGAGCAGGATTCTAAACAAACAGCATTGGCTTTGTGGCCGGCACCAAGGACCCCAGGGCTCCCGTGTACTCCCAGTGGGCACCGATGCCCACCTGCTCCCAAAAGTTGGCCCCCTGCAGAGAGGACTGGCAGTTCTCTCTGCTCCTTGACTGCAGAGAACATTCCTACTGGTGCACCAAGGCTCAGAGAGATGCTGCCTTTAAATAGGGGGCTCTTGACAATGCTTCCGTGAGGCCCGTCCTGCTGCTGTGGTTGATGATCCACTCGTCGACACGTATTTATGGGCCTCAACTGTGTGCCTGGGCCTCTTCCAGGGTCTGGAATGCAGCGTGACCAGCACACACCAGGTCCGTGACCGCCAGGAAGCTCACATTCCAGTAGCAGGGAAAGAAAATAACTAGCAAGGAGTTAAGACAAAGTGGGATCGCGCAAGGCGCGAGAAAGAAAACCGGATTAGGGGAGGCGAAGAGGGTGTCAGGTGGGATTTATTTGAGGCACAATTTTAGGGAGGGTGGCCAGGGAAGGAAGGCTGAGACCTGAGTGGCCAGAAGGAGCCGCCGCCCGGGGAGCTGGGGGGGGGTCCCAGGCAGAGGGGGCAGCTGGCTTAACTCTGGAGGCGGGATGGGCTTGGGTGTTCAGACCAGAGAGGAGGCCAGTGTGGCTAAGCAGCATTCACTGGGGGGAGGGGAGGGGAGGACGGGGGTGGCAGGGGCCCAGGCACCTGCAGGGAGGGTCAGGGGTGGGAATTCCACCTGCAGAGCACGTGAAATTGTCCGAATGGTTCAACCTGACCGGTTCTGTGCAGTTCCCTGAGAATCCGGTTCTGACTCTCGCAGACCCTCTCATTCCGCCGGCCCCTCCCTCCAGTGGATCAGGCTGCCCAGGCATCTGGAAATATCTTCAAGTCTTCAAGCGGCTCCTCGCTATGTCTTGCTGACATCATTTCCAGCGGTCTCCTGTGGGTGGCTGCCCCCTCTCTCACCTGCACATCTGGCTCTCGCCTCCCCACCAACCCCCCTTTCAGCCCCAGGTCTAGGGAGGCCCGGAGCAGTTTCCTGGGGCCTCTTGGGGGTGCTCAGGCCAGGCGGAGCTGGCGCCAGAGGCCTCCATCCTCCCTTCTCCAGTTTGACACGTTCCTCTCCTGGAGCTTTAAAGCCGAGACGTGGTCTCCACATCTGAGAAAACAGTTAAACTGACAATTCCTCGCAGACTCTGGTTCAAATCCTTATTAGGCTGTTAAGTGAGAGGGGATTTCACTTCCTTCCAGGGGCCTTCGTTTCTGCCAGTTCCCAGGCCTCCCCTCAAGGCCTTGCCCATCCTGTCCTCCTGCAGTCGCCTGATGTGGCCAGGGAAGCAGCCGGGGGTCCTGGCAGCCTCTGGGGAAAGTGGGACCCGTGCAGTAGGGCTGAGGGTTGGGAGTCCCAGAATGGGGCCCAGGGGAGGGCGGGGTGGGGACCCAAAAGTGACCAGCAGGTAGTAACTGAGGGGTCCTTGGAGAATGTGTTCTAGTGACACGGCCATGAAACACCTGCCTCCTGTCTGTGGGGATTTTACAGCTCTGCTCTGGACATGCACAGAGAAGTACCTATAAGCACGCATCCATACGTATAGACACACATATATATACTTACACATACACACATAGACCTACGCATAGACATACAAATATACACACACGCATAGGCATGTACATATGCATACACAGACACACATACATGTACACGTACATATATACCTATGCCTACATGTACACATATACTCCCAGATATGTGTATACCTACATGTACACATAGCTATGCACACATACGGATGCATATATAAACAATGTAGATATATACCTACATAAATCATCCAGCCTGGGTCCAAACCCGGTCCACTGAGGTCGGCAGGGCCTTTGGGGAGCTGCCTGCCCGCTCTGGGCTTAGTTCTCATCTGCAGCGGGACAGGGTGGCGGTGCGTTTTCAATGAGAAGATGCACGTGGCACACGTTCCCAGTGGAGACATGGCCACAGCATCCAAAGGGCAAGGGCTGCAGGTCCCTGTACCCGGGAAGCCCAGGTGCACCTGCTGCAGGTGACCGGGCATTGTGACCCTGGCCCGTGCCTTTGGGGTACACTGTGAACACGAGACTTCCTGGGGGCGCACACGGCCCGCTTGAAAACTGGATGCTGCTGCACGAAACAGTGGATTTGAGGACAAACCGAAACAAACTTTCCAATGGAAGCCGGGGCTCTCCCTGTCCTGCCTGAAATCAGTGTCCCACTTAGGGAGGCACAGTCCAGCCACCAAAAGCCCTCAAGGTGAGTGAATCCCCAGTGTGAATTTCTCAAGGAACTTTCAGAAGGTCCGGTCAGTATTCCTCTCCACACCTTAACCCCTCTCCTGGCTTTCCCCTCCCCCACGCTCTCTCACCGGTGCCTTTTCCAGGGACTTCCTCTTCCCCAAACTCTCTGGCTGAGGCATCCTCAGGGGTCCTTGTCCTGCTTTTTGCTCCACGTTTTCCTCCTGCCTCGTCCCTCCTCCTGGTGATGTCACACCAGCCTGGGCTGGCGTGGGGATGAGGTGGATGTGGGGAAAACAGCGGAGGGGCCGTTTTCTTGAGCAGGTAAGGGGAAGAGGAAGGCTGGTCCCTCCCCCACCGTGGTCAGAGTCGTCCCTGTGACACACAGTTATTGCTCAAGGAACTTTGGGGAGACGAGACCAAGTACTGAGCACCTCGCCACCCACACTTCCATGACCTGAATACTCACCTTAATGACTTGTCAAATTCATTCACAGAATAAAACTTCCCTGAGATGGATCTGTGAGGATGTGCAGTGGAAAGCACGGCACGGCTGTGAGGCCGGATGCAGGCCGGGCGAGCGCTGCAAGTGCACCCTGGCTCTCCTCCCATCAGGCCTCACACACAGGCTGTGCAGGCAGGTGTGTGTGTTATCCCCCCACCTCCCGGGCTGAGCCCTCCGTGGTGCCCTGCTTGCTCCTGCAGGGCGCTGGGGGTACTCCTAACCGCGCTCTAACTTACGGAGAGCCTATCTTCAATCTGTGCCTGCATTTGTGGGGTTACGTTTTATACCTGCCCCTTGCAGTGTAGAAAGAAAATAGATTTCGAATCTGGTTCTGTTCAGTGCAGTTAAATACTGCATGTAAACATTCCCCTCCATGAGTTCATTCGGTGTGGACTAATTAGAAAGTAGGTGTTTTACATATTTGCGTTACGCAAAAATCCTTAGTGTGTTGTTATATAGGTGTTTTGGAGTGTTTTAGTGATGCCTGGAAAATTGGTTGGGGGTTTTTGGACGGTCTGGGAATGTGTTATTGTTTTTTCCCATTTCACATAATGGGATATGAGCTTCCGAGGAAAATTTGCTCTGCAAAGCATTTCCAGGAATTGATAATATATGGATAATGAGGGTTGCCTGCCTTTTACCTGATCTGCACTGCTGGTCGGGGGTCGTTCTCACACGACTGGCCGAAGCCAAACAGACTGAGAGTCAGGGAGAGAACAGGGGTTGACACAATGAATCCCTCCCTCTTTTTGTTATTAACAAGAAAATTAATAAGTGCCTCAAAGAACCCTGCTGGGTGAGCAGCTGATGAAATGCTCTCTTAGGGGCTCCCCTGCGAGTTGTCTGGTAGTGGCTCCCCCGCCACTACGGCAGGGGAGGGGACTTTGCAGCCACGCTGCAGCTGGACGCTGGTCCAACTGAGGGCTCTGCCAGGCCGGGATGCAGAGCCCTGCCTCTCATGGTGCCAGTCGTGGGGTGAGCTGAGCCTGTAATTAGTTAGAGCTGCAGCTGATTGATTTTCTCAAGGCTGGCACTCACCTCGGGGCCTGGGAGGCCCAGGGGGGTTCTGTTGTGCCAATGTGCAGCCTGGCTGCCCGTGTGCCAACTGCAGCTGGGATTTCACTGCAGCCTTTCCTGCAGCAAACCAGGGATGGCCTCAGCCCTGCCTGTCACCGTGGCATGGACTGTGTGAGCCCGCTGCACCTGGCGGCCGAAACAGCCTGGATTCTGCCAGAAGATGCTTGTGGCCTGAAAGCTCACTTTGCCGTCACTCTACCCTGAGATGCAGCTTCCGTGCTGGCAGGATTCACGCAAACAGAAGTTGCTCTGCTCTTTCCTCCTCGGGCCTCCACTGCTGCCATTTGCCAGGGAGAGCCACTTGGTGATACTGTTAATTAAAACCATGGCACTCGGGGGCAGGAAACACACTTAAAACTCTGAAGCCATTTTTCCCTAATAGAAATCTTATTGTGGAGGTGTTTGTGGAGGTCGGGCTGACCAGGAAAACCTGCCAGCCTCAGATGAACTCCAATAGCTTTACCTAATTTACTCACCTGGGGGCCTGGAGGCAGAGCGGGGAGAAGGGCCTGCCATCGGCAATGGATCAGGACGGCCACCCTCACCTCTCACCCTAGATTCTGTCCTGGGACTGGGAGATGGGAGGAAAGAGCCAGGCTTTCGTGGAGGAATCAGGAACTGCGGAGTGGATGCTTTGGAAATCGCTGACCAGGCATCTGGGAGTGAGCCTGACTGGCCATCTCTGTGCTGAGCTGTCTATAGTCAGACGGCTGTTGTCACCTGGAAATTAATTTTAAAGTGGCGGCTGTGACTGGGGAGTGGCTCTATGCTGGATCCATTAGTCACCCACACAGAATTTCCCCTTTCCATGTTTCCTGGCCCAAGTCGCTACTTTGAATGTTGACGACTCCTTGGAGCTGGCAGCATCCAGCAGACCTAGCTGGCTCCTTGGAGAGAAGCTGGAGTGATTTGAACAGGCCCAGAGGGAAAGGGCAGCAGAAAGCCTCAGGAATGTGCGGGCCCAAGCCTTCTGCAGTGGAGGGAGTCGTACTCCTGCCGCAGAGGGGTTAACTTATTCAGGGTTCTTGGCTAATTTGTGAAATTACCTCTTCTCACGGGGCTGGGAGAGAATGGTCTTAAATAGGAGCAGTTTAATTCTTGGATCCTGGTCCTAGTCAACGAAAAGCCAAATTTTATCCTCTCTCCTTCACTTGCCCATTTAAAGCCTGAGGCAGTGGGGCTGGGAGGGTGAGGGCTGGAGTTGCTATGGAAACTCAGGGCCTGGAAGTGGACACAGCGCTTGAGTGCAGATGGTGGTCCCTGTGCCTGACACGGCCTCTCCTCCTCTCCCCCGCCTTCGAGCTCTGCCTGCCTGTGGTCCTGGAGAGACATGGAGACCACAGAGCCCGGCCTGCCCTTCAGGCACCCTGGCTTTCCCAGAGACTCGCATTGCCCTCCTATAGGCTCCTTCCAGAATGTTCTCCAAATTCTCTCCCAGTTCAACTCCTTTATCTCCATAGCAAGCAACGCCCCATGATTAATGGCCAGACCCAATACTGTCTTTTATTCCTGGCACCTTGGCCTCTGGTAAGCAGGTGGGGGTCTCCTATGCCTAGGGGCTGCATCCCACTGGTTCTCTTGAAGCTCAGAATCCTTCAGTGGCCAGCATTTGTGCAGTACAGACATCCCTGCAATACAATAAAGGATTTGTCTGGCCTTTATCCCTGGTTTCTGAGAGGAAACTTCTACATCTTTAGAATTTCCTGGGTGACAGCAGTATCTTTGCTATTCATGGGGGCCCCTTGGACCAGACCTGGGTTTATGCTAATGAGATAAGTCAGGATGAGGCTGCTAGAAAGATCAATCATGTGGTCAGAGGACTGGGGCTTAGACCTCTGTGATATCACACATTGCGGGAGGGGAGGGGGCTAGAGGGTGAGTTCAGTGGTGCAGCCAGTGATCCAGTCATCCTGCCTACAGAGAAAGCTCTGGACCCCAGGTGCAGGTGAGTTTCCTGGGTGGTGATATGCATCCATGTGCTAGAAGGGGGACGAGACGAGCCCTGATTCCAAAGGGAGACAGCACAGAAGCTCTGTGTTTGGGGCCCTCCCAGGCCTGGCCCTAAGCATCTCTTCATCTGGCTCCTTTTCACTTGTGTCCTTCGTTACAATGCTAACCCTAAGTACAACGGTCTCCTGAGTTCTAGGGTCCTCCTCCTGGCAAATTACTGAACCCAGGGAGGTTGTGGGAGCCCAAATCTGTAGCCAGTGGGTCAGAAGTGCAGGTGGCCTGGGGACCCGGGAGCACTGGGCTGGCATCTGAAGGGAGGGGCTCTCATGGGGACCACCCCCTCGCAACCTGTGAGGTCAGAGCTAAGTCCGGGCCGTGCACGCCAGGTCGCGCTGCAGTCCCTCAGTACGAGTTCGGGGAAAGGAAAAGGAGGCACCTCCGCACTCCGACACGTCGGCTCGGCGCTTTCCTACGCTGGCTGCTCCTTGAGGTCTCCCGAGGGGCTGTTAGGGACACGAGCTGCCTGGGGCCCTTCCTGAGCGGTCTGCTTTGGTGGGTGAGCAATGGGTGCCTGGAATCTGCCTGTTTAACAAGTTTTTGCAGGAAGTTCAGAGGCATAATCGCATTTGAGAGTGACTTTCTCAAGGAGCAGAGCACACGTTCCGGGCAGAGAACATCTGCTTGAAAGGAGAGAACTTGCAGGAGGCCATTTGCCAACATTCAAACCAAAGGGAACAAAGGGATGGCGGAGAAAGAGTTAAGTGCTGGGCGCAGGGCACATTAAGATCTGTGTCTGGAAGGGCACAGCTTGAAAGCCAGGGTCACCCGGCCTGTGCTGTGACACAGCAGCCACGTGAGAGGCCTTCTTGCCTCTCAGGACGCTCTCCCCTGCCTCCAAGGGCCTCCGGTTTTTCCTTAGGGTCAAGGCATAGTGCCCTCTGAGGGGACCGGGCTGGAAGCCACGAGTTGCTGCTGGCAGGGGCCGGGGACCTCAGCAAATGGAGCTGTGAACATCTGGATGTGGGGCACAGGGCAGACATGCCTAGAGAACTGGTGGCACCTGATTAATTGGCCATGACAACTTTCTCATGTCTGACCCTTTTCCCTTCTCCCCGGCCACTGCCCTGAGCCACTGTCAGCTTCCACGGGGGCGATGCCCACTGGCTCCCTCTCATCTCCCTGCTGCTTCTCTTGCCTCCATGCAGCCTTTCCTCCTCACAGCAGCCAGGGTGCTCCTTTTAAAAGTCAATCAGATCATGTCTCTTTTGCTGAAAATCCTCCAATGGACTGTCCTCTCACTGGGAAAAATAGGAGCCCCTGTGGTGTGTCCCCGCCTGTATCCTCCACCTCCCTTGGTCCACGCCCGTACCAATTCGCAGCCACACCGGCTCCCTTTCTGTTCCTTAGCGAGTCCCACGCTCTCTTCTACCGCAGGGCCTTTGCATAAGATGTTCCATTGCTGCAATGCCCTGCCCTCCCTCCCACACTTGGCAGGGCTGGTTTCTTGAATTTTATCATCAGGCCCTAATGTCCCTCTTCAGAGAGGCCTTCCTTGAGCAGAACAGATAGACAGGTTACCCTACTATTGTCCAGGACATAATCCTGTTGCCCTTCAAAGAATTGGTCAGGCTTCTTAATGTGTGTTTGTTTACCTGTTCGTTTTTCCTGTCTTTTCTTCTATGCTGTTGAATGTTCCATCCAGTGCCTGGCAGACACTAGGTGCTTATTTCAGTTCAAGTGGCAATAGGAGTGTGGCAGGCGATAACCCTGACACCCTCGGTGGCTTACCTCAGAAAGGGCTCCTTCTTGATCACAGGGCTTGCCCAGTGCCGATGGGTGGGGACTTCTGCTCGCCACACTCCAGCTAAAGGGGGTTCTGCCACCATGCAGCCGCTTCATCCCGACTAAACATCCTGCAAAGTTTGCCAAAGAAGAGGAGTCAAGAGAAAAAGGAGATGCATGGTTTTCACAGCATGGCAGCCCCATGTGCCACTTCTATTCCTGGTCTATTTGCCCCATCCAGACATATGGCTCCAACTTACTGCAGAAGGTCCGGGAAACGGAGGGGGCAGGTGGGATGCCGGGTGAGCACGAATGGGAAGAACCTGGGGAGCCAGGAGATCTATAAGCCAGAGGTCCCATAGGGGGCGGGAGGACCACACCCACAGCAACGAGCACAGAAGCTTCCCCGAGATTTTCCCTGCCTGTATTCTTCTAGAAACTAATGGTCAGGCTGAAGAGTGGGCAAGGACTCGGGACAAATCCTCCATTTCCTTTTGCACGAGCCCTGGCCTGTGTGACGGAGTAGCTGTGTCTTCCGCGGGCAATGTAGATATTAGGAGGTGGACAGAGACTCTGCAGCCATTATCAGGCTCTGCTTGCCTAATGTTCCATGAAGCACCTTGGAAAACAGACCGCCGGGGGAAATAAGTGATCGCGGGGGCACCGGCGACCTCCAGCTGGCTTCAGGGATACTCCCTTTCCCTGTGCGGCCTCCCGCCCTCCTTGTGGGCTCCTGGGAAATGGGCGGCAGAAACCAGCCCAGTGATTCACCTCCCGCCTTCCTGTGACTTCCTCCCCGTCCAGTGCATGTCACGTTTAATTATAAGGCTGTGGATGGCGGGGATGTTAATTATAGGGCTGAGGCTGTGTTACCTAGAGAAAGTCGGTGCACATGGAATCCTGCTTTCGTCAAGGAGGAAAATTGTATTTTTCCTGATCTCAAAAAGAATGCCAGGGAAAGGAGCAGAGTCACACTTAGGAGTTGTAAACTAATGAGATTCAGTTTAAAAAAATTAAAAACCTTTTTATATGCAGAAGATTGGGAGAATCCATTTCCGGCATTTGGAGTTTCTCCTCAGCTGCGTTACCTGGCAGTGGTCTGGTGAGGGGCAGTGGCTTTCCTATGGGGAGGGTTGGGGTGCTGTCTTAGGTAGAGCCAGCTTGGCTCCTGGTGTAAAGCCAAGAGTAGGTTAGGCTGGGTTTTCTAAATACATAGAGCAAAAGCATTCCTTGGCAAGAATCTTTCTGGCAAAAAGCAAGCATGTATATTCCAAAGAGTAAGATGGGGTGAGAGTTTGACATATTTTGGTTTGTGAATAAATAAAAACCAAGCTAACACTGATAATAATAACAGCAAGAACTGTTCTTTGAGCTTGTGTTATATGCCAGGCCGCATTCCAAGTGCTTTGGGTGCACTCTGCCATTTAGTCCTCACAGCAGTCCTGGAGGTGGTTCCCACTTTAATCCCAGCGCTCATGTGTGTATGTATGCATGTGTGCACACACACATGTTCTTGCACTCGTATGTGCATATGCATCTGTTCCTCTGTGTGTGACACTTCGTACCCCACTTGGTGTCAGGCCCTTCATGTGGTCTCTTTCCTGGATCCCCCAATAGCACGATGAGGTTGGTACTGTCACCTGCTCCACTTCGCAGCTGAGGAGAGCACTGATTTTAGATGGAAACGGAGGCTGCACGGTGGAGGTGGGACCCGCACACAGATTAACCCAGTCACAATCCTGAGGACCCCTCTGGTCCTACACTACTCTTGGAGTTTAGTATTTTTCCTGTTTTTTTCTTTTATTCTCTTCTGCTTGGTGGGTGGTGGCTGGGACTGTTTGGGTGCAGCTTGTTAGAGGGTCAGGCCACTGGCTAACTTGTTCATTTTGCCTTTCCCAAGACTCGTGGGGCGCCATAAAAAAGTCAGCTTAAGTGATCAATTATTCAACACAAGGACAGAAAGCTCTGCACTGAGGCTATAAACAGCGGGTAGACAACGGTAATTTCTTAATAAAAGGAATTCCACCATGTTCCTCATCCTGTACTAGGAGAGAGTCATGGAATCGACTGAGTGAAGGCATCAAGTTTAAGCCGCTAATTACTTCTTAATCATGCAGAATAAAAGCTACATCCCTTAAAATACATCAGACAGCTAAACATAATCTTTGCTTTCCCCGGTATCATCTAAGGCATCCAGATGTTACTGTAATAACTGCTCCATGAACAGACACAAGACCCAGCTGCAGGGCCGACTTCTCAGCATTCTTATGCCTCGCAAAGTCTCTCCCCAGGCTGGGTTCTCCATAGCTGCTCAGCGTCGCCGCAGCCCTGCTGGGAGGGGACGGGCTGTGGGTACAAGCACACGCCAGAGGGAGGCCAGCGGGGAACCTGCCAAATCTGAGTGTGATTAAACCCAGGACCCACCTGAAACCTTTTGTCTGTGGTCCTTTAGCAAAGCTGAGGGGTTTGGGCGTAGAAGAGGATGACTTGAACAGGTTGGAATAAACTACCTCAAACACTGAGACATACTTAGGTGGCACAATTTAATTTAGGGCCATCAACATTAGTGATAGTGAACGTAGCTAACACTGACTGGGGGCTTATTACGTCTTACTGCGTTGAAGCATCCACTCTGTGAGATGGCTGTGTCACAGAATGAGATTCAAAGAGGTGAAGTGATTTCCCCGAAGTCCCTCTCTAAGTAAGTGGGGAAGGTGGAATCTGAGTACCAAAAATCTGGTTCTGCTATTTCACATGTTTCCATTTGGTTCAAGATGGCCTTTCATCTTTCCAAACAACTTCTGTAGGATCCATGATTTGGTAAAATAAAGTTGGTTTTGACATTCAGCAAAAGATCGCATTTTTAGCGTTTATTCTTTTTTATCTTATGTGTGTATAAAATGATACCTGCTCACTTGCTGTAAACATTTCGAACAACACAAAGCACAAAGACAAATTAGTGACCACCCAAATCCCATCCCCTAGTTTAATAGTTTGCTGAATATTCCTCTGGGCGTACTCCATCCCAGAATGTTCCATGATATGGGATACCCCAAAGTGCTCCAAGCAAGGGCTCTGCAGTCATGATGGCTGGGAGACTCTTGGAGGGTCATGATGTGTATCCTCACATTAAAGGATCTAAGATGTTCTGCGGTAAATGAACTCATTTGTCTTGATCCCATCTCATGCTCTCCAACCCAACTTGTCCATGGAATGCCTTATCCCATAACGTGGATTTGTGCTCCTTCCAGAGAGCGCACTCTGGGGAATGCTGGCCTCGACACCCTGCGCTCATCCACAGGCATTTATCAAGCAGAGACTCTGGGCCAGGCCAACGCTAGGCTCTGCAGGCTCAGGGCTGAAGGAGGCAAGCCCCCATTCCACAGTGCCCACTTTTTCTATTATTTCGAGATTTTCCAAGAATACAACCTTATTATCTACAAATTATGATTGTTTTGTCTCTTCCAACGTTCAGGACTGCTTTTATATTCTTGTCTAATTGCTTTGTTTAGCACTTCTGGAAAAATGTTATACAATAGTAGTGATAAAGGGCACTCATAACTTTGTGACTCTAATGGAACACTTGTAGCATTTTCACAATGAATTATGATGGTAATTTTTGGATTGAAATGTGTATTTAAAAAATATTTATAAAGCGCATCCCCTATTTCCATTTCAAGTATCAGAAGTGGATACTAAATTTTATGAAGTATATTTATGGCTTATTAATTGCATGCTTCTTTTCCCCTCATCCTGTTAATTTGGTAAAGGCATTTTTAAAAGTTTCCTAAACGGAACAGTTCCTGGACTGTGCACACCATCATGGTGTGTCATTTGCTTCTATTCGCTAACTACGTTCGAGCTGTTGGCATAAACCTTCTCTAACTACCTTTTCTGTGGTGATCTATGTCAGCCCTGGCTTCCAGGTTATACAGCCTTCATAAAAACAGTCAAGTGAGTTTTGTCTTTCTCTATGCACTGGAACTGTTGAAACAGTGTAGGAATAATCAGCTCCTTGAAGATTTGAGAAAACAAGACTCTGCCAAGCAGCAACTCCTGCCCTGCTATTATTGATAGTGTAAATTGTTTCAGCCACTTTGGAAAGTAATGTGTTAATACCTAGTTAAGTCGAAAACATTTATACCCTATAATCCCACAACACACTCCTATATCTGTAGCCTAGAGAAACGCTCTTACGTGCACAAGGAGACGTGTACCAGGATTTTCACTGCAGTGTTGTTTTGGTTAACAAATCGAAAATGACCTAAATGTTCTAATAGGGGATTGGATAAGGTAATTTATGCAACAGACTAATCTGTGGCAGTTGAAGTGATTGAATTAGGTCTCCCATATCAACCTGGAAAATTCTCAAAAACAAAATATGAGGGGGAGGGAGAAGAAAGTGAAAAAGAACATGTCCATTTAGATACAATTTGCATAAAAGTAACACAGGAAACAATACTACATACGATTTCTGGATGCACATCTATTATCAAAAGTACAAAAGGGAAGGATATACATCACTTTTAAGAATCCGGTTTCCACTGAGGAGGGAAAGAGAGGAACAGAAATGGTACTCGAAATGTCTTGGTATTATTTTATTCACTAAATCAAAAAGGTCTGCTCTAAGTACAGAACAACCATGGCATCTCCTAAAGCTGAGTGGTGGGACACGGGTGTCTGTTACATTAACCACATTTCGTTGATGGCCACGGCCTCTGCTGCCTTCATTAATTTTTACCTGGTTTCTCGAGAAAGGGCTGAGAGGTCTTCCAACATCACCTGTTATGTCTCTAATCCTTTCTCCTGTTTATGCTCTTTTCAGAGTTGGAGATGGAGGCTGGATGGTGACGACTGACATTCTCTGGGTACCCTGACCTGGATAACACGGTGCTCGGGATGCAGCAGGTATCCCGTAAACGTGAGGTGACATCACCCCCACCACCAGCATCACCCCCACTGCGGCTCTACACTTGTCTCCCCAGATTCTCTGCACCACCTGCCTCGATATGGACTGTGGTCACTTCCAGGTGGGTGGGAGCGGCACCTCGTGAGAAGTGGGGGCATGGGCCCAGCACTCACTGGGTCCTGTGCCTGTCACTTCTCTGCTCTGTCCACTTGCAGTACTGATTCCCAGGTTATTTTTCAGGACCTGTCCCACCGGGTTGGTGGCAATAAGGGGGCTGTAGCTTTCCCCCCTCCTCTGTCCTGCCCACGCACAGCACTTCCTCCTTCTCCCTGGCAGCCTGTTGCTCCGTCCCCAGCTTTCACAGCTTCTCCTCTTGCGTCTCCGTGAATTGAAATCATGTGTGTCCCCTGGCAGTCTCCTGCTGTGAGCCTGTTCTGATTGTAGCTGGTGGACTTCTGTCAGCGTCTATGGCTTGCGGGGGGGGGGGGGGGGGGCGGTTCTTGTTCCCTGATTTCAGAGGAGGCCAAGTTTACTTGTCCATGTGTAGATTCCTTAGGTCAGTGGTTCTCAACGTGGAGCAATGGTTCCTGCATCCCAGGGACATCTGGCAATGTCTGGAGACATTTTGGGTCGTCACACCTGGCTTGGGGGTGGTGATGCTTCTGGCATCTGGTAGGGAGACAGCAGGATGGTGCTCAACACCCCACAAGGCAGCGAGAGGACAGCTCCCACCCCAATAAAGAATGATTCTGCTCCAGCTGTAACCAGTACCGAGACTGAGAAGCCTTGCTTTAGGCTCAATGAGCCGTTTATTCAGGTCTGCCCCATTTTACGCAACGGCTTGGAGCCGCGACATGTGCTTCATCTGGTTTTATTTAACACGCACCAGGCTCCTGGTGCTGTACTATTGCTGGGTGACCTTCCATCTATCTTGTAACTTTGCTAATGTACACAGTACAAAATATCTACTTGAAGTCAGAAGATGCGTCTGAATCTTTGTTATGCCACTTTCTTCTGTGCATTCACTTAACACATCTTTGCAGAGCGCCTACGAGGCACCAGATCTGGAGCCAGACTATGCCCTTCTGGTGCTCACAGCCCAGCGGGAACACAGGAAGTAAACAAGTAAAGGGATAAAGCAAGGCACATTTAGGACAGCAGTGTTCAGTAGGAAGGAAATAGTTCCAAGAGTACACAGGCAGGTGGTGTATTAGTTTCCTGGGGCTGCTGTAACAAACTGCCACAATTTGACTTAAAACACCAGAAGCATATTGTCCCCAGTCTGGAGGCCAGATCTCTAATGCAGGTGTGGGCAGGACAGAGCTCCTCCGCAGGCTCCGGGGAGGGTCCTTCCTCCCCTCTCCAGCCCCTGGCGGCGTCAGGCCTTCCTTGGTTGTGGCTGCCTCACTCGGCCTCTGCCTCGGCTTCAAATGGCTTCTCTGTGTCTTCTCCTCTGTTTCTTATAAGGACACGTGCCATTGGATTTAGGGCCTGCCTGGAAAATGCAGAACGATCTCATCTCAAGATCATTAACTTAATTACACCTGTAAAGACCAGACCCTTTTGTCCAAATAAGGTCACATTTACAGGTTCTGGAGGTTGAGGTGTGGACATATCTTTCTGGAGGTCACCATTCAACCCGCTACAGATCCACATGATCTTCCCTGAAGTCCCCAGCTGATTTCCTTTTTTGATCTTTAACCATCAACAGGAGAGGCTGGATTAGACCAGGCAGGATTCACTAACCCTTCCAAAGCACACTGATGCTCAAACACGAACAGAGTTCTCACACCAAGAATAAGGCAGGCGGAAATCCTGTCTGTTGGCTGGACAGAGAAGCAGCGGGCTCTACCACCGTAACCCCCTTCCCCTCTTCCCCGCCTTCCAGACCTGCCCAGTGTCACCCTCCCTCCGTGCTCTTTATCTCATTGTTCCTGAAGCAGAGGCTCTGAGGCTGGAGCGTGCATCAGAATCACCTGGAGGACTTGGGTTTCAGGTTCACAGCCTGCACTTCTGACGAGTTCCAGGTGACGCTGAGCTGCTGGTCCAGGCACCACATGTTGAGGATCTCTGGGCTGAAACCGCTTCCTGCTGCTGCCGGCTTCTCGGCCTCTTGACCCTGGGATTCCCGCTCAGCCCCGCTTCCACCCGGCCCTTCCAGGTCCTGCCTCCTTTCCTCTTGTGTGGCATTTACTCTCGGGCTCCCCCGGTCACCGCGCTCGGAGCTCGTGTCTTGCAGCCAAGGACAGCGTCTGGTCCCCACGCCGCAGCGTCTAGCACAGCATCCACGTGGATGGCACGCATCAGATGGGTGGCGCGAGTGACGTTCACGCAGCCTTCCTCCTCGAGGAGCCGGTGGGCGCTGTGAGAGCTCGCGCGTCAGTGGGCTCTGAACTCCAGGCTTCCTGCCTCCAGCTGGTTGTCAGCACGGCTCCCCGGGCAAGCCATCTGCCCTCCCTGGGCCTCCGTTTCCTCATCTGCCAAAGGGGCGCAGTAGCACTTCCCTTAACGTCAGGACTCTCAGGTGTGGGGCACCTGAGCAGGGGGATGCTCACGGCATGGATGAAGGGCCCGTCGGTGCTAACCGTGGGGTTACAGCTTCTCTCCGGGACGAGGCGGGCCACGTGCGCGTGCTCCGCCTGCTGTGCTGGGTTTCAGCGTCAGGTAGAGCTTCTGCAGCTAGGCGTGTTCCTCAGCGGGTGCAGGGCCGAGAGAGGCCAAGCAGGGCCACCGGAAGAGCCTGGTGTGTTGACTGGGAGCGCTGGGCTCCTCCATAGCGAGGAGTCACTTCAGCTTTTGAAAGCCGTAAGACAGGTGCAGTTACGTTACAGTGTAGAGTGAAAATGCTCCTAAGTTTTAAGGTACAGTGTGCAGATTTTAGCAGTTCCTTGGGCAGAGGCCCTGCCCCTACAGGGGCCGTTCCTTCACTGCCCCACCCCCACCCTAGGGCGCCCTGCACAGAGCTGCACACAGGCCAGGGGCTCAGGCCTGGGAGAGGAGAACAGACTAGTGAAGCTGCCTTCCGAGCACTTCTCTTACCCTAACACAAATGCTTTTGCAACCCCTGTGCCCCAAGGCCATGTTTCACACTGAGGCAGGGTCTGGAGGCAGGAGCTGACACCAGGCAGCTCTCACCCTTGGAGGAAAAAAGCATTTGATTATTTGAGGCCAGAATGGTCCAGCCTTCACCTCCCTGGCCTTTTGCACTGGAACAAGGCCAGTCAGTTCTGTCTGCTCCTGCCGGTGGTGACTTGGTTTAATCACACAAGTGCGTGTCTGGGAGAGCTCCCTGGCTGCCTTGACTACACATCCTCACCCCTGCCCGGCCTCGCACACGCTCCCCAGGTCATTCATCTCATAAATAATTCCCGTTCATCCTTCCTGAGTCTTTTTCAATATCGCTTCTTCCAGGAGCTGTGCCTGACCACGTTTGTTTGCCGGACACAGTGTGCGGCACAGGGTGAATGTTTATGTACATTTAGGGAGTGGCCAGAGCTTAATATTCACGAGGAGCACAGCCCTAAGCATCCACACATGTAAAAATGCACGCTGTGCCTTTTCCATAGTGCTCCGCAGAAACTCAAAGGAGAAAACGCTTGTAAAAATACCTGATGAACTACAAAGCAGTGCCCATCCCGTGGTGAGAAAGCCCTTTCCCAGAGGATGGTCCAGAACACGATTGCAGTATGCCCTAACACACACCAGTGCCGTGTGCGGCCCAGGCTTTGCAAGGAATCACGTTAAAAGAAGCAAATTCCACAACCAAAAATGATTAGAAATAAATTGCAATCTTTTCTTGCTTGTCCACAAACATTAATGGGGATCCTGTTAGTAACCCAAAGCATCTCTTCTCCAAATTTCCTTTTCTCCCCATCACCTCATACCCTTCATGTTTCTCACCTGTCAAACCCCCAAATAAATCTCCTGACACCCCAAAGTAATCCTCTCTTCCTCTCCTCCTCTCCTGCCTCCCCTGTCATTATGTAGATTCTCCAGCCACTGGGGCATCTCCAAGTCTACCTAAAACCCAGATTCTTTATAACAAAGGAGAATCCTGGGACTTTTTCCCAGCTAGCCAGAATCCCTTCATTGTCCCTGCACCAGATCCTGACTCCTCAACCCCATTTCCAAATTGTGGGGAGGCGAAGAATTTGGGCTAGCAAAAGCAAGGTCATCTTTAGAGGATGGACGGTACAGTAGGAGGAAGTCTGAGGATTTTCAACCCCAGTCAGTCATATCTCATTGGCAGTCCTGCTTCTAATTCTGCACCATTTTCTAGTTTGTAGGCAAGCTTCCTTTCCATCATCTGTGTGTCTCCAGGCCAAACTTGGGAGGTGGTTCTCCCTCTGCCTCTGCCTTTTTTATTTTCATTTTTGCTTTTTTTCCAGATGAGAACACTGAGCTCAGGTAAGTGAAGTGACCAAACAAGAGTCACAGCACATAGGGGACAGAACTAGGATTAGACCACACAGTCTCCGACCCCGGGGTCCCCCGGTGCCAGCTCTGTCAATTAGCAGTTTACTAGCAAGCCGGCACAGCACACTAGTGAGCTGATGCTATTCCAATCATCCCCATGTTACAGATGAGTAAACCGAGGCTTAGAAAGCTAAAGTAACTTGCATGAGGTCTCACAATCAAAAACTGACAAATCTGGCATTTGACTTTGTTCAATTAACTGTAAGACCCATGGATATTTGCCTCTTCTATTCTTGTCCCATTATATATGATCAAAACTTTGTACTAGTTGTTTCATGTCTCTTTTTTTTTGCTGTATATATAGCACTTACCCTTGAAATATCAAGGAAGTCAGAAAAATGTGTTCTTTGCAACCCTTCTCAGTGCCTCCTTCCACCCATGTGCCCCAAGACCAGTGGCCTCACACCTGCCTCTGCAAGCCCTGCCCACCCTTGCTCTGGAGGCCACGGCTGCCTGCAGCTTCTCGGCCAGAGCTCACTGCAGTCAGGCTGTCAGGGTCAGACCTGGTATCTGCAGGGGAAGCTGTGGACACCTCCACCACCAATAACACCAGGTGAAGTTCAAGGCTGGGGGCATTCCCAAAGGGCTTAACTTTATTTTTTATAGTCTCAAGTGTGTTCTCTAGGTCTTTGGGGGGACTTTTGTTTACTTATGGAAGAAAACAAGCATGATCAATCTTCCCTGGACCTCGGGAGCAATACAATTTCATGAGGTTGGCGCCAGAGTGAGACATACGTGGGTTCAAGTCCCTGCTTCCCTTGCACCTGAGGGACCACGGGCAGCTGCTTCAGGTCCGGGGGGTAGGGCTGCTAAGTCAAATAGTATCCTTTCTGTGTGCAATAAACCATTTACTCACCCCTCCCATTCCTGGCACCCTAACTCAAAACCTAGACCCCATGGCTGTTTCACATCTCTCTTCTCTCTCCTTCCTCTGCCCTTCCTTCTCTCCAATTCCCATTGTGATAACAGTCATTCTGAGGTGTCAAGAAAGACCTTTTCTTTTTAATCAAAAGGGGAGAATTCTAACATTTAAGTCTGGATGCCGCCTTGAAAGGTCACCTGCTGTCCACCCCCGTCTTTAGACAGGACCACTTTCAACTGATCCAGACAAATGGAAGCTTTCTCTACACATTTGCTTAAAAAGGACGTTCCTTTCTCTTTTTGTGGTTTAGGAAAAGGCTAATTTTAACACATCAGAAGAGATACTTAAAGGACCGTGCAATATGAAGTCAAATGTGCCAATTATACCTGCGCCGTTCGCAGGTAACTGCATAATGAATGGGCTGCTTTTACAGGCGACCGTCTGGGCCAAGTCCTCGCACCGTCCGTAAGGGTCAGCCTTTCTCGTTCTTAATTTTGTAAGTCAGACGAAGCTATTCTATACGCGCATAGAGGGACCTGAAGGCGCAATCAGTAAATCGGGACAGGTTGGTTAAATTGATCTGTAAATGATAATTGTGGGAAAAGTCTAGCCCTTATGGCTTCCTAATCAAAAGCCCATCACCTGAATAGGTGAGTGCCTCCTGAAGGGTGAGTGCCAGTTTTTACACATTTTTACATATTTTTGATCTCATTATTTGAATAACTTAAAAAATACCCTAATAAAGGGAGGAAATAATATCAGAGCTTCCGGCCAATGGAAGAGAGAAGCACCTGCCGAGACCCATCACCTGCTTTTAAGGGAAACCTCTGACCCCTAAGCCAAGAGCCTCGGGGCTCTCACACAAGGGAGCGAGAGACGTGGAAGCAGAGCAGTGGGAATGGGAGACAGGAGTTGTCTCAGGACCGCCTGCAGTGGAGGATCGTGCTCAGAAAGGAAGGATGTGGAGGCTCGGAGGCCAAGGTGAGGGCTGTTCTGCCCCAGGGCCCCCTGAGCAGCCGAGGACGGGCCTGCGGTGCAGCATGAGCTTTTGGTTGGGGGTGAGCAAGGCCCAGGAAAGGCTCCCTCCTTTGCCTAAGCTCTGAGGCATCCCTTGGGTTGACCCCCAAGTCTTCACCCACTGAGCGGCCTGGCCCTGCTCTGCACCTCACTGTCTCTGAGCGAGTCTCAGCCGAGCAGTTTTAACTTCCAAAGACATTTGACGATGTCTGCAGGCATTTTCGGTTGTCACATGGGGTGGGGGGGAGCTGCTACTGGCATCCAGTAGAGTCCAGGGCTGCTGCTGAACACCCCACAGTACACAGGGCAGCCCCCCAACAGAAAACGAGCCAGCCCCAAATGCTGAGAAATCCTGTCTTGGAGCCTTTGGTTGCAATTCTTACAACTACAAAAGGCTGAAAGGCACTGCTTTCGAAGCAGGTGCCTGAGGAGCCAGCCCTTGCCCAGCTCCCTGCCAGCCACCCCACACGTCTGGGGATGGTGATGCGGAGGGGCCGGGAGGTCGTGGCCAGATGTGGACAGACACAGCAGTGAGAAGAGCAGGGAGCCGGCCAGGCCGGCCTGCTCCCACCACTCGGGACCCGAAACCACTCGGTATGCAGCAGAGACGTGCCAAGCAGAGCTCACACAGCTGCTGTGCTCAGAAAAGACGTTCTCCAAGACACTGGGCTGCAGCTTGCATCATAGCCCTTCCGGCAGTTCATCCGGAATGGAGTGAAGTCGGCTGACTGTGACCTGGGGAGCGTGTGCGAGGCCGGGCAGGGGTGAGGATGTGTAGTCAAGGCAGCCAGGGAGCTCTCCCAGACACGCACTTGTGTGATTAAACCAAGTCACCACCGGCAGGAGCAGACAGAACTGACTGGCCTTGTTCCAGTGCAAAAGGCCAGGGAGGTGAAGGCTGGACCATTCTGGCCTCAAATAATCAAATGCTTTTTTCCTCCAAGGGTGAGAGCTGCCTGGTGTCAGCTCCTGCCTCCAGACCCTGCCTCAGTGTGAAACATGGCCTTGGGGCACAGGGGTTGCAAAAGCATTTGTGTTAGGGTAAGAGAAGTGCTCGGAAGGCAGCTTCACTAGTCTGTTCTCCTCTCCCAGGCCTGAGCCCCTGGCCTGTGTGCAGCTCTGTGCAGGGCGCCCTAGGGTGGGGGTGGGGCAGTGAAGGAACGGCCCCTGTAGGGGCAGGGCCTCTGCCCAAGGAACTGCTAAAATCTGCACACTGTACCTTAAAACTTAGGAGCATTTTCACTCTACACTGTAACGTAACTGCACCTGTCTTACGGCTTTCAAAAGCTGAAGTGACTCCTCGCTATGGAGGAGCCCAGCGCTCCCAGTCAACACACCAGGCTCTTCCGGTGGCCCTGCTTGGCCTCTCTCGGCCCTGCACCCGCTGAGGAACACGCCTAGCTGCAGAAGCTCTACCTGACGCTGAAACCCAGCACAGCAGGCGGAGCACGCGCACGTGGCCCGCCTCGTCCCGGAGAGAAGCTGTAACCCCACGGTTAGCACCGACGGGCCCTTCATCCATGCCGTGAGCATCCCCCTGCTCAGGTGCCCCACACCTGAGAGTCCTGACGTTAAGGGAAGTGCTACTGCGCCCCTTTGGCAGATGAGGAAACGGAGGCCCAGGGAGGGCAGATGGCTTGCCCGGGGAGCCGTGCTGACAACCAGCTGGAGGCAGGAAGCCTGGAGTTCAGAGCCCACTGACGCGCGAGCTCTCACAGCGCCCACCGGCTCCTCGAGGAGGAAGGCTGCGTGAACGTCACTCGCGCCACCCATCTGATGCGTGCCATCCACGTGGATGCTGTGCTAGACGCTGCGGCGTGGGGACCAGACGCTGTCCTTGGCTGCAAGACACGAGCTCCGAGCGCGGTGACCGGGGGAGCCCGAGAGTAAATGCCACACAAGAGGAAAGGAGGCAGGACCTGGAAGGGCCGGGTGGAAGCGGGGCTGAGCGGGAATCCCAGGGTCAAGAGGCCGAGAAGCCGGCAGCAGCAGGAAGCGGTTTCAGCCCAGAGATCCTCAACATGTGGTGCCTGGACCAGCAGCTCAGCGTCACCTGGAACTCGTCAGAAGTGCAGGCTGTGAACCTGAAACCCAAGTCCTCCAGGTGATTCTGATGCACCCTCCAGCCTCAGAGCCTCTGCTTCAGGAACAATGAGATAAAGAGCACGGAGGGAGGGTGACACTGGGCAGGTCTGGAAGGCGGGAAGGAGGGGGAGGGAAGTCAGCGAGGTGGAAAGCACCCAGAGTGTCAGGCCTGACTGGGGGAAACTCCGAGTCTGCAGAGATCTGCTCCCTCAGGCTGTCGCATCATTGCTCCATTTCATGTTTTATATCTTAACTTGGATGTCAGTGACACAGAGCTCAACCTATCTGCAATAAATCCCAAATTACATTTTATAAATACAATTTACCAAAAGGCAACAGGAAGCTGTTTTACTTTATTCATTATTTTAACCTACTTTTCCCATGTGTGTCACTGATTTTTGAATTTTTAATATTTTGTCTAGAATCCGTGTTAGGCTATACCCGAGCCCAGCAATTGTGTGTTGCTCTGTTTTTCTAAAGATCAGCTATTCTTCAAGTAAGAAGTTGGTAATGACATGTTAATAGATAAATCGACAAAATAACTTATTTAACTGTATCCGTAAGTTTCTTCTTTCAGCAGTCATATGACATCCACCATCTAGGTTCTTTCAGAATCCCTCGGAGTTATTTCCATTTAAAAGCAGAGAAAATGGAGGCACAGGGTATTAAGTGATTTGTCTGTGGTCCCCCTACTGGGAAGGGGTCAGATTGGGACGAGAAGCCAGCTATTCTGAAGGAAGCTTATGTCTGTAAAATCACACATGGGTACTGTGCTAAAGGACTCTTATGTCCCACAGTCTAAGGGCCTTTTCTCTGGACTTGAAGCCCTGCCTGTTTCCCGGCGTTCATGCTGGGAGGGGTGTTTGTGCAGAGGGACCCTTGGTGAGCTGCTACATTATGCAAACTTGATTATCCTGTCCGACGTTATTGATGTCGGCAGCCATTGTGAAATGAAGTTTGGGAGATGGAGTGTGGAGGACAGCACTTGTAATTTTTAATAACCATCCTCTTTTACTTCTTATGGGAAGGTTGTGGGTGCTTTGATGGAACCCGTCTGTCACGATGAAGAAGTGGACACAGTGTCTTGGCACACTCCAGGCAAGCTCGGGGCTTCAGTCCGCTCGTTTCTGGTGAACAAGTTCCTCAGGAACCTCAGATATTCTCCACCGTTAAGGCAGACTGGGAACAACTGAGGGGCTAGTGAGATTGTGACCCCTTGACGTTTAGTCATCTCTGGAATTGGTGCTCTCCATAGGCTTGGTACCCAGCAGGTGTTGGCACAGTGATGGCTGATTCCAAACTTAAAGAACCTTTCCACCTAGAGTTTCAACAGCTCAGTTATCCACTCCTTCAAGTTCAAAATCTCCTTATCTGACTGCCTTGTCAGGTTCTCCCTTTGCATGTTATACGGCCAGGACAGGACAGATAATGTCGCCTTCAAGGATGTTTCACGTGGAGCCTGATGAACGGCATCACCATCTGCCCAGTCATCCAAGCAGGATGACACCCTGGCATCATTTCTGATTTCCAGTCTCCTCCCCACCAGGCACCTACTCATTCATCAAGCACTGCCTCTCCTATTCCCTCACTATCACCCGAACCCTCACACTTCTCTCCGTCTCCACCACCAACTCTCTGGACCATGCCAGCTGCAAACCTAATTGCTTTCCCTGTCAATCCATATTCCACATAGTAGCCAGAGTGACATGTAGTCAACTCCTACTTAAAACCTCCCATGGCCCCTCGGGTCAAAGTTCAAGGTCTTCACATGACCTAAGGCCCTGCGAGCTGTGGTTCTCACCAACTTCTTCACCCCCATCTCCCACCCTGCTCCCCGCCTCCCAAATCCACAGTCTCCAACGTGCCGCACCTCCTTGAAGCCAGCCTTCACACACGCTGTTCCCTCTGCCCAGAGCGTCCTTCCCCTGCTCCTTGTCTGGCCAACTCTTACTCATCTGCCAGGTCTCAACTTGACAATCTTCAAGCTGAAGCCTGTCTTCAGTGAGGACTTCTCTGAGTGACAGGAAAGGCAGACACTTGTAAAGCCCTTGCTCTCTCCCCGGGACCCACCAGAGCGCTTTATATACACTGACTTGTTTAATCCTTGCAGCAACCCTATGGCATAGCTAAAACATATTGTCTGCAGCTTGCAGATGGGGAAACTGAGGCACCAAGAGGTAAACGAACTTGCCAAGGCCACATGTTTAATAGAAAAGCCAGGATTCAAATGCATACATCTTGGCTCCCCAGCCTGTGCACCAATCTCCACACCACAGGTCTCTCAGCTCTGACTGCAGGCAATGGCTGGTGATGCACTCACTTGTACCCCACACCCTGGAATTCATTTCTGCTGCTGCTGCTGCTTACCCAGTGATAGTCTCCCCACCACATCTAAAGCATCACATGGGAAGGACTTATCTTCTTGTTCGCTGGTGCATTCCCATTGCTCAGGAACACATTCTTGACTCAATGAATAAATGATTACGAATCCTCCCTCAGCACGTTTTCCTGTTGGAGCCATTGTTGTTCCCCCAAAGCATTCCAGGTTCACTCTGGGGCAGAAGCAGGGGCTGTTTGTGAACATTCTTGGCTGATCAAAGGTGTCCAAACAGGGAGGGGAATCGCCCACCAGGGGCTTGGATGAGGTCCCTGTGTCATAGAATAATTTGTCTTTTGGTTGGTATCTCTTCTCTCCCAGCCCAGGAAGCGTCCAAGCTTTCATTTGGGAGCTCTAAGCCTCTCCTCTCTAGAAAAAGGAAGTTTTAGTGACTTCTCTTGCCAAAAGCAAAAACTGCTAGGAACCTGGAAGGAGCACGGTGCCCTGATTCCTGTGGGGAGAGGTGAACTGGAGACTCAACAAAGGGGAAGCGGACATCCCCTCCTCCTTGGCCAGGGTCTGTGTGGAGACTCGGCTGCAACAAACAGATGGAGATTGCTGCAGAAGGCTGGAAAGGGGGCTGGCCTGGAGAGCTGCCGGGAGGCTCCTGTGGGTCCTTTTGCACTGGACTGGACAATGGTCAGGGGCAGCCGAGTGCGCTCCCTGGAGCTCAGTGACAGCCCGGGGTTGGGGGCCACTGGTATCTGGGAGCTGAAGAAGCCCCTGGGGCTGAGGGCCTGCCCCGGGGTCTCCCCCACTGGGGCCTGGTACCTGTGAGCTCAGGTCCTTTATGCCACCCCAGGGTGGGGGAAGCGATGTACCTGAAGCTGAACGTGCTGTCCCTGGGCCACGTGGGGATTACTGGCGACTAAACTGGACTCAAAGATGTGGCGTGTATTTCTCCCCAGTGTCGTCAGCACACCCGAAGCCCGGACAGGGGCCTTGGGACCTTGTCTTAGGTGCTGAGCACACAAAGCAGACTGGATGGGGGGAGGGGGGCGTGGGCAGAGCCTCGGGCGCGAGTGGCGTCATCCCTGCAGGATGAGCGATGGTGACGGGCTGCCTTCGGTGCTGGTGCAGCAGGAAGATGTGGCGATGCAGCTCTGAGCTCTCTGCTGCTGCTCTGTGGGTTCTCCCCACCCACCTCCTGCACCCAGGGCCTTGTAGAGTCTGGTTTCCGGGGCTTGGGAAATTTGCTCTGCCCGGTGCCTCTGGATGTCTGTGTCTGGGGCTCAGGCCGGAAGTCCCTCTTCTAGTGGGGCAGTCAAGCCTCTTCTGGGGCAGGGAGGGCCTTGATGGTGAAGAAAGTCCTGCAAGCCCCTTCGGGGGGGCCCGCCGGTTCTTCAGAGTGTCGTCAGGTTCATCGTGTTTATTCAGCTACGCTCGCGTTTCCTTCTGCCTGTGACTCCCCCTCTGTCACAGGGGGACGCCTCCACAGTGGGTCCTCGAAGGGAACCCATCCTCAGGGACACCCGAGGGCCCAGCCTGCCAGGCGAGAGCGGGGCGGGAAGGAACAGTGGCTGGTGGGTGAGACAGGCGAGGGAGCTTGACAGGAGAGTTTTATTCAATAGTTAATAAGCAGTGGGCCAAGCAGATGTGACGTTAGGAAAATTTAATTAGGACATGCAACTTATATATGTAATTGGATGCCTGGGGGCAATAATAAAGCATTTTCACAATACCTCTCTAACCAAAAGGAAATAAAAGGTTTGTTTTGAGTCATAAAATGGGATCAGTGGTGAACAGCTGCAGATGCTGGGCTGTCCTTTCCG
The DNA here is from genome assembly GCF_008692025.1 of Phocoena sinus. Lineage (NCBI taxonomy): Eukaryota > Metazoa > Chordata > Mammalia > Artiodactyla > Phocoenidae > Phocoena > Phocoena sinus. The sequence continues at coordinate 3,237,154 of NC_045777.1, read as the reverse complement.
CTGTCCTGAAGGTCACTTCTGTGACCCAGCCTGTGGTGCATGGCACGGTGCCTAGTAGGTGTTTGTGATATTTGCTGTTACAGAGTTTTCTGATGAGATTAAATAAGTTAGGGCTTTCAGGACTTCGCTGGATGGTTGCACATTTAATCCCAGAATGAGTCTAATCAGATTGAAAGTGGCTCTTCTTTATTTGTAGCTTCTTCTTTGTTGAAGCACCGAGCTAAGAGCTCATGATAATTATCTCGGGTGGTCCTCCAACAGCATGGCAGGTATTCTCCTATGTTTTACAGCCCAGGAACTTAAGGCCCCAATTCCTCTCCAGTCTTGGCCAAGTTCACCTAATAGGAAGTGATGGAGCTGAGACTTGAACCAGGTCTTCGGGCTCCAGAGCCCCTGCTCCGAACTGCTATGTAAGTACCTTCTCCAGGGGCGTCTCCGTGTGGCGACCCTCAGCCCTGCATGCTTGGCTGCTGGGATTAGGAAGGCATAAGGCATGGGGGATGCAGACAGCTGAGGTTTTCATAAAGGGCAAAAGCTGGATTTCACTGCTTTTCCTGCGTGAGGCTGCCTGGTGAGCAGGGGCTCCAGGGAGCAAGGTGAGGCCGTCAGCCCTGTCTGGGGAGGTGGGCGCCGGGAGGCTGTGTGGTGTTAGGTCAGACAGTCGAGGCCCAGATCCTAGCTCCGTGCCCTCGGGCTGTGGGATTTGGCATTTGGGACTGTGGTCATCTCCACGAGGTTGATTCCTGAGAGGGTGGGGTGAGATTAACCACGACGTGTTGCCCATCATGCCCCCATTCGTTCCATTTCCTGCAGCAGCCAGAATCCCACTCTCTAAACTACCTCTCTGCCCCGAGGCGCCGATGGCCTCCCACATCACAGGGTGAAACTCACATCCCTGCCTGGCCAGAGGCCGACGCGCTCTCCCTCCTGCCTCTCCCTCCAGCCTCCTTCTCACTCACCCCTGCCGCCCTGCGTGCCTGCCTCAGGACCTTGGCATGTGGTGTTCCCTCTGTCTGCCAACCCCCCATCCCCCATAGCCTCGTGGTTGTTTTTTTATTTCCCTGCAGTCTCAGGTCAAATGCCACCTCATCAGAGAGCATGTCCCCGGCACCCCAACTAAGGGAATACCCCCCACCCTGCCCCTGGCACGCCTGGCCCCTTCAGTGCGCATTACAGCTCTGCATAGCACTTTCTGCCATCGGGTTCACTTGCCCACAGGGAGGCCTGGACCTCACTGCGGCCCCTGTAGTGTCCCTGTGCCTAGAACTAGCTCATAACAGGCATGGCACGAGTGAGTGAGAGAATGAAAAGTGCTATGTGGTGAGAGCTGAATCAACATTAGTGGTTCCTGATAGTTTGTTTCTTATTTTAAAAAATTTTTCATTATCAATTGGTTTATAGTTACTGCACGGAATTTTGCTGTTAATGAAGTCATAAAGAATTCTGAAACTGTCTATAAAACCAGTGTGTGTTTATAACTTTTCTAATGTTAAAAGACTACTTTTATGGAAAATTTAGAAATCGCATTACTGTATAAGTAAAATAAAAATCACCTGTAATGTTTTTAACATTTTCATTCCATCTCATTTAAGGTTGGGTAAATGTTTACAATTTTGGCTTTTCATTTTCTGCTTTTTAAAAAAAATTATGGTGAAATGCACATAACGTAAAATTTGCCATTTTAACCATTTTGAAGCATATACGGTTCTGTGGCAGTAAGTACATCTACATTGTTGTGCAATAGTTATTTTTTTAAACCCACACAATCCTCTCACGTTTTCATCTCTGTTGGAACAGAGAACAGTTTCAATGGGAGGAAGGCACGTTTCCCTGACTCACGTGTGCGATGCTGGGTTAGAAGGAGGCCTGGCAGGTGGTCCTTCTTGAGGCTCTGATGGGGAGGCCGCCTCCCTTTTATGTCTCCAGCTTCCAGGGGCCCAGCCTCCAGCTTGCTCTCATTTGGTCTCTTGCCTGCCCTCCCACGGTGCCTTCCCAGACAGCAGCTGTCCCCACCAAGGCCGTGATAACTGAAGGCCTAGCGCGGAGGTCTGCTTTGGCTGCTGGAACGTGTCTGGGTAAGTGTGGTTTGGCGACACCCCCCCACCCCCCCATGGATCATTGGGGCAGCTCCTCGGAGGGGCAGGCCCCTGCCCACCCACCCGGGCCGTGGGGTGGAGGGTGCAGGGCAGCAGAGAGCCCTTCACCAGACCCAGGCTCACAGCATCCCTGCAGGTCACTTTCGTCTCTCCTCCATTCTTGCTTCAGATTTCATGGAAAAGCAAAAGAAAGACTTCAGAGGTTAGGAGATGCCACAGATAAATAATTTCACACTGTGGCAGATGCATGGGAGGGACAGGCAGCGTCTGACTCTCCTGGCAGGTTGGGGGGGCCTCTCTGAGGAGGTGGCATTTCAACTGGCCCGTGGGGACCAGAAGGAGCACACAGCGGGGGCGACAGTGGGTGCCAGGCCCTGGGAGGCACACTCGCGAATTCGGGACTGGAGGAGCAGGCGGCCTGTGGGAGTAGAGAGGAAGCACTCGGAAGCTGGGGCGCCACAGGCCTGGCCACCGGCAGGAGAACCCCACTCTGGAGTATGAGAACCACGCATCACGTGGCCAGAGGAGGTGCAGCTGGGAGCAGGATGGACCTAAAGCTGACTGCAGGGTGTCGTGTTGGGGTCACACAGCAGAAGCAGAGGAGGGCAGGGCCTTGGGCACGCCCACTCCCCGGGCCAGGCAGCAGGTACGGTGGCCTGCCTCCGGGGGTGATTGTGTGGAGGGACAGGTGAGCGTGTGTTGCAGTCACCCCACTCAGGAGCCCCTCAGCCTCCCCCGTTCTGCAGGAACGTGGGCAACAGGCAACCCTCAGCTAGCGGGGCAAACAGCCGCGGCCAGGAGTCCAGCCAGCCTAGTCGTGGAGACCGTGCCACTGAGGCAGTTCTGGGAGCCGGGCTGTGGCTGTTTTCTCTCCTCTCTGTGTCATCCAGGGCCCAAGGGAGGCCCTGGCCAAGGTGGAGAGGAGGCCAGGGCTGTGCGAGTGCGTGTGTGTGTGCACGCACACGTGTAACAGAATGGCCACTGCAGCTCCCTCTCCAGGTCTGGCTACCCCAGCGGCTTGAATGAGTCTGTACACAAGTCTGTACACACCGGCCAACACTACTTGCTCAGTGAAGTGTTGAGGCTGCTCCTTGATACAAATTCTATTCGTTTCTCAGTTATTTTCCTAAAATGCCAGTGTTGCCACTCCCTCTGCTTCATTAATTCTTCTTCTTCTGTCTGCATCCACAGCGGGGCCTCCACTCTCACCTGCTGGTGCCATATTTATTTCTAGCTCTCTCAAGATTCTTCTGAGATTTTTGTCCCAAAGGCCTGCCAGGTGGCCGCTTGGGAAATATTCCTGGAAGGCTTAGGATCCCGGCTCGCTGCCTGGTGCATGCACCCAGGCTTCCACAGTTAGCTGGCTTCAGAGCTCAGTGTCAGGGAAACACTGCCTGTCTGATGAGGACTAGGGTGGGTCCGAGTCCTGTTTGTAGGGTGTCTGTCATACACAAAATCAACTACATCTTTGGGGTCTTAGCCAGAATGGAATTTCCCAGAAATACTGGGCTGTCTCTGTGACTGAGGCCCTTGCAGTTATGAACAGATGGTTTAAGGGAGCCAAGGGGTCCCCAGGTTTCCCGAGCCTCCCCTGCTGTGAAGTGGCCGTGTGGGGTGGGGCTTCCTCTTCCGCACTTGCCAGTGACGGAAACTGTCGTAGCCACCCTGACGTGGCCTCGGGGGGACGGCCTCCTGCCGCCCCTGCCTGGCCATGGAGCTACGGGCTGTTCCCGTGACGGGCACCTCCGCACCAGCGGCGGAGTGATATTTTTGGTGCATTGTGCGGTTGCACCCACAAGATATTTCACTGATTCTGAAAACCTCCCTACTATCATTCTCTCAATTCTCTCCGGCAACGAGATCGGGGGGAAGACAAGGTACCCTAGTGGAGACACGCACAAAGTCACGGCGAGGGACGACAGGGCTGACCGTGTGCTTCGGCGGTGGGTTCAAGCCACTTCCCTCCCAAGTGGCACTTTAGAAATGTGTTTCCCCAGAAAACTCTTTGTTCTAGACAAATATTGCCAATTTCACTGATACTGGCTGTTGACAGGGATGATTTACTGTGGATCTCCTTAACTGCATTTGGGGCACGAGCTTTGAAAGGGGTCCACTACCTTCTGACGCTGAGGAGGAGCCATGCCCCTGCCCCCTGCCTCCATTCGCCTAGGCTGGGCCCCCGTTTGCTTTGGGGACCCACCCACCCCCAACTCTGCCGGGGTGGCCATTTGCCGCCTGCCCTTACATCCACTCCTTCTCCTCCCTGCTCTTCCCTGCGTCACGAGGAACTACATTTCCCAGCCAGCTGACGTCAGCTAATGGGGCACACAGCTGGAAGAGAGGAAGGAGGGAGGAAGAGAACTAACCGAGCTTCCCTGCTCTCTCGCAGCCTTGGGAGGGGTCTCAGCACTGGCCCTAGCTCCCACTGGGCAGCCACCCTGCCCTGTTCCCAGCTCCAGCCATGATTCAACCTCAGCAGGACGGCCTCGGCATCTGTGTTCCGGCAATGCCACCTCCTCCTTCCATTTCTTCTTTGTCCTCGGGGTTATTTCACCAGTGATGGAAGAGCAGAGAAGCCAGTGGGATCGGGAGGCAACTCAGAGATGAGAAACACAGGAAGCCACTCCCACCTCTTGCTGCACCTACCCAGAATCCGGAAAGCAGGAAGATCTAAGCTGGCTTCTGTTTCCTTGAATGGACCCTGATTAACCATTCATATGGTGTTCATGTGACCCAGGCCTGTCCATCAAAGAGCCACACCCTCCTTAGCAACAATGAAGGAGTGAAGGGTACATGACTTAATGAAGCCAGTCAGAAGCAATAAGACTTAATTCTGAGCCTTTCGCTTGAATTAAGGGGAAGCTGCCTCTCTCTTCCATACCGAGGGGCCCAGGAGCTGCTTCAGACCAGCATCCCGACATCATCATATGAGCTTGGTCTGTCCTGAAGACAGATCTCCTAAACTTTGCTGAACGCAGGCCAATAGCGTCCTCTTTCAAAGGGGTTGGATTTTATCGCTTGAACAGAAAGAGTCTTTTAACAGCCTCCGTTACACACAGTGGGAGTCACCCAGGCGATGGGACGAGGTGAGAAGAACATGAGATGGCATCAGTTACAGTCGGTCCTGGGCCAAATCTTCTGCTTCCTCCTGGGGACCTCAGCTCCATCCCCTGTCATTTGAGAGGTGGACTGTGCCTCCGGGCCTGGAGTCAACAGCTTTGAAACGTGAGGAATACATTCAGGACTCCGAGGTCGAGGTCGTGGTGCTGGATGCCCCACCACACTGCTCTTCTCAGCCTCCCCCCCCTTTAAGATGAAAGGCATGTCTTACAATGAACTCACTCATTTAGGGCTGCCTTCCTTAGGGGCAGGACAACGAGTGTGTATAACAAGCCTGGATCTGAGGGAAGGGAAAGGTGCAAAAAGTTGCCAAAAGGGCTGCTAGATTTGACCAGCATCACATTTTGACAAAAAGTAGGCTCCCAACAGAGGAAGTGCCCACTGCCCGCGAAAAGGCATGGGGCTGTTGCTATCAATAAGAGTGCACTTACTTATGCTATCACTTATTGCCCAATTCTTAATTCCCATTTCCTGTGTTAAGCATTTTATGTACATTTTTTATTGACTCGGCACGACATCCAACAAGCCGCATAGGTATGTTCCTTGTCCTTGGTTCACAGACAAGCGCGTTGAGTCTCAGCTGAGTCAATTTCTCACGGCCAGAGTGGAAGGCTGAGGGAGTTAGTGTATAAACACCGACACTGGGCCTGTGTTCTCAATTGTACTGTTCTTGGGGATTCTTACCGATTAAAAAAAATTCTCCTCTGCTTCTGGTAGCAACATGAGATTTATCTGCGCCAGTACACAGTGACGACTGTGCTAACACTTCTTGAGTCTTAATCGTGGTTGTCAATGCTGCCCGTCAGCATCCCTTCCCCACCTCTGTGCCCACAGCTGCTCCCTGGCCCCTGGAATCCCACCTTCCCACGGCGTGGCCACCATCTGTTTTGGCGTCACTCTGGGTATGAATTCCTTGGGAACTGCTTTAGCAGAACATGCGGGGAGAGCCTTGGAGCCCCGGGGAGCACGAGGTAGTGGAAGGAACCTGGGATTCGGAGGCCGGGTCTAATCCTGGGTCCTGTCCCTGAGTGGCTACTAGCGGCTCGCGGAGGAAAAGCCCCAGCTGCGCCCTCTCATGCAGTTTTAAAAAGGCATCCAAAGGTGGGGCTCTGCTAACCCCTGCAGGTTCTGGAGGTGGGAACACTTAGCAGTTCTGAGCACTGACTTCAGAGTCCGGCGGAGCCGAATTCAACTCCTGGCTCCCTGACAAGACCTCACTGCACCTCACTCAGATTCTTCCACTGCAAACTGGTCTCACAGGACCAACAGAGTCACGTAGCTGTGGCCCCCAGTACAGCGGGGGCCCATAGACATGCACGCGTCCATAGACAGCAGTGTTATTGTTGCTGCAGCTGCTGTATTATTGTTATTGCGAGTTTGTGGTTCTGCAAACAGTTTCCTCTCTCTCATTCCTCTAGCACGAGGTGGCTGTGGTCCACCAGCTGCCCTTCAGCAAGTGCTGTTCAAGGGTTCCTGAAGTTGCGGGCAGCCCTCACTCGCCTTGGTTCACTTTGAATTGCTTTTTAATGGGAGAGAGATAAAGTGAAATTACAGCCTTGGGTAGCTGCTTGCTTGGGAGGCCGGGAACAGCCCAGGCCTTTGCCTCATATACTATAGCTGCATTTACAGTCCCAAGAGCAAAGGGACAGATCGCAAATCAGATCATTTATTGCTGCTGCTAGCTCAGCGAGGGGAAAATTCCCGAGGGATGGAGGCGGGGGCTCTGGCTGTGAGTGTAACACTTTGGTCCCAGGGCTCCCGAGGACCAGACTGGCATGCTGGTGATATTGGCTTATGAGAGCAATAAATGGGCGCCAACATGCTGTGTGTGTATGTGTGTGGGGGGGTATCCATATATTTTCTGCTCATCAATCAACCTGTGATTCTGTGTGTGAGATGGGGAGGCACTCTGATCAATAGTCTGCAAAAATGAAGCACAGTTGGCAAAACAAACACATTGAAAGTATATGAAGAGCCCCAGGCCTCCGGCTTTAACTGTGACCTTCAGGGCTCTGCTAGCTTGCTTTCGGGAGCAGATGCCAGGAGAAGCTGAGAGGCAAAGCCCATTTCTCTCCAGACCCCAGGGGGCCTGAATCAGGAGGCATTTGGTCCACAGATGGATCTCAGAGTCTTCACAGACGAGCCTATTTTGTTCTTCAAAGTCTCCCTGTTGCCCAGCATGGGGTGTGGCACAATGCACAGGGTGCCTGCTGTAGACGTATTTACTTCGTAATTTTTGTGAGCCATTGTTGAAAAAGTGATGTGTTCAGAATTCAGAAATTTGTATAAGTCCCTTTACTCCCCTCCCCTTTGTGTTATAGTTGTCTGATATATTACATGTACATACACTGAAAACCCATCCAAAGCTGTAATAGCTATTTCCAAACCGTAAACATTTTAAAAAAACTCAAGGGAAGAATAGTCTGTTGTATCTACTCAGCTGGTTACCATTTTTGTTGTTTTTCCTTCATTCCTGATTCTTTGAGCTTCCTTCTGTTTGAAGAACCTCCATTAGCATTTCTTGTAGTGAAGATCTGCTCACAGTAGGCTCTCTTAGTTTTCCTTCCTCTGAGAACATCTTTAATTTGCCTTCGTTCCTAAAAGTTATTTTTTCTGGATATAGAATTCTGGGTTGACAGTTCTTTCCTTTTAGCTCTTTAAAAATGGTGTGCCACCTCCTTCTGGCCTCTGTGGTTTCTGATGAGAAAACTGACGCCATTCACACCATTGTTCCCCTATGGGTCATAGACTGTTTTTTCCCGGCTTTTTCAAGATTTTTTTCCTGTGACTTTAGTTTCAGTGGTTTGATTACAATGTGCCTGGATTTCTTTGGGTTTATCTCTTTTGGAGCTTACCAAGCTTCTTAAATCTGTAGGTTTACATCTTTTGACAAATTTGGGAAGTTTTCAGCCATTATTTATCAAATAATTTTTCAGCCCTATATACTTTCTCCTCCCCTTCTGGCACTCCCATGACACGATGGCTAGAACTTTTGCTATGTCCCATAGGTCTTGGGGGCTCTTTTCATTTTTTAACTCATTTTTTTCTCTCTGTTGTTCAGATTGGATAACTTCTGTTTATTTATCTGATTTTTCCTCCTCCTGATTTTACCTCTTATTCTGCTTTTGAGCTCATTCAGTGAGTTTTAAAATTCTAGTTGTATATTTCCAGTTCTAAAAATTCTATTTGGTTCTTCTTTACACTGCCTATTTATCTTTTCAGCTTTCCTCATTTATTAATCACTTTTAAATGTTTATTATTGCTTTTTTTGAAGCATCTTTGTATAATAATTGTTTTAAAGTTTTGGCCATAAATTCCAACATCTGCGCCATCTTGGTTTTGGCGCTGTTGATGACCATTTCGCGTGTAAGTTAAGATTTTCCTCATTCTTCGTGAGCTGAATCATTCTGGATTGTATCCTGGACATTTTGACTATTATGCTATGAGACTCTAAGTCTTGGTTATGGAGACTTTTGGAGAACGTTGACGTTTTTGTTTTAGCAGGCATTTGAACTGGTTACGTCCAAGCCACAAGTTCCAACCCACCTATGGGCTGTAGTTCCAATCATCAGCTCTGTTTTCAGAGTCTTTACCTGCTTCTGAGAACTGCCCTGTGTGTGACACCCAGGGGCCAGTGGCTAATAGATCAGCTCTCAGAATACTTGGCATGAGGATTAGGATCAGGTGCTCCTATGTGCCACTTGGATTCCTAAGCATCTTACAGGGTTGCTTCCCCAGCTCCTTCTCTCGGCAATCTCCATGGGGCTTTCTGACTCCCTGGAGATCTCCTTTTCCATCCTTTATCCAGAATGTTGGCATTCAGTTACCCTGCTCTGCATATGTCTCTGTAGCTGTGCCTGCCCTGGGTCCAAGTGGTGGGAGGACAGAGAGAGAACAAAAAGCAACAGGGGTTCACCCCACACTCCTGGTACCACAGCTCCACAGACTGGATAGGAAGAATCCCACCCTCAGGATTTTGGCTCCTGTGTGCCCCTAATTCTGCCACTGTTGCTTGCTTGGGGGCTGAGAGAATGGAGACACGAAAAAATGAGGGCGGGGGGGGAAGGATTTCTGCAGTCTTTCAGAGCCTGAAGAGTTCCCTGTCCATTCTTTAAGCCAGAATCAAAGGCCTTCTCTGGAGTCCTCTCTGTCTGTGTCCTGATGCCCACTTCCAGGTCTCAGGCTGTGCTGAGGCTGGGGATCCTGAAGGAAAAGGATAGTAAGCTAACAGCTAGCTCTGAGGTACTTCAAATTCTGCTCTCCTTCCTGGATTTGCCTACCACTATTGTGCTTTTTAGAGCCCTCAAATGCAATTTTTGTCTAGGTTTCATAGCTGCACAGAACCTGGGAGAGACAGGGTAAAGTGTGCTTTCTCCACCTTTCCTGAAACTGGACCCCAATTCAGTTTTAAATACAAACTTATATAGGTTTGTGTAAATTAAATTTCAAATGACACAGAAATATATAGAGTAAAAGGGAAAAAAGAGGTCCTCTCTTCTCCACTGAACCCCCTGAAGGTAAGGGCTGTTGATGTTTTAGTGTGTATGATTTTCCAGATCCTTCTCTCCTGCACACTGTGGCATCCTTGTGGGAGACACTGTGGTCCAGTGGTCAGAGGTGCCAACTCGAGCCTTAGAAGCGTTTCTGATTCAGGTTCCCCACAACTCTTGCAACTTACTGAACTTCACCAAGTCTCAGTTCTCAATGACGTAAAGTAGGACAAATAACACCTGCCCCTCAGGAAAGTTTTGAGGGTGAAATGAGCTAAGTAAGGCATATAGGATTCCCCAAACAGACCCTGGCATGTAGTTAAGTGCCAATAAATGTCTCTATATTATGATATTTATAAAACATATGTCTATGTTTGAACATCACTCAATGTGATAAAGCCACAGAGGGTTCCTTTGCTCTCTCTCTGCCTTGGACATCTCCTGTGTTAACAGAACAGCTATAGATTCCCATTATTCTTTGGGATGGCTCCATGCGACTTTGCTGTGTAGACATGCAGTAGCTTATTTTCCCTCCTTCCCCGGAAACCCTGTTTCCTCAGGATCTTGCTCTCCATTTCCCTCTAACAGCAGAGGGGCAACTCTCATCCTCTTGATTGTTTTCATGCTCTTCCATAAACAGTGGTGACTTGTGATGGAGCCACAGGAGAAAGAGCTCTAAAACTCCCAAGAGAGAGGTGGCCACCTTCTGTCTTAGTTCACCGAGGTCACTGGCTGACCCTGTCTGGACCTGGGGTGGGGACGCACCTGAGTGCAGATTAAGGGCTCCAAGGTTTGTGCGTTACACAAACTGTAGGCCAGGTATTCACTGGTTTGCTTCCAAGAGTGCAGCACATTGCTTTTTTCCTGGGCCAGAAATGGCTCCCCATGGAGTGTTCTCATTCATTCCAGGAGCAGAGTTAAGGTCCCGGGATGGCTTTTCCAGGCAGTGAGTGAGGAGCACGGAGCACCAGGGACATGTTCGGGACTCGGCACTAGATACGGTGCACACAGGACTAGCTCCTCCTCCAGTTCCATTCAGGCTCTGTGGGAGCATCAGAGAGTGCCGTGGATGGGCCCCAGGTCGTCTTTACCGGCCCTCCAGTCCTATTTCCTCCCCTTCTTCAACAGGGAGAATGGATTTTGGGGCCCAGAGTTGGACAGGCCACAGTACCTAGGCAGAACGTAATAATCTTCATTGGTTTTCATGGTGTTTACTATTTTATCATTGCTTTCTATTTGTGGCAAGTTTCACTTGTAGGTGTATTTAAGTTTGAAAAGTGAGATAATTTGAAGAAAAACATGAAACAAAATGGCGTAGGTTGTACGTGGAGTTGGTATAATTCACGTAGGGGGTTCCTAGATGCTTTAAGTTTGGGAACCATTGAACTCAGGTGTGAACGACTAATGGCAGGGCTTTCCCTGAGAGCAGACTTGGAAGAGGGAAGGGAAGACCAGCGCAAATGAGTGCAAGAATGTGGTCCAGAGTAACGTGGGAGAACTCCACCCATTTTCTGTATTTGCTGAGAACTGGCTCTTCCTTTGGGCCCCAGGCTGCCTGCTGAGGGGAGAGAAGAGGAAGGAAGTGGGCCAGCCCAGGGCAGGCAGGTGGTCGGGCAGGGCAGGTGACCACAGCCTGCTGGCTGCACTGTGCTGCTGAAACCTGGCTTCACCAGAGAGGAAGTCCTCTCCCTTCTGTGCTCTTGCTCTCTGCTGTCTTATTCCATCTGTTCTCCACTCCCCAATTCTGCGAGGCCAGCCTCCGTTCTCTCCTGGGGGCATTTCTCTTTTCTACTGTTCCTCTACATGGTACTCACAGGAGTACCAGCTCTGGCAAACGTACATATTCTAAACTTTTGGACTCAGTGATTGGTTCAAGGCTGGGCTTGTTACCCAAGACAGTCCAAGCAGGCTGAATCTGGAGGCTGCTCTCCTGCCCGGTTGGGGTTGCTAAGCTGATGGGGGCAGGCAGGGAGCTCCCTGTGAACACAGGGTCCTGAGACTGGAGCCACCACCCACGAAAGCACAGCTGAGAGAAGGAGGAAGGCCTGCTCCCAGTGTCCCCATTTGAGCAACTGCATCCATCTGGGACTGGACTTTCATTTGTGAGCCAATAAGCCCTCCTTTCCCATTTTACTTGCTGACACCCGTTTGAGCTGGATCTTTGTTATGAGTAGCTCAGTCTTAATACACCTCTTTATTACTTGGAAAAACTCCTGTGCTCTGGACTGTTGTCATTATAGCAAAGAAGTCATGGAAACAGGCCCTGGAGATGGGAGATGGGGCCTGGGCTGAAATCCCAGCTCGGGAACAAGTGGGCTGCTTGAGTCTCAGCGAGCCCTTCCACGGGCTGACGTCAGGGTGGCGCACCCGTGCGGAGCGCGTGGTGAGGTGGCGGCACAGGCGTGCTGAGTCAGTGTGGCTGCTGACGGGGGTACTGGTGGTCAGGGTATAAGCTGAATTACAATGAAACCCCTGCTCTCTCCAGTGGTGAACGCTGTTTCACTCCCTCGTCTTTGGTGAGGGGTGTGTGCTGTGGGGAGTGGGCTTGGAATTATGGCTTCCACACACTCCAGGGTACGTTTTGATAAAGGCTAAGACTGCAGCAAGCGTTCAAGGGTAGAGAGACGCCCCTGGTTAGTCCTGCCTGAGTGACACCCAGGGCTGTGGTGGGCCTTTGGGGAGATAAAAGCTCCATCCCCCTCCAGATGGCGTGCTGTGTTCATTCACGTGGAGCCCAGGTCCTGCAACCACTCTCATCCCTCACAGAAGCCAGCCTGCGGGCTGGACAGGCACAAAGAGCCTGGGGAAGGCCAGAGCAATCGCAGAGCAGCCAAGTGTCCTGGTCACGCCGTGCTGGAGCCTTCCCTGCACTGTTCCACGTATCAGCAGATCAAACTTCTGGGAAGAATTCAGCCTTCAACAGCTTTTCTCACCAAGTGTCCCCCAGCCTGGCAGCCTTGCTGTGAGGGTCTGTGGAATATTCCATTTGTTGGCATATTCCTGCCGCTTTGTCAGGAGCAACTCAGGTGAATGACAAAGGGAGCAGACAGAGCTGCTAGTCAAATGTCTTGTGCTGTCATCGGGCAGGACACCACCTCGCAGTCAGCTCCCCACGCGGCTCCTATGCAGGGCCTCTGAAACCCAAATCTAACCCCTGGCTCCAGGGAGCCCTGGTGCTCTGTACCTCACCAAGTCTGGGCTCTTGTTTGCTTCGGCCCTGGACTTGTGGCCCCAACAGATGGAGGACGGCTGTCTGTGGAATGCAGATGGATGCAACTGATCGCATGTACTGTAAACTTCCCCTTAGAAATCAAATAAGTCATTTACCTGTCAGCGAGACACCATCCCAAACCAGCTGTTGACACCTCTGGTGTTCACTATGGAGAGGGTGCAGGGTGAAGAGGGGACTGTGGCACCCTTAATAACTGCTGTGCATTGACTGTGCCACTTGTTAGTCGGCTCAAGAGCTGTGTCCAACCGCTACAGTGTTCTGAAAAGACAAGTGGCCACAAGGACCAAGTTGGTGCCTCGGTTCATTAAGGCAACTTGTCCTCTAGGGAAAGGAGGAGGGAACGGAACCAGCAGCTCCTGGCTGCTTGAGTTTCCTGAAGTTCAGGCACATCGGGTCGTCGTCAGTGGTTCACAGACATGGCATAAAATGACATAAATCACATGGCGAGGAAGTCACTCTGTTCAGCTCTTTGTTGACCTGGTGGCGTCACATAAGCCTTGGCTGGTGCTGGGTGATCACCACTCACACCCCTTACTCCTTCTTTCTGACACAGAGAGAGGGCCTTGGGGTGGCTGCTTCTGCAGGTGCCTAGACCAAAAATTCAGTAACACTGGTTGTGTTTCATTTGTTTTTAAGGTTATGTATAGTTAAGGAAAGTGGTACCGCTTTTCCATTTACAGGAGTGAATGTTCTTTGGAATTTGCAACTTACTTCCATTTAAGATATCGTTTATTTGTTTATTTTTGGCACATAATACACTCACCTGGCTGAAAATGAAATGTATATGAAAAGGTGCATATCGAAAGTCCTGCCCCCCAGCTCAGTCTCCCACCACCCAGCTCCCACCCACGTGACACCTTGACTCTCGCTTCAGTGCAGCTGTCCAAAGACTTTATGCAAATACGACCTGGTGTGAGTAGACGTTCTCCACACAGTGGTAGCGTACATTGTATACAGGCCTGTCTTCTGCATCCCTCTTTGCATAATAATATACCCTGGCAATCTTTCCCTATTTGTGTATTTCCCCGCTCTGTTCTGCTGCACAGAATTTCATTGTATGGATGTGCCGTTGTTCATCGACCATTCCCTCCTGATGGACACTTAAGTTGCTTCTCATCTTGTGATACTGGATGCAGAGCAACTGGAGGTAACTTGCACTTACATCAGCCCACACGTGTGTGAGCCAGTCGGGAAGCAGCAGTGCTAGGCGCTGCCAGCTCAAAGAGAACATTAGCTTGTAGTTTTGATGGACGTTGACAAATCGGGGGTTATAGTTTTGTTCTTAACATTGTTTTATTAATTATAGATTTTCAGAGAAGATACTGTGGGGAAGCAAAATTTGCCACCCCCAAATGTGTCTCTTTGCCATGAGGATTTTGGGGGGCTGGTTCTTTTTAAGAAATGTAAGGCTCACTTCTTTTTACCTCTCCCTTAAGTGCCTAAAAGAATGTACATTGTAAAGCAATTATACCCCAATAAAGATGTTAAAAAAAAAAAAAAAAAAGAATGTAGATAGAGGGCCTGGTCCAGGAAGAGAGCTCTGACCAGAGGGGACTACAGAGAGCATGAGGTAGGTTTGAGGAGCTGGGGGGCAGGGCCTGGAGATCAGAGTCCGTCCTCTCTGTGTCCCACTGTCTCAGCCTGGTGTGGCGAACATTTGTTTACCGAACATTTGCTTTCCCGGTTTCCTGTCTTCCTCCCCTTTGAAGTCCAGACGCCCTTATGTCCTTCTCCTTAGCTCAGAATTCTGCGTAAGCCTCAACTGCCTGTCTGTGGGTCTCATATTCTTATGGGTACCCCATACATATGTAATTAAAGTTGTTTTTTCTCCTGTTAATCTGTCCTATGTTAATTTGATTATTAGAACAGTGAAATAACCAAGAAGGGTACAGGAAAAGTTTGTCCTGCCTTGCAGTACGAAGCCAAGGATAGTGGAGATGGGCTGAAATCTGTGATGTTGGCAGGTGACTGCATCGGGGAGGACTAACAGACATTGTCCTTAGCCCCAGAATTACTTGGCTGGGGAACAACCGGATGGGGGGCTTTGGGCACTGCACTGGGGCCCTGGCCTGGCGGGAAGGGTCCCAGGCGCCCAGACAGGGCTGCCCAAGGTCCCAGAGGCCTCCTGTTTCCTGCCTGTCCTGTTGGAGACTGGCCTTTTCTTTGTTCCTGGATTCCATAAGATTCCTCAGAATACGCTCCCTTTTGAGCCAGTTTGAGTGGGCTTCTCTTCCTTCTAAATCAACCCATCCTGAGACATTGCCGCTCCTGCCCCAGTGGAAGCAACCTGATTAGGTGATGTTAGAAATTCCTGTTGCATCCGCTTCTTCTGGTCACATTTTAAAGCTTAAAAATCTAAAGTTTGTCTTTGTTTTCTTTTGGAGAAGAATCCGGCTTGGCAAAGTTTCCACTTTTTGGTGCCCGCTTTTGTGGCTGACCCCTAATGGTGAGTATTAAGAATTTCTTCTTATATAGTCCAAGGGGCGAAAAGGAATTTTTCATTCAAAAATCGCAAAACAGATTTATGTTGAAAATAATAAGAACTTTGTTGGTGCCCTGGAAAAACACGTGAGAGAAGCAGAGAGTGATCTCTTTTATTCGACCGGATTGTGGAAGTTAATGCACTGGTCTCAAGGGAAGTAAAAGGTCTTTTATTCACCTTGGCAATTTGTTTTCACTGAAAGATTCAGAATGCCTTTTCTTTTCTTCTTTTTTTTTTTGTTTTTAATAAAGGAAGGATATAGTTAGTTGACCAGGGATTAGCTAGGGATTAAGGGCTGGTTGACTTTGCAATACTTCCACCTGCCTGCCGTGCATATACTTGAATTAACAATGGTAAATAATCAAAAGGGTATTAAAATATGAGCCGGGCCTCAGAGGGACAGCCCGGAGTCTGTCTCTTTGTTGTACGGAGCCCTGGGGCCTCACTTTACCTCACTGGAATTCTATGGTTTTGAATTTATAATGTCCAGGGACCTGGGGGTTTCCGCAGGCCCCAGGATCGCTCCTGTCACATTGCAAATAGTCCTGATTTGGGGTAATTTTCTTTAATGGCGAAGTTGACTGAGAATCCAGGTTCTATTGAATTGAGAGGCCTGTTTATCACCAGCGTACAATTATCGGCAGAGACACACTGAAATGACACAAAGGGCCGTAAGAGTGGCGGGCCGGAGGCAGGAAGAAGGCCAGCGCCTGACCCTGACCACCATGACCACAGGACAAAAGATGTAACACGCAGGAAAGACTCCCACCACAGGCACCTTTCACCTGCTTAGTTAAATTTAACTCAGAAGGCTGGGAGGGTGGTTTGATTAATTCTGTATCTCAGTGGAAATTGGGGCCTTAGAAGATCAAGGCTTCAGAATTCTCCTGGGGGAGGAAAGACATCAGCCACATGGCACAAAGGAAAACCTCCTTCTGTTTGTCAGAGGAAGACGTAATTGTGCTGCTTCCTTACTGAAGAAGTTTACAAACATTTGCCAGTTGTCAGAAATAATTAGTCTAAAATTGTTTCATAAGCCGTGGAACGAAACAGTACATGCCTTGTTGAGATCAAAGGGCTTCTGTTACCTTCTTGTAAATCCAAATGAAATTCTTTTGAAAGTAAACTCCTGGAATGAGTGGTGGTTTCTGCTGAGTGCTGATGGCAGGGGGAGGGGAGCAGAAGGGTTAGGTCAGGAGCGTCAGACGGGAAGCTGAAGGAGCAGAGCCACGTCCAGGGAAAGTGGAGTGGGTCTCGAACAGCAGCAACCTCAGTGAGACAGACGGAGGACTTTTGCCACTGAAAGCTCAGGCCCTGCATTCCTGCCGGGATCTCGACGCAAGGCTGGTATCATGACCCTGACCTCCCAGGTGGGAGTTAGCATCAGCTTAGCGTCTGGCTCAGATAAGCTCTGCGTAAAGGCAGCTCTATTACTTATTACTGTTATTCATTATTGATGATAGAAACTAGCAGACGTTCATTTCCTGAGGGCTTCATCAGTGCCAGGTGCTGGATGGGGGGTCTGGGAACTAACTCAGAACCGAGGAGGTCTGGCTCCTTTTC
Organism: Phocoena sinus; assembly: GCF_008692025.1. Taxonomy (NCBI): domain Eukaryota; kingdom Metazoa; phylum Chordata; class Mammalia; order Artiodactyla; family Phocoenidae; genus Phocoena; species Phocoena sinus. The sequence continues at coordinate 3,220,171 of NC_045777.1, read as the reverse complement.
TTAATGGGAGGTCAGATACAAGGCCCCCTCACTGCACACCTGCTGGGCTGTGTCCTGTGTGAATGGTGCCCCCTAGAGGCGAGCCATGCAGCTGCCCCATAAACAACTCCAATGACAACCCTGGGAGAGGCACAGGGAGAGGTCGTGGAGGGACTGGGGTGGGGGTGGGGGGGCATGGGGAAGCCTTCCGGGGAGCCCTGCTTGAAATCAGTGGGCAGAAGGGGGCGAGATGATAAAGATTTGATGGCGGAGAGGAAGCAGATAAAACAGAGCCTAACAATCAGAGTGCTTCCTCCCTCCCTCCCTTGCTCTCCCCCGCCATACACACACACACACACACACACACACACACACGCACACGCACACACACACACACACACACACACACACACACAACATCTGCGCTCGATGATCCATCTGTCCTTTTTGGTGATGGTTGTTTGTTGCTATGCTGATCGGAAGTTTGATGTCTGAAGACCCAAACGGTCTCCTTGGAGTCACTTTTCCCTCCTCCTCACTGTCTCCAGCCCCACCCTCTCTGGATTCTCCCAGAGAATGGACCCTCTGCACACACCTCTGCAGCCTCCCTCACCCTGTGCTTGTCCTCTTGTCTGCTTGCTGGAGGGCAGGCAGCCCTGAGACACAGGGAAAGTCACCCGGACAGAGCTGTGGCCTGGCGGCAGCAGGAGCACAAGGGGAGGGCTGAGCTCTTGCCTATGCAGACAGGGAGACCGTACGGCCTGTGAAGGTGGCCTGATCACTTTGAGGGGCCCCCGGAATTCAGACACAGGAGTTTCTGCTCTAACATTACATAAACAGCCTTGAAAAACCTCCTGCTGTGTGAAGTCATATGCACTGAAAATCAAACCAAGGAAACAACACTTGAAAACAAAGAGGGGTTATGGGTAAAAAAGGGTTAGGGCAGATCACTCAAAACCTATGGATATTTGTAACCAAAGCACTCACAGAAAAATAACAACTGCAGTAAAAACACTAACCCCATTCAATCTAGTTTCATGGTCAGAGAATCCTTCAAGCCTGTGCTTCCTTCTATGAGATGTAGGTCCTGGAGGGTATTCCCTCTGAATAGAGATGATTTTAAAAATGAAAATTAAAAGCCAAGGCAGGGTCTGCCTTTATATATGGATCCATTGTTTTACGGGAGAAATGGCGGCAGCTTCTGCTCACGGATATGCAAATTATCCCGGTAGCTTGACGGGCAGGGAGTGGAGAGGCTCTTGAAGCAACTGAAGCAGGACTGCTTGCATGAAAGGAAGGCATTTCTAGAGCTTTTAAGCATTTTTTTAAATTGATGAGTACCGCTTTTCAAGTGGGAGAAAGCTTGCCCCCGACCGCTTCAGGCCATCGCTGCGCTTGGGGAAATCATGCGTTCGGAACACAGAGGCCCGCCTTACACCCTGTCCCTCCTCCGACAATCCACGGTCTCTGTGAGCTACTTCTCGCCAGGTAACCTGCGTGGTTGCTGAATCCTCCCGCTGCTTAACCCTTGCAGTGAACCAGGGGCTGCCCTCCTGTCTGTGCTCAGAGGGGCCTGGCTTGAGGTTCTCAGGACCTTTTGAACAAGGGCCCACATTTTCATTTTGCACTGGGATGGCAAGTTCTGTAGCTGACCCTGCCTCTGACCTGTCCCACTGCCCCTCCCTGGGGAGTGGACAGTACGTAAGGTGAGAGGTGGGGCCTAACAAAGACTGTCCATCTTCAGGGACGGCAGCGAAAGACGGGAGCTGGGCTCCTCCTGCCTGTCTCCCCACGAGCTCAAACCAGTCCACTGCCAAGCTGGGCTGATTCTCCCACCCAGAACCCTACTCTGGCCTCCATCATCCCTGCCTGGACCAACTCGGTTCCTCTACCACCCACTACCATCACTACAGCCAGACGGTCCCTTTGTGGTACAAGTATAAGCACAAACTCCTGGTCTAAACCTCCCAGTGGTTTTGCATTTTCCTTACAAGAAATGACAAGATGTTGAGGCATTTGTAAGGCCCACCCGGCTGTGCTTCCTGTCCAGGCTCACGTGTCTCCCTAACTCCCCACGCTCAGGCAAGACGGGCTCACCTAGTTTCTCCAGGTCCCGTCCCTTCTTTTCGGTTCTTCTTTCTTTTCACACATGTGGGTCCCCCTGCTAGGTGGACCTATATCCCTGATGACTCATCCCATTTCAGGCTTTGCCTGGAAATGCCTCCCTTCCAGAAGGCTCTGTGGTCCCACGGGCTGCATAAGCCTCATACGTGTGGCCACAAGGTTCTGCCTCTCTCCACTGCTCCTGACATCTGTCTCCCCGCTGTTTGCCCACTGGGCTCCAGGAGGAGAGAACCGTGACCGACACACTCAGCACTGCTTCCTCACTGCTTGAACCATAGTAATAAATTATGCTCAGTAAACATCTACACCTTCACTGAGGAATGAGGGATTGAAAGCTCAGTAAGGTAGGAGGTACCCTCTATGTCTTAGAAACATTCAATTCTCAGATAAAAGACACATTCAAAACATATTATGGTGATCATGTGAAAACAGGCAAGAAAAGTGGTACCTCAGTTCACCAGGGACCATGAGACAGGAAATCAACCCCTCTGGACTGTTAACATCAGCAGGACATGTGAATCCTTGGTGTTAGGGATGGCCATCACATGCATTCTTGACCATTCTGGAGTCAGTCCTCACTCCATGGAGAATCTGCACGAAGACAAATAGATTTGGGTCTTTGGTGTTTATTTAATGCTAGCGTCACAGAGTTACTTACGGTCAAATACCTCCAAATTACGTACTTTGTAATTTCAAATGCCTTTCCTTTTTTTTTGAAGTGTAAAAGCAATACATCCTCATTAAATTTCTGCAGAATTTGAATGTTTATGTATTCTGTAAAGTGAAATCCCCTCCATTTAATCCCCCAAATTCTCCAGCAACGTTTTTCTCAGTAGGCATGTGGTAGTACCTCATCATTATTTTACAAAATTGAGAGCAAACGAAAACACTCTCCTACAGCTTGCTTCTTTTACTTAACAAATTGTGGATACCTTTCTAGGGAAGTTCATATCAACCTCATTCTTTTCAACTTTTCTCTGTTGTTTGGAAAAATGAAATGACCATAGTTTAATTAGCACTGGTATCGATGGTAGCATAGGTGTTCCCAATTTTTCACAATTACAAACCATGCTGCAAAGACCATTTAAAAAAATATGTCCTTGCATAACTGGGTGATAGTTTCTTTAGGATAAATTCATTCCTAGAAATAGAATTCATGGGGCACATGGCATGAACATTTTAAATATTAATTGACATTGCCAAATTGCTTTCCACAAAAAGGTTGTGAAAAATGTACACTCTTAACAATCTGAGGGAACTCATACCACAGAGGATGCTTTTGGGTGCAAGTGACAGAAAACCCAACTCAAAATGGTGTAAACAAATGAAACGTTTTGGATCATATAATAGGGAAGTTTGCTGTAAGGGCTTCACAGGTATGATCAGTGCCAGGTTGTCTCGGGCTCCCAGCTCAGCTCTGCGGTCTGCTGTGCGTTCGCCTTACTGTCAAGGCAGGTCTCTCCTCACGGTCACAGGAAGGCTGCCAGCAACAACTGGGCTACATGGTCCAAGGTCCACATCAGGGGAACAGAACTTCCAGAAAGCACTCTGATCTGCTTCCTACTCTGATCTGGCTCACATGCTCACCCCAGAACTACTCAGTGTGGCCAGGGCAATGTGATGCAGGGGCTGGTTTAGCACAGGGTCACGTGCTCTAGCCCTAGCGTTAGGTGTGGTCGGTGTCGTGCCCACACCATATGGAGGAAAATGAGTGTGCGGCCTGGGCCCATCCTGTGCTCAGAAGTGCCCTGTGCCTGGTTTCCTGCTCTGCTGTCATTATCTTGAAGTTCCTAAAAACTGTTAAACAAGGGGCCCCATATTTACATTTTGCACTGGGACCTACAAATCATGTAGCCAATCATAGATGAAAATTGGGGCTGCTTTTAGAAAACAGAAAACAGAGAGAATGTAGCTGAGTTGACAAAACATAAATGTCCACTGCAATTGTCTGTGCTAAATAATATGATTTAAACTTAATGTTTCCTTGAAGAGCTTTATCACTTGCTGTCTCTAATCCTTTGCCCTGTACATAAAACGGCGGGGCTAGGCTAGGTGGTCTCCACCAGTGTTTCAGTTCTGCTATTCTCCAATGGATGTCTGCCTCCTTAGGCTGTGAAAATTAATCTGTACCTTGCACCAAGTTTATGGACACAGTGATATTAAATATGAGTTGTCTCAACTCTACTGGTATTAAAAAGTGGCTGCAAATTAAAAGGAAAAAAAATACTATGTTACAAGAATGAGAAAACTAAATTGATGGGCCCCAGCTTTATTCAGCTCTTAGAAACCACCAGTGTTATGGAAAATTTCCAAAAAGAAAATCCCAAGGTTTAGGGCAAAGCTTTTTGAAGATTCTTGTAAATTAACAGCTTGGTGTAGTGGATTAGACATATTTTCTCGGTCTGCTTTCTTTTCACAAGTAACCGAATTATTTTCCTCTAATTGAGGAGCAAAGCAGACACTTAAATGGCATCTATGTATTTCTTTTTTTTTTTTTTAACATCTTTATTGGGGTATAATTGCTTTACAATAGTGTGTTAGTTTCTGATTTATAACAAAGTGAATCAGCTATACATATACATGTGCTCCCATGTGTCTTCCCTCTTGCGTCTCCCTCCCTCCCACTCTCCCCCTCCCACCCCTCCAGGCTGTCCCAAAGCCCTGAGCTAATATCCCTGTGCCTTGCGGCTGCTTCCCCCCAGCTATCTACCTTACTACGTTTGTTAGTGTGTATATGTCCATGACTCTCTCTCGCCCTGTCAAAACTCACCCATCCCCCTCCCCATATCCTCAAGTCCGTTCTCCAGTAGGTCTGCGCCTCTATTCCTGTCTTATCCCTAGGTTCTTCATGACATTTTTTCCCCTTAAATTCCATATATATGTGTTAGCATACGGTATTTGTCTTTGTCTTTCTGACTTACTTCACTCTGTATGACAGACTCTAGGTCTATCCATCTCATTACAAATAACTCAATTTCATTTCTTTTTAAGGCTGAGTAATATTCCATTGTGTATATGTGCCACATCTTCTTTATCCATTCGTCCGATGATGGGCGCTTAGGTTCTTTCCATCTCCGGGCTATTGTAAATAGAGCTGCAATGAACATTTTGGTACATGACTCTTTTTGAATTTTGGTTTTCTCAGGGTATATGCCCAGTAGTGGGATTGCTGGGTCATATGGTAATTCTATTTGTAGTTTTTTAAGGAACCTCCATACTGTTCTCCATAGTGGCTGAACCAATTCACATTCCCACCAGCAGTGCAAGAGTGTCCCCTTTTCTCCACACCCTCTCCAGCATTTATTGTTTCTAGATTTTTTGATGATGGCCATTCTGACTGGTGTGAGATGATATCTCATTGTAGTTTTGATTTGCATTTCTCTAATGATTAATGATGTTGAGCATTCTTTCATGTGTTTGTTGGCATTCTGTATATCTTCTTTGGAGAAATGTCTGTTTAGGTCTTCTGCCCATTTTTGGATGGGGTTGTTTGTTTTTTCGTTATTGAGCTGCATGAGCTGCTTGTAAATTTTGGAGATTAATCCTTTGTCAGTTGCTTCATTTGCAAATGTTTTCTCCCATTCTGAGGGTTGTCTTTTGGTCTTGATTATGGTTTCCTTTGCTGTGCAAAAGCTTTGAAGTTTCATTAGGTCCCATTTGTTTATTTTTGTTTTTATTTCCATTACTCTAGGAGGTGGGTCAGAAAGTATCTTGCTGTGGTTTATGTCATAGAGTGTTCTTCCTATGTTTTCCTCTAAGAGTTTGATAGTTTCTGGCCTTACATTTAGGTCTTTAATCCATTTTGAGCTTATTTTTGTGTATGGTGTTAGGGAGTGATCTAATCTCATACTTTTAAATGTACCTGTCCAGTTTTCCCAGCACCATTTATTGAAGAGGCTGTCCTTTCTCCACTGTACATTCCTGCCTCCTTTATCAAAGATAAGGTGTCCATATGTGCGTGGGTTTATCTCTGGGCTTTCTATCCTGTTCCACTGATCTATCTTTCTGTTTTTGTGCCAGTACCATACTGTCTTGATTACTGTTGCTTTGTAGTATAGTCTGAAGTCAGGGAGCCTGATTCCTCCAGCTCCTTTTTTCGTTCTCAAGATTGCTTTGGCTATTCGGGGTCTTTTGTGTTTCCATACAAATTGCGAAATTTTTTGTTCTAGTTCTGTGAAAAATGCCAGTGGTAGTTTGATAGGGATTGCATTGAATCTGTAGATTGCTTTGGGTAGTAGAGTCATTTTCACAATGTTGATTCTTCCCATCCAAGAACATGGTATATCTCTCCATCTATTTGTATCATCTTTAATTTCTTTCATCAGTGTCTTATAATTTTCTGCATACAGGTCTTTCGTATCCTTAGGTAGGTTTATTCCTAGATATTTTATTCTTTTTGTTGCAATGGTAAATGGGAGTGTTTTCTTGATTTCACTTTCAGATTTTTCATCATTAGTATATAGGAATGCCAGAGATTTCTGTGCATTAATTTTGTATCCTGCTACTTTACCAAATTCATTGATTAGCTCTAGTAGTTTTCTGGTAGCATCTTTAGGATTCTCTATGTATAGTATCATGTCATCTGCAAACAGTGACAGCTTTACTTCTTCTTTTCCGATGTGGATTCCTTTTATTTCCTTTTCTTCTCTGATTGCTGTGGCTAAAACTTCCAAAACTATGTTGAATAAGAGTGGTGAGAGTGGGCAACCTTGTCTTGTTCCTGATCTTAGTGGAAATGCTTTCAGTTTTTCACCATTGAGGATGATGTTTGCTGTGGGCTTGTCATATATGGCCTTTATTATGTTGAGGAAAGTTCCCTCTATGCCTACTTTCTGGAGGGTTTTTATCATAAATGGGTGTTGAATTTTGTCGAAAGCTTTCTCTGCATCTATTGAGATGATCATATGGTTTTTCTCCTTCAATTTGTTAATATGGTTTATCACATTGATAGATTTGCGTATATTGAAGAATCCTTGCATTCCTGGAATAAACCCCACTTGATCATGGTGTATGATCCTTTTAATGTGCTGTTGGATTCTGTTTGCTAGTATTTTGTTGAGGATTTTTGCATCTATGTTCATCAGTGATATTGGCCTGTAGTTTTCTTTCTTTGTGACATCCTTGTCTGGTTTTGGTATCAAGGTGATGGTGGCCTCGTAGAAGGAATTTGGGAGTGTTCCTCCCTCTGCTATATTTTGGAAGAGTTTGAGAAGGATAGGTGTTAGCTCTTCTCTAAACGTTTGATAGAATTCACCTGTGAAGCCATCTGGTCCTGGGCTTTTGTTTGTTGGAAGATTTTTAATCACAGTTTCAATTTCAGTGCTTGTGATTGGTCTGTTCATATTTTCTATTTCTTCCTGATTCAGTCTTGGCAGGTTGTGCATTTCTAAGAATTTGTCCATTTCTTCCAGATTGTCCATTTTATTGGCATAGAGTTGCTTGTAGTAATCTCTCATGATTTTTTTTATTTCTGCAGTGTCAGTTGTTATTTCTCCTTTCTCATTTCTAATTCTATTGATTTGAGTCTTCTCCCTTTTTTTCTTGATGAGTCTGGCTAGTGGTTTATCTATTTTGTTTATCTTCTCAAAGAACCAGCTTTTAGTTTTATTGATCTTTGCTATCGTTTCCTTCATTTCTTTTTCATTTATTTCTGATCTGATTTTTATGATTTCTTTCCTTCTGCTAGCTTTGGGGCTTTTTTGTTCTTCTTTCTCTAATTGCTTGAGGTGCAAGGTTAGGTTGTTTATTCGAGATGTTTCCTGCTTCTTAAGGTGGGCTTGTATTGCTATAAACTTCCCCCTTAGAACTGCTTTTGCTGCATCCCATAGGTTTTGGGTCGTTGTGTCTCCATTGTCATTTGTTTCTAGGTATTTTTTTATTTCCTCTTTGATTTCTTCAGTGATCACTTCATTATTAAGTAGTGTATTGTTTAGCCTCCATGTGTTTGTATATTTTACAGATCTTTTCCTGTAATTGATATCTAGTCTCATGGCGTTGTGGTCAGAAAAGATACTTGATACAATTTCAATTTTCTTAAATTTACCAAGGCTTGATTTGTGACCCAAGATATGACCTATCCTGGAGAATGTTCCATGAGCACTTGAGAAAAATGTGTATTCTGTTGTTTTTGGATGGAGTGTCCTATAAATATCAATTAAGTCCATCTTGTTTAATGTATCATTTAAAGCTTGTGTTTCTTTATGTATTTTCATTTTGGATGATCTGTCCATGGGTGAAAGTGGGGTGTTAAAGTCCCCTACTATGAATGTGTTACTGTCAATTTCCCCTTTTATGGCTGTTAGTATTTGCCTTACGTATTGAGGTGCTCCTATGTTGGGTGCATAAATATTTACAATTGTTATATCTTCTTCTTGGATCGATCCCTTGATCATTATGTAGTGTCCTTCTTTATCCCTTTTAATAGTCCTTATTTTAAAGTCTATTTTGTCTGATATGAGAATTGCTACTCCAGCTTTCTTTTGGTTTCCATTTGCATGGAATATCTTTTTCCATCCCCTTACTTTCAGTCTGTATGTGTCTCTAGGTCTGAGGTGGGTCTCTTGTAGACAGCATATATAAGGGTCTTGTTTTTGTATCCATTCAGCCAATCTGTGTCTTTTGGTGGGAGCATTTAGTCCATTTACATTTAAGGTAATTATCGATATGTATGTTCCTATCCCCATTTTCTATATTGTTTTGGGTTCGTTATTATAGGTCGTTTCCTTCTTTTGCATTTCTTATCTTGAGAAGTTCCTTTAGCATTTGTTGTAAAGCTGGTTTGGTGGTGCTGAACTCTCTCAGCTTTTGCTTGTCTGTAAAGGTTTTAATTTCTCCATCAAATCTGAATGAGATCCTTGCTGGGTAGAGTAGTCTTGGTTGCAGGTTTTTCTCCTTCATCACTTTCAGTATGTCCTGCCACTCCCTTCTGGCTTGTAGGGTTTCTGCCGAGAGATCAGCTGTTAACCTTATGGGGATTCCCTTGTGTGTTATTTGTTGTTTTTCCCTTGCTGCTTTTAATATGCTTTCTTTGTATTTAATTTTTGATAGTTTGATTAATATGTGTCTTGGCGTATTTCTCCTTGTATTTATCCTGTATGGGACTCTCTGTGCTTCCTGGACTTGATTAACTATTTCCTTTCCCATATTAGGGAAGTTTTCAACTATAATCTCTTCAAATATTTTCTCAGTCCCTTTCTTTTTTTCTTCTTCTTCTGGAACCCCTATAATTCGAATGTTGGTGCGTTTAATGTTGTCCCAGAGCTCTCTGAGACTGTCCTCAGTTCTTTTCATTCTTTTTTCTTTATTCTGCTCTGCAGTAGTTATTTCCACTACTTTATCTTCCAGGTCACTTATCCGTTCTTCTGCCTCAGTTATTCTGCTATTGATCCTATCTAGAGTACTTTTAATTTCATTTATTGCGTTGTTCATCGTTGCTTGTTTCATCTTTAGTTCTTGTAGGTCCTTGTTAACTGTTTCTTGCATTTTGTCCATTCTACTTCCAAGATTTCGGATCATCCTTACTATCATTATTCTGAATTCTTTTTCAGGTAGATTGCCTATTTCCTCTTCATTTGTTAGGTCTGGTGGGTTTTTATCTTGCTCCTTCATCTGCTGTGTGTTTTTCTGTCTTCTCATTTTGCTTATCTTATTGTGTTTGGGGTCTCCTTTTTGCAGGCTGCACGTTCGTAGTTCCCGTTGTTTTTGATGTCTGTCTCCAGTGGCTAAGGTTGTTTCAGTGGGTTGTGTAGGCTTCCTGGTGGAGGGGACTAGTGCCTGTGTTGTGCTGGATGAGGCTGGATCTTGTCTCTCTAGTGGGCAGGTTCACGTCTGGTGGTGTGTTTTGGGGTGTCTGTGGCCTTGTTATGATTTTCGGCAGCCTCTCTGCTAATGGGTGTGGTTGTGTTCCTGTTTTGCTAGTTGTTTGGCATAGGTTGTCCAGCACTGTGGCTTGCTGGTCGTTGAGTGAAGCTGGGTGCTGGTGTTAAGATGGAGGTCTCTGGGAGATTTCCACCGTTTAATATTATGTGGAGCTGGGAGGTCTCTTGTTGATCAGTGTCCTGAAGTTGGCTCTCCTACCTCAGAGGCAGAGCCCTGCCTCCTGGGCTGGAGCACCAAGAGCCTTTCATCCACACGGCTCAGAATAAAAGGGAGGAAAAGTAGAGAGAATTATTAGAAGTATGAGGAAGGAAAGGAGGAAAGGAAGGAAGGAAGAAAGAAGCAAAGAAGGAAAGAAAGGAGGGAGGGAGGGAGGAAGGAAGGAAGGAAGGAGGGAAAGAAGGAGAAAATGTAGAGAGAATTAGTAGAAGTTTGAGGAAAGAGAGAAGGAAAGGAGGAAAGGAAGGAAGGAAGAAAGAACCAAAGAAGGAAAGAAAGGAGGGAGGGAGGGAGGAAGGAAGGAAGGTAGGAGGGAAAGAAGGAGAAAATGTAGAGAGAATTAGTAGAAGTATGCAGAAAGAAAGAAGGAAAGGAGGAAAGGAAGGAAGGAAGAAAGAAGCAAAGAAGGAAAGAAAGGGAGGGAGGGGGGAAGGAAGGAAGGAAGGAAGGAAAGAAGGAGAAAATGTAGAGAGAATTAGTAGAAGTTTGAGGAAAGAAAGAAGGAAAGGAGGAAAGGAGGAAAGGAAGGAAGGAAGAAAGAAGCAAAGAAGGAAAGAAAGGAGGGAGGGAGGGAGGGAGGAAGGGAGGAAGGAAGGAGGGAAAGAAGGAAAAAAGACAGAGAGAAAGAAGATACAGTAAAAATAAAATAAAGTATAATATAGTTATTGTACTAAAAAATATTTAGAAAGAAAAAAAAAAAAAAAAAAGAACAGATAGAACCCTAGGACAAATGTTGGAAACAAAGTTATACAGAGAAAATCTTACACAGAAGCATACACATACGTGTTCACAAAGAGAGGCAAAGGGGGAAAAATCATAAATCCTGCTCCCAGAGACCACCTCCTCAACCTGGGGTGATTCGCTGTCTAAAGGAGGGAAGGAAGGAAGGAAAGAAAGAAAGAACAAAGGTAAAGTACAATAAAGTTATTACAATTAAAATTAATTATTAAGAAAAAAAAGTTTTTTTTTTTAAAAAAAACCATGGACGGATAGAGCCCTAGGACAAATGTTGGAAGCAAAGCTATACAGAGAAAATCTTACACAGAAGCATACACATACACGTTCACAAAGAGAGGCAAAGGGGGAAAAATCATAAATCCTGCTCCCAGAGACCACCTCCTCAACCTGGGGTGATTCGCTGTCTAAAGGAGGGAAGGAAGGAAGGAAAGAAAGAAAGAAAGAACGAAGGTAAAGTTCAATAAAGTTATTACAATTAAAATTAATTATTTAAAAAAAAAATTTTTTTTTTTTTTTTAAAAAAAAAAACCATGGACGGATAGAGCCCTAGGACAAATGGTGGAAGCAAGAGTATACAGACAAGATCTCACACAGAAGCATACACGCACACATTCACAAAAAGAGGAAAAGGGAAAAAAATCACAGATCTCGCTCCTAAATTCCCCCTCTTCAATTTGGGATCACTCCCTGTCTATTCAGGTATTCCACAATGCAGGGCACATCAAGTTGATTGTGGAGCTTCAATCCGCCGCCTCCGCGGCTGCCGGGAGAGACCTCCCCCTCTCCTCCCTGCTCTCACAGCTCACAGGAGCTCAGCTTTGTACCCAGCCCTGCCCCTGCGCGCAGATCGCTGGAGGGCGTCTGTTTTTTTGCTCAGACAGGACGGGGTTAAAGGAGCCGCTGATTCGGGAGCTCCGGCTCACTCAGGCCGGGGGTTGGGGGATGGGGGAAGGCGGGGCACTGCGTGCGGGGCGGGCCTGCGGCGGCAGAGGCGGCGTGACGCTGCGGCAGAGGCCGGCGTGACGCTGCACCAGCCTGAGACCCGCCGTGCGTACTCCCGGGGAAGTTGTCCCTGGATCCCGGGAACCTGGCAGTGGCGGCCTGCACAGGCTCCGCGGAAGAGGGGCGCGGAGAGTGACCTGTGCTCGCACACAGCCCCCCTGGTGGCGGCAGCAGCAGCCCCAGCGTCTCCCGCCCGTCTCTGGGGTCCGCGGTTTCAGCCGCGGCTCACGCCCGTCTCTGGAGTTCCTTTAAGCAGCGCTCTTAAACCCCTCTCCTCGCGCACCAGGAAACAAAGAGGGAAGAAAAAGTCTCTTGCCTCTTCGGCAGGTGCAGGCTTTTCCCCGAACTCCCTCCCGGCTAGTCGTGGCGCACCAACCCCTTCAGGCTATGTTCAAGCCGCCAACCCCAGTCCTCTCCCTGCGCTCCGTCCAAAACCGAAACCCGAGCCTCAGCTCGCAGCCCCGCCCGCCCCGGCGGGTGAGCAGACAAGCCTCTCGGGTTGGTGAGTGCCGGTCGGCACCGATCGTCTGTGCAGGAATCTCCCCGCTTTGCCCTCCGCACCCGTCGCTGTGCACTACTCCGCGGTCCCGAAGCTCCCCCCTCCGCCTCCCGCAGTCTCCGCCCGCGGAGGGGCTTCCTAGTGTGTGGAAACTTTTCCTCCTTCACAGCTCCCTCCCACTGGTGCAGGTGCCGTCCTTATTCTTTTGTCTCTGTTTTTTCTTTTTTCTTTTGCCCTACCCAGGTACGTGGGGAGTTTCTTGCCTTTGGGGAGCTCTGAGGTCTTCTGCCAGCCTTCAGTAGGTGTTCTGTAGGAGTTGTTCCACGTGTAGATGTATTTCTGGTGTATCCGTGAGGAGGAAGGCGATCTCCACGTCTTACTCTTCCGCCATCTTCCCGCCCGGCATCTATGTATTTCTGATGTGCTTCCTTTTCATCCTCATAAATGGTTCCATCTATATAATTCAGTGAAAATTATATTATATGGCCATCTTTCAAAAAAGCAATTAATATTTACTTCAGCTATCAACATGTGAATATATTCTTTTGTAAGAAGAAAAAACCACAGAAAATGGAGCATTCCAGGTGAGGTTAAAGTCCTTTCTGACCAACTCTCCCACCTCCCTTTCCCCATCACTCATTCTCCAACCTCATCCCTTCTCAGAGGTAATAATCGCGTTATCGGTTCTGTATCTCCTTGTAGAATGTTCTAAGCATTTAGATATCTATATATCTCCAAAGAAAATGTCTAAAATTGTGTTGTTCTGTTTTGACGTAAAAGGCATCATGTCTCTTTTGACTTTTTTGGAGACTCAACACAGCTTGGAGAGTTTTCCACGTAATCGTACACAGACCCACCTCATCCTTTTTTAACTGCAGGAGAGTTTGTGCTGTAGAGATATTCCACATTTTATAAAGCCTCCATGGGCCTTTAGGGTGATTTATGTTTTTCACTGTTTCACAAAAAATGCTGCAGTGAACATTGTTGTGTAGGCCTTTGAGGGCAGCGTGCTTGCCCAGCACGGACACCGAGAGGCGCTGGGAGGCCACAGGACTTGTCACTTTCGTAGTCTCCGTGAAGTGGACTCTGAAATGGCTGACTGGAGGCTGGTCCCAGGATCCACCCCTCTGAGGAAGCAGGGGCAGTGAAACTGGGCAGAGGGGGCCTTGGGCTGTGATGAAGCTGTACCAAGGCCTCAGTCACCCTGTGGTTGGGGGGTGCTCTGGAGCAGAGATGGCCCTTCAGAGTTATTCCAAGCTGGGGCCATGGGCCAGGGGTCTGCACCCCACATCACTTGGTCACTGGTTGTGGAGCACCTAGGGGAGGGGTGTGACCTTGAAAGGTCTTCAGCAATTCCAGAGATGGGGGAGACAGGGGTGCGGTGCTGAGGGCTTGCCTGTGGCCATCAGCCGGGAACACAAGGGGCAGCATCTGGAGGGAGAGCTCGGGTCACGAGGGCGGGCTCTGGTCAGAGCCCCACAGGCCCATGGGGCCCTCACATTTAAAGCACAATGTGAGATTGCCTTTCACGGGCTGCGGACTTGCAGGGCGGATGCGGTATGGAGAGGATGCTTGTCAGGTAACCTGAGGCAAGATTGGAGACACCCAGGACAGGTGCCACCAACCTGCAGTTCTGTAGTCACTTCCAGAAACAGCCTTGATCTGCAGCTGCTTAGACGATGTCATTCTGTAATCACTGGGGCAACTTTACCACATCTTCTTCCCCTTCAAGGCAAATGGCTTTGAAGGTGACGTCCAGGCTCTGACAGCTTGTCAGATGCCTCTGACCAGCGCCCCCTTCAGAGCCACTGAGACTCTAAATGCAGATTTTCATCTCGTAACACTTGCTGCTCTTGGGCGGCCACCTCAGTTGGAGGAACGTGAATAAACTGGGGTTTGATAACTTGTGGTTATACCATAAATTTTATTAAACATAAATGGGAATCATTAGATGAAACACTTAATTAAAACCATGGCCAAATTAGATAAATGCTAAGGAGAGTGCTCTAAATTTATTGCCCAATGATCTATAGGCTGGCTCAGTAATATACTCCCGGAAACCTCCTTAATGAAGCTATTAAGTGCATAAATATCATATGTGCCAACTGGCAAAATTTAGTGATGATCTATCCCAATTTACTTGCTAAGTAAATAAACCCCCTTGAAAGAAGCCACTAATTTATGCTGCTGCTGACCACAGGACAAAATCCCTCACCTGCCTGGAAACAGACCTTTCAAAATAGGTGATTCACTGTACCCAGAGGCTGGGAAGCGAGGAGCTTGCTCGCCACCAGTAGGCCACGGGCTTTTGAAGTTTTGCTCTATTTCTTGAACTTTCCTTCTTGCAAATGCAGAGCGTACACCATGGGCCACAGACGCAGCCAGGCTTTAATTCTCTATGCTAATCTGCTTGGAGTCTGGTGGAAGCGCCTTCTCTACTGGCAGAGGTGGGTGAGGTCTTGGCTGACCTGGCACCTGGGAGGCCCAGGAGGGCTGTAGGTGTGTGCAGTCTGGAGGTGTGGCCTGGAAGGCACCCAGGCTCCCTATCCCCACCCTCAGAGCCTCACTTATCCGAGCTGCCAACCTTCCCTGCTAACAGATGGATGACCTCCGGCTCCTCCTTCAGGAGCTCAGGAGGGACAGTGGGGTGTAAGGATCCCGTGATGGTGATCTTGGCCCAAGGCGGGCACTACGGGACTCGGCCCACCTTCCCTGTAGACCTCACTGACCTCCCCCACCGCTCTTGCGCTGCAGCCTCATGGGCAACTTGACAAGCTGCCTTCCCGCCTCCCCCAGCGTCCTACCCACCCCCTGCCGCGACTAACCACACGGCTGTTCCCTCTCCCACTGCTGCCCAGGCTGCCAGTTCACCTCTCCTCCCCGCCTCTAAATAGGACTCGCGCTCCTGTTGTCCCTCATCCTGCCTTTTGCTTATTTCATAGTGCTTGTCATCACCTGACATATTTTGTATTTATCCGTTTATGGTCTGCGTAAATGCCAGTGGAGCCGAGGGAGGGAACAGTCACTTTTTTTTATTCACTATGAATCTCTAGCGCCTAATTCAGAGCCTGCCACACAGTAGACGCTCACCAATTTTTTAATAAATGAATAAATGAATGGATGAATGAATGAATAATAAGCAGCAGCCACTTGGAGCCCGCAGTGTGCTGGGACAGGAGCTACAGCTGTCCCCAGAAGGGTTCTCAGCGAGCAGCGATCTGCAGTGAAGTCAACAGGAGACGACAAACAAGCAGGCTGAGTTCTCTCACAGGAAGTGAAGTGCGGGTGGGAAGCAGCACACGGCGGGGAGAGTGGGGACCGGCCAGGTTCCCTGGAGAAGTGAAGTGGAAGCCAAGTTCAGAAGGGGAGCCCCCAGGTGAGCAGGGATGCGGAGGTGACTGGCTGAATGATGCCAGAGCCAGAGAGCCAGGGCCGGAGGCTTGGTCCTGGAGGTGCATGCCTGCTGATGGGAGGGGCAGCCTCGGGGCAGCTCGATCGCTCTGAGAACGTGTGCAGCGAGCGGGGAGGCCGAGGACAGACCAGTGATATGCATGGGCCCCGAACGAGACCAACAGCAGCTCCCAGAGGCAGGGCGGAGCCAGGAGCTGAGGGTCCCAGCTGAGAGGAGAGACCAGCCATGGGCTCCATCAACCCAGTCACCTGCTCCTCTGCGGCCAAGAAGGGTCAGGTCAGGAGAAGCATGTTGGCCTGAGCAAGGGGCTGCTGTGGGTGACGGGTGGGTCCAGGCCAATCTGCAGTGAACGGAGGGGAGCATGACAGGGTGAATGGAGATGGAGGGGGGCACTCTTTCCAGAAGTTTGGCTGTTGGATCTGTAACAGTAAATCCCATTGACTGAGGAGAAACCTGAAGCTCAAGGCTGCTCAAGTGGACGCAGGTCCATCTACCTTCACGGCATGGTTGTGGTCATTCTGATAGTGGGTCCCAAGTGCAGACATGTTTGGGAGATGCTTTCAGGTGGCCCGGGGACATGGCACCAAGGGACCAGCCACGTGCATACCAGCCCTGGCCTTTCCAGCTCTGTTAGTCCTGAACACAGAAGCAGAAAGGCTCCTGGAGGTGCTAGCTTGTCTCCCACCTGCCAATCTGCCTTTCTCCCCAAGACAGGAGCCTTGGCAGACAGCAACAGCTGCTGGGTGCCTAACACACTTTCTCTGAACCGATTTCTAAGATCACCTTATACTGCAGGCGAGGGAGGTTTGTTTTTATGAAGGTGGAGATACCAAGTTTCTTGTAAAAATACATTCAATAAGAAAGTGAGTCAGTTGAATGAAAAAATAAAACGTTAAGTAAATCAGGTAATGTTAACTAACAGGAAAGATGCAGGGCCATGGGAGGTGGTGCAGGGTGGGACACCCTGGGCCCTCTATAAGGCCACAAGGACAGTCTGACTTCACATGTTCCAGTGAAGGAGTGTTTTGTGACCATGGGTCTGGGGATTCTATTTACCATTCTACTAGGTTGAATAGTGTCCCCTAGAAATTCATGTCCACTGGGAACCTCAGAATGTGACCTATTTGGAAGGAGGGTCTTTGCACATATGATTAGTTAAGATGAGGTTGTACCAGACTAGGGTGGATCCTAATACAATGACATCTGTGCTTGTTAGAGGAAAATCTGGACACAGAGACAGCCATACAGGAAAGAAGGCCCTGTGATGACGAAGGCAAAGACTGGAGAGACACAGTCACATGCTGAGCAACGCCAAGGATCGCCAGCAATGCCCAGAAGCCGGAAGAGGCATGGAAGGATTCTTCCCAGGCACTTTGGAGGGAGCATGGTGGTACTGCCAACATTTGATTTCAGATTCACAGCCTCCAGAACTGCGAGAGGGTCCCGTGCTGGTGTTTTAAGCCCCCGGTTTACAGCAGCCACGGGAGACCGATACGGCCACATTCTGAAAACGGATTGTTAAACGACTGATTAATAATTAAGAAAAATGACCTTCCTTCGTATATTGATGAGCATTTTGATATTCATAACATCTCTTTCTTGCAGTTATCATCCTGGGTGTATCCTTCTGAGGCCATAAGGTAAAAACGTAAGATTCGGACCCAAACCATGGAGTCTTCATAATATTAAGTGTATTTTATCTTAAAAAAATTAGAAAACTACCAACCTTTGCATGAAACATAGATTTTTGTTGATGTATATTTTTGTTTCCAATAAATCTGACGAAATCAGGCAGTGGGACAGGTGGCCTGGCTTGGAATAATGATCCTTCTGGATATATCCTTGTCTTGTTCTCATTTACAGCCTTAGACGTATAAAAGCATATTTTCATAAAACCAACCCTTCCATGTGAAAGCAGATTCATCATTTGGATCCATCATTAATTTCCCAATGATGTTCTCACTGGCCATAAAGAAGACTTAGAGCTCTTTATGAAAATTTTATTCCGGAGAAAATGGTCTTGGAACATGGTTTGCACCGACCTCTTTTAACCTCTGGTTCCCTGTGTTATTATTATTAAGTAATAATGCTGCTTGCTGCCAACGTCATTCTTCCCTCATTGTACTTCAGAAGCCAAGTGATGCCTTTTGGAGTGGAGGACAAGTCAGCACTTAGTCATCGCCTTGTGCTCCTGGCCGGTCCCCATATGCCTGCCTGGATTGCAGTCTTACATCATCTTTTACGAGTACATCAACTTATTTGCAATTAAGTTTAGATTGTCTAATAAAATCTGGTGACATTTTAGCTTACAGTTTATGTCCCAATAAAAGGCTCCAAATGTTATTGCCATAAGAATCCATGTGACAACCCAACATAAACCTTTCCTTTCGGGCTGGACAGCTGACTGTGCATTTAGAAACAGTCGGCAGGGAGATGTAGGGACCGGGGTTGTGATGTTGACGATTCCTGAGGGCTTCATTTCCACTCTCAAGTTCCCCCTCTAGAGCTCAAAATGGTTCATCTCTTTCTTTCCTTCCTTATTACTGTGGTAAGAATACCTGCCATGAGACCTACCCTTTTAGCCTGTCCACTGGTACTAACTACAGGCACCGTGTTGCTCAGCAGACCTCTAGAACTTACTCATCGTGCATAACTGAGCTTCATGCCTCTTGAACATCAACTCCCCACTTCTCCCTTGCTCCAGGCCCTGGCAACCACCAATCTACTCTCTGCTTCTATAAGTCTTGACTGTTTTAGATTCCTCATGGAAGCGGATCATGCAGTATTTGGCTTATTTCAGTGAGGATCACGTCCTCCATGTTCATCCCCGTGGTTGCATACTGCAGGATCTTTTTAAAGGCTGAAAAGTATTCCATTGTGTGGATGCCCCACATTTTCTCTACCTGTCCATCCACGGACACTTAGGTTGTTTCCATGGCTTGGCTACTGTGAACAGTGCTGCAATCAACATGGGGGTGCAGATATCTCTTCAGATCCTCATTTCAAATTCTTTTGGATACATGCTCAGAAGCGGGATTCTGGGTAGAAATGGGTTGAGATGCCTCTGGTCGCGGACTTCAGGTTTGGGCAATAGATGTGAGAGCTGAAGAAATTGCAGAGGAAGTCAGGCTTGCTGGCAGGTTTGTTTCTGGTCCTCAGAATATCGGGCCTCGGAACTCAGCTTAGGAAAGGTTACTTTCATTACAGTCGTTTAGGAGCTAAATAAACATGGAGCTCAGAGATTCTCAACTAGGAATTACTTCCTCCCAGGGACATCTGTCTGGGAACATTTCGGTTGTCATACTTGGGGTGGTACAGGCATCTAGTGGGTGGGGGCCAGGGATGCTGCTGAATGTACCACAGTATGCAGGACAGCCCTCCACAGAGAATGACCCAGTCTAAAATGTTGATGGCTACACGGCTGAGAAACCCTGATCTAACTGAACCCTCTTACGACACACAGCCTTGACTTTCAGTCCTTGTCTTTTGTCTTTGAATCATGTTTTGCTCAGTTCCTGAACGTGATGGGTCTGCTCTGAATGAAATTATGGATAACGCGGGGTGCTGGCTGGCTGCTCTCAGCCCTTGCTTGGTTTGGGAACGCAGTGAACAGCAGCCCAGAGAAGGCTCTCGGTGTTTATGGGAGAGAGGAGACACAGGGGTGGATGTGCAGCCTGGGTTTGGGGAGGAGGAGAAGAGACCCAGTGAGCTGCTTCAGTTTCCTGCTGAAAGAGATGCAACTTAGAAGCAGTGACTTCATTTTCAAATGGAAAGTGCGACCCACGAGGAAACAAAGCCTCCCAGTGACTTGGAAGTAGCCTTCCAGAAGCCAGCAGGATTTGTGACCCGGAACTATACTAACGGGTGCTCTGAATGAACCTCTAGGTATAACTCGGATGAAGTGTGGAATATTCCATGATTCTTACGCCTTAAAAGCTTACAGATTCCAGAAATGAAACCCGTTCATGCATAAAATATCAGCTCTCAGAGCACAGTCATTTTCATGCTTGCCCTTGTGTGGGGATCTGTGTTATAAAGTATTGTGGTTAGACCCGAAAATCCTCCACCATGTGGACAGAGACCCCGCTATTTATAGCTCTCCTCATGGTGACTTACAGCATTAATCTCCGTGTGAATTCTGAGCTCCCAAACGCCTGCCTAAGGAGATATGCTAAAGCCTTTTCCCTGTGGCATTCTTCCAGACAGAATTTAAGAGACACCAGAGGATGGCACATTTATACTGAGTTTGCAGTTTCCTAAACATGAAGAAGATGAACGGCTCTCAGTTAAGGAACACAGGTCAGATAGGAGCTTGAAATTGAGTATTTGAGCTGACACAGGAGAGAAACCAAGAGGCTTCGTGAAGTTTGCTGTGTCTCTAAGCTTCCTAAGACCCTATGATTAGAAACAGATTGAGGTCAGAGAGTGTGGTCCTATTTGAATTAATGAAAGAGCCAAATTGCCCAGAGGGCTGGTTTCCGCACTGCGTGTCTGACTGCTGGGTTCTGCGGTGGGGGAGGGAGGCAGCAACCAGGCCCCTCCCGTCCCTTCTGTTCCACTCCTCGGTTGTTTGGTAATTTGAGATTCCAAATAAGATTTCTGTGGAGAAAAAGACAAAATGACTCTGCCATTAATTCCAAGGAGTAGGGACTGTTAATGAAGAGATCGAAGTGAACTATTTAAGAAGACAAAATCAGTTTGTTTACTCCTGAATGCTGGAAAGGCTTGGAGAGCGGGGAGCAGACGGACCTTGTCAAACAGACCCTGGTCAACCTCAGTGCCCATTCGCTAGTCCCGTGACCTTAATGCAGCTGAGTCTCAGTCTCCTCACCGTCAGTGGGGAGAGGAACTCATGCCTTCCAGGGGCACCATGAGGACGACGGGTAGTCATACGAGAGCTCATGTGAGCTGCGTCTGCTGCAGAGGGTCTGGGCAGTGGACCTGCCTCAATGCGCACAGGAAGCGGGGTAATGGATGGCAGGGGAGGGGAGGTCTTGGTTTCCCACCTTGGGTTCCTGTTGACCGTTGTAAGTCCCGGATCATTTCGAGTTCTTTGGTAGCAAGCAACAGAAACCAACTTTGCTACGTTAAGCAACAGAGGAGTTTCCGGGAAGCCCACTGGGTGGCTGGTACATAGAGTGGACAGGAATGCTGGAGACTCAGGCTTAGTCACACGAGAAACACCAGGGAAGCCCCTTCAGGTGCAGCACCAAGCCAGGAGTTGCTAGGCGTTGGTGTTTGCTTTTCTCTCCTGACCGGAGTCCCTCCAGCTTTGTCTGGGTCACCAGCTGGCTCCTTGCCGGAAGGCAAAGCACCTTCACTGAGATGCACTAACTGAGCACAGGGAGGGCAGCGATGTCCCCGAGTCAATCCAGGCGCCGGAGCCAACGTGCTAAATGCCCCTTGCAGGCCTCGTGTGACCTGAGCCTCCTGCCCACCCTGCATGCCCAACGCTGCCTCCTCCCTCTGCCAGCTGGGTAAGAACTTATGTTCAGTTCCAGCTCAGCTGCTCCAGATTGTTTACCTGAAGTCAGGATTTTGCAGAAGCATCAGTTGTCACTGCAAACATTCCTGTCATCATGCAGGCAGGCAGGCATCAAGTGGCATATCCTACCATCTTAGGGAGTCTGAGAGTCTTTCTAACGATGCACTCCAAAACTTGGTCTTAGATCTCAAAAGTTTCCACGTTAACTAATAACCAGAGTCCCCAGAAACAATGTGAGCAAACATTCATTTCCAGTGCCTTTCCAAGGCGGGGCTTGGATGTGTGGGTTTGAACTAATGCTGAATAAATTATCGGCACGTGTTACCCCATGTAAATGCCGGGCTCCCCATTTGTTCCCCTGTGCAATGACTTCTTTAGTATTCTGCGGGGAAATTTCTTAGATTTGTTTCAAAAGTATCTTATTCTGTAAGATGATATGGAGAAACCTAGGGAAGAAAAAAGAATACAGGCATATAGGCTAATTAAAAAAAAGAGGCTGCAAAACTAGGAGAAACAAACAGCCTCTGTGTTTCAGGCTTATGAAATATTTATCCAGTGGCAAAGAAGACACTGTAGTCGGAAATGAACTTTGCCAAGTAATTACTTTTGATCCCAGCAAGATGCATTCAAAGGCCTTCAGGTAAACATCATCCTTGATAGGGGGGAGGTGAATTGCAAAGCAACATTATGCTTTTCAAGGAAACAAGGAATGAATCAAAGTCAGACACTTGTCCAAGTCCTGTTGAAAAGTGTTCCTGTGTGAAATTTTCTAGATGATGCTCCGTGAGCGCAGAGTGGAGATGTGAATAGGGGAAGATGAGATATGATCAAATGGTGGATGAGAAAAGCCACAGGCAGCAAAACCAGAGCGGATTTTCCTCCTTCTTAAGGAAACTTTAAATAATGCACATGTATTTAAAAATAGAGTATGTGCGGCTAATTTTGATAAAGATCTTTAAAATGACATTAAAATGGAAATACACTCAAACTAGGCATCTCCTGGGAAAATGTCACTAGTTACGTTACATTTGTTTTCTGTTTTGTTCCCATGCCCTTGTGAAAACAGCTTTATCTTCAATACTCCCATAATGGAAGGAAGAGTTTTCAGGGAGACGGGAGCATTTTTTTTTTGTTTTAAATGAATTCTCTGAGGAGAGTATGCTCTGTGCCATGCACACAAACTTTTCCAAGGACTGAGTTTACCCGGTGCTGCTTCCAGGGGTGGGTTTGCCTGTATTCTTTTACCTTTAGATTTTAAGCCTCTGTCAGAGGGGGCCCGGGTCCATTCCCGAGCTTATTAAGTATTAAGAAATAACACCACTGATCAAAGAACCCTGTAAAAATGACCTTGGTTCCAAGGTAATGCATGGCTCTTCCCCTGTAAGACTTGGTTTTCCTGGGTCCACATAGATCCAGCTGGAGATGATGTGATGACTGCAGAGGATGGAAAGCTTATCGTGGAGCTATTCTTATCCAGGTGCAAGCAAGTAACCCTTTTACCATTTCATTCCCCAGGAATGCCAACTTCGGGGTTAGTGGGAACAGGTTCCCTTCTTTGACAGCTGTTATGAGAAGAGAATATTTTATAAATTCCTCATATGAAAAAAAGAGTAGAAAAATTTGAACCTGTCTCTTTGCTTTCAGAAAAACCCCAAAACAACTTCTTATAACCCAAATGTCATTTCTGAAACACTATTCCTAGAACCCTCCTGTTGAAATCTTGGGACACTATTTGAAAAGAAAAGAAGCAAAAAACCTCCCTTCTCCCTAGCTCATAAGTAGAAGTAAAATTCTATGAACATTTTTGTAAGAAAAGCCTGGAATTGGTCTTTTCCCCCTGCTGGATTACAGAGCAGCGGGGAAGGTGAGCAAAGATTCAGAATAGTAATAAAGGTCAGGTCATCCCCCAAAGAGGCTACAGCTAATCTCAGCCTTGGTAACTGGAAAAATTGTGGATGTTTAGGGCATGCTTTGGAAGATCTGGAAAACAAGCCAGAGGTGTTATCTCTGTGATTACGTCATGGGGCTGATCCTCACTGCCTAATGAAGTGGGAGGGGTGACTGGGAAGATTCAAGCCTGCAACACAAGCTTACTGAAAGCCAGTGAGAACCCATGCCAGGAGCAGGTGAGTGCCTCGGAGCCCTCCCGGGAGCCTCCAGTGGGGGAGTGGAGAGCAGGATGAGAAAGACAGAGAGGCCAGGTAGAGAGGCCAGGCGAGGTCCATGGGGTCTGTGGAGGTGACCCTCAGGGGAACTAGGGGGATTTTCAGATTGGGGCTCGCACATCCCACAGTGGTCAGTCATTGGCTAAGGGCTGCCCTAATGGCCATGAACTCCTGGCACTTGTGCTCTTGGCAAGTGCTGGCAATGGGGCTCTGGAGCCAAGCGAAACCTGGAAGGGAGCAGGGGCCTTGCTCAGAAATGATGTGAGGGACCAGAGGGGATCTCGGCGGACCATTCACAGTGCCCTCTGCACCTGGCGCTGCAGGCTGAGAAGACCCCCAGCAGAAGGCTGAGCCCTCTGAGTACTACGTTCTCTCAGATAACCTCCACGTGATGAGCACGTTAGTGTTGTTTGCCCTGTTGATCTCACCCTCTCACAGATGAGCGTGTGAGCTAGGTGGCCGAAGTCATTTGCCCACAGGCACTAAACGCCAGTCGGTCTAACTCCAAAGCCACCCCCCTGCATCCCATTCCCTGACTTTCAACAATCAGTCCAGTGTCCTTATAGGCAATTTGTTGGAAAACCATTTCCTCCCTGAGATCAAATAGATTCCCTTGCTCAGCTTGCTGCTTTGCATGATTTGTGGAATCCTGGCTCGTTTGTCTGCGTACATTCTTCTCTTCCACAAGGAAGACAGGCAAAGGCCCCCTTTTCCCCCAGCAGATGTGATGGTACCGCTGAGTGACAGTGAGGAGTAACTAGCACTCGAGGCCCACTGCCTGTAACCTGAGTGCAGCGTTCCTGCGTTCCCACGTTCCCTGTCAAACGGGCTCCAAGGCACATGTATAATTCATGGTTACAGCCCACATGCCAGCAGAGAGACTCTGTTCCAGCTGCTGCTGGAAAAAGGAGCTCAGCTTACAGTGGGAGGTGGTTTGCCTTCCGAAAGAGGGTTTCCGCTCATGGAACTAACGGGCTGATGACCAGCTCCAAAGGGCTCTTTGGAGCACACAGAGATGCCCCAGCAACCGCCCAGAGCAGAGCCCTGAGTTGATTCTGGGGTTCTCCATATCCCCCTTAAAGGTTCTGTTTGTAGCTGTTGAGATTTACTCATTCCCCCAGTGAGTTTTTGGGTTTTTTTTGGCTGTGTTGGGTCTTTGTTGCCATGCGGGCTTTCTCTAGTTGTGTGAGCAGGGGCTGCTCTTTGTTGCGGTGTGTGGGCTTCTTATTGCAGTGGCTTCTTGTTGTGGAGCATGGGCCCTAGAGCGCGTGGGCTTCAGTAGTTGCGGCACGTGGGCTCGGTAGTGCGGCACGAGGGCTCTAGAGCGCAGGCTCAGTAGCTGTGGCGCATGGGCTTAGTTGCTCTGCAGTATGTGGGATCTTCCCAGACCAGGGATCGAACCTGTGTCCCCTGCATTGGCAGGCAGATTCTCAACCACTGCGCCACCAGGGAAGTCCCGCCCAGTGAGTCTTTATGGAGCATCACTGAAGGAACGAATGAGCCAGGGGCTTCTGTCTCTGGTCCTCTATAAGGACAAGCAGATGCTGGTGGCTTCCTTTGTCATTCTGATGAGGGGGATGGGGGCAGGGCATGAAGTCAGCTACACAACGGCTAGGCAAGGGGGGTTTTCAAGAGACAGGACATAAGGAAGAGGACCCCAGAGAGAGCAGCTAGAGCTTTCCTGGGGCAACGAGCTTTCTCCTTGTATTTGATATTCAGGATGGAGCTATTTCCTAGTTTCAGGGGCTTACTTACTTACTAACACACTTCCCAGGACAGGGTCTCAGAAAAGAGGCCAAGCTCCCCCCGTGTGTGTTTGTGTTTCTATGTGCATGAGTGTGTGTGCATGATCGAGTGTGTATGTGTGTGCATACGCAATCTTGTGTTTACACACACACTCGTGTAAACATGCGTGCATGCGGTTAAGTGTATGCATGCATATGTGCATGCCTGGATGTTTACGCGTGGGTATGCACACTTATATGAGAATGAGTGTGTGTATTTGAATGACTCACGTTTGAGGGTATGTGCATGTGTGAATGCATGAGTGTACATGTGAATGCACGAATGTGTCCACACCTGGATGTGTGTGCATGTGTGTGCACCTGGCACGTGTGTATGTGTGAGGTGTGTGTCCGTGTGTGTGTGCATGAAAAATGCCCTCTCTGCTCACTACCATGTCTACACCTGGAACTATAAACCCAACGTACTCCTGGAATAACTACTCGTTTCTCTCAAGTCACCTTCTGCAAGCCTCCCCAGAGGCACGGCGCCTTTGAGGTACCCCTGCTCCTCTGCCTGTCCCGCCCTGACTTCCGGGATTACCGGAAGCCTCAGTGTCCTCGCCGACTCCCCTCCTCTCTCAGACACAAGCGAAAGATGCTGAGCAATGGAGCCCTAACTTCTAGGTCATTCTCCCCTCCTTTGCATTGCTGCTGCTTCTAGCCTAGGTTAGCCTCTCATTGTTTTTTATCTTTTAATGAACTTATTTTGGTTTTTAATTGAAGTAAACATTCAGAAAAATAAACCATAACTGTACAGCTTGATGAGTTTTCATGAATCAACACATGCATGTAATCATATCTGGGTCAAGAATTAGACATGGCAGTCCCCCTGATGACCCCTCCCAGTCACTAGACCCCTCTTCCCCAAAGATAACCCATCCAACATGGAACACCCCACATCAGTTGTGTGTGTTTCTGAACTTTGTATAGGGGAAATAATGCAGTAAATTTGCTTTTACCTGTGGCTTCTTTTGTTCGACATTTTGTTTGTGAGACCCATCCTTGTTGCTTACAGCAGCATTTCTTTCCTTTTAATTGCTATATAGTATGGCACCGTATGCAAATACCAAATTTATTTATCCATTTTATTACCGATGGGCATTTGAATTGTCTCCAGATTTCGGCTAGTTTGAATACTTCTTCTATGCATGAATATCCTTATAAATTTCTTTTGGTGAAAGTACACATGCATTGCTGTTGGGTATATACCCAAGAGTGGAATTCTGGGCTCCCTCCTTATTCTTTGCTTGGACTCCTGCAGCAGCCTGGACCAAGTTTGCCTTGTTCTATCCCAGCCTGTAGTCCTCACGCCGTGGGCACATGCGGGAAGCCCAGCTCAGTCTCTCTCAAAGGTTCCCTGAACTGTGCCACACAGTAGGCCTTGTAGGGGATGTTTTGGGCAGCCTACTGCCACACAGGACCACACACTCCTCCCAGGTGGATCCATGCCTCTCTGCAGCCCATCTCCGTTTATCACCCCCTTGTATCTGGACTGGCCTCCCGACTGGCTTTGACCAACAGAATGTGGTGGAGACCCTGCAGCTTCCCTTCTCTCCCTGGAGCCCTGAAACCAATCAACGTGCTGTGAAGAAGTCTAGGATGAAGTGTCATGTTGGGGGAGAAGTCGAGGTATCCCAGCTAAACCCAGTTGTGTCCAAGCCATCAACTGGCCCACAGAATCATGAGAAAGACGCGGCTGTGATGAACTGTCAGTGTGCTTGGGTTTGTGACACAGCGGGAGGCTGGCTGGTGGGCCCCACGCCCCTGCCTTTACACTTTATGTTCCGTTTCCTGGACAGCCCTTGTCCTCTCTCTGCCTGCCCAGTTCTCGCCCTGACCCCTGGTCCATATTCCAGTTCCCCTGGCCCCTGTGGATTTCCTCCTGGTTCTCCATCTGGATGTCATCTCTTCTTCACTAGGATAGCCCTTACTGTTCTTCACTTCTCTTGGGCCCCCTGCTGTACCCTGCCTCATGACTCAGTTGGCTGAGCACTTATTTCTCTCCTAGAGCAGTCTCCTCCAGAATAGGACCATCATCACCATTCCTGTCACTGCTGCTTCTGATAACAAAGATGCTCTCTCTTCTTGAGCATCTGCTCTTGGCAGGTCCTCAAGGTGCCTCACAGACATCATCTCATCATTCACTGTGGTCCTCCCGCTGAAGAAGGCATCACCCTCCTGAGTGGTTTAGAAGACTGAGGCCACAGCGGGTACGTGACTCCAAGATGAATCGGGGACTTGGACCCAGGTGGTTAGCCCCACAGCCCTGGCCTGTCCACATGCTTTGCTGTCTTTCTTTGCACAGCATCCTGCCAAGTACAGAGAAGACTCTCAAATACCTACTGAGTATAAACGAATCTGAGTTATTGGACCTCTAAAGGCTAATGTGTCACTCTTTCTAGGTAGGAAGTGACTTAAGCCAACAAAGGAAAACAGGAGTAGAAAACTTAAGTCGTTTCCCAATAAAAGCAGCCTGACATGAAACACAAACTGCATTGTTTTCTGGTTAAATTGGGGGCTCGGACCACTTCCCTATTACCAAGCACTGAGGTGGCGCACTACAATGCACACTTTGCAGCCCTTAGCTCAGCTAACCCATGAGGTTATGCTGGTTCCATCATTTTACACATAAGAAAACCAAGGTTCGGGGTGGTGAAGCGGTCCCAGGTCCCACAGTTAATAACAGCAGAACTGGCATTCATCCTATGTCTCCCTTGGGCTGTTCATTTATTTAGCAAATATATATTGAGCTGATACTACATGCTAGCTTCAGAGACAATGGGATCAGCTCAGTGTGAGCACCTTCATCCTCCCTGAGATGGATGCTCACATTCTGGATGTTCCCTAAGCGTGATATGATAACATTTCCTGTGAAGCTGGTTTTCTAGTTCCAAATTCCACTCTGTTTGAAGGCAGGCCCTTGCTGTGTGATATGAGTAACAGGTGGTTAGCTGTAGGTATTAGGGCTTATTTCTTAGACTTCTAACCTGTTAACTGGTTGGTACAATTCGGAGACTTGCTTGCAAGTTTACTGTAAAGTTTACCTAGATGAAAATTGAGTTGTTGTAACGTATTCCCAATACTTTCCTTTCTGTGGCATCACCTCCAGATAAATCTAATGTCTGAGTTTTCAGATGTTTTAAGCAACTGCCTCTTTTCTTTTTCAACATTGTTTCAATACTGTTTAACCACAAAGAGTATAAGGTAAATGTCCATCCACAGGAAAATGGATAAAGAAGATGTGATACACACACACACACACACAGGAATACTACTCAGCCATAAAAAAGAATGAAATAATGCCACTTGCAGCGACATAGATAGACCTAGAGATGATTATACTAAGTGAAGTAAGACACAGAAAGACAAGTATCATATGATATTGCTTATATGTGGAACTTGAGAAAAATGATACAGATGAACTTATTTAACAAAACAGAAACAGACTTGCAGACATAGAAAACAAACTTATGCTTACCAAAGGGGAAAGAGGAGGGATAAATTAGGGGTTTGGGATTAAGAGATACACACTACTATATATAAAATAAAAATAAACAATATGGACCTATTGTATAGCAGAGGGAACTACTGATATATTCAATATCTTATAATAACCTATTGTGGAAAAGAATCTTAAAAAGAATACGTATATGTATTCTGAATCACTTTGCTGTACACCTGAAACTAACACAACACTGTAAATCAACTATACTTGAATTTGTTTTAAAAAAGAGTATAAGGTAAATTTTTGTGAAGAAATAATTCAGAGCATGGTTGTTTTATCATTGGAAAGGTTTTATCTTTGTATCCTTTCTTAGATAAACATCAGTAAAAAAATGGGCAGTAAAACATTTCTCCTTAAGATTTCGTTTGGTTGTATAACACAGGTCACATTCTCAATGAGACTAAATAAAATTTCCTCCACTTAATGTTCTTACTCATTGGTTGTTATTTGGAAGAATAATGATGAGAATTTGAGAAGTCTTTCAGATGGAACTTAAGAACACACATTTAATATTTATGGTGTAGAGAGGCTTGAATTGGAATTTCCAAAGTTAGAGTGTAGGGGATGTAGAAACTCATTCTGGGCACCGCTCAACCTGATATAGATCGATGCTTCGCTTTAATTGCACATTTCATCAGGATACAGGCTGAATGCAGAATACTGTGAATGCTTTGCCCCACTTGCTGATTCCAACACTGTGTTTCATGTATTTTAAAGATTCTAAAATTCAGTGCACAGAATTACTTATTTATGCTGCCCATTACATCACTTACTATGCATTTTCTAGCTCAGTGTAAAAAGGCTGAGCTCTGAAGTCAGGAGTTCAAATCCTGCTTCAGTTCTTTAAAAGCCCTGTGCATTGCTGAGCTTCAAGTGCCTGTTTCTTCATTTGTCAAATGGGGACTGTAGCCACATCACACTCATAGCAGTGTTGTGAGGGTTGAAGAGGAGAATTTTCGGGTCATACCCGCATCATGCCCAGCCCTAAGCAGGCCCTAAATCAAATCGCCTTTATTGTTATTTCTGCTGTCATGATTATTTGTAATTTTATGTACACACATAAGACTAGACTTCTACAGGGCAAAGAAAAAGTGGGCCACAAAATGCTGGATGTGAGGGAGACCGATCAGTGGATGGAAGATTTGGAAGATTATTCCTTAGAGAAGTTGCTGTTCACGGAACTCCTTGAGGAATGGGTGGCATTCCTCAGAAAGCAGAGGAGGTGGGGACTACAGTCACCTCATGCCATGGGTGGTAGACAGGGGAGATGGTAGTAGATTTGCATATACTCTCGTCTGCATTTCTCTATTGTGCAGGATGGCTGATGTGTCTAAATGTGTGTTTACGTTGTTTCTGGAGTCACGTAGTCCTCATCCTCCCTGTATTCTGACACGTCTTTCCAGTTATTTGTGTTCAGGATGCAGAGAGACCTAATTCCAGGGAGAAACACTGTATACTGGTTGCTGGTTCAGGACATACCAGCGCCTGCCACATGCTGGTGAATGGTCAACCAGGGCTGCGTGGGGCGACCGAAGATGAAGGAGAAAGAGCACAGGTGGTGGGTGAAGATGCATGAGGGTCATGTAGGCCGGGCTCTATTCTGGGGGTTGGGGGTGGTGCAACCTTCAGAGCCTGTTTGTTATTCATGGAGGAAAGCAAAATTCTGCAGAAATAAGAGAAATGTTCCGTGCAATTGCACGAGTTTTTCTTGTCAAATTAAAAACATGAACAGTGTAGCAACGGCTTAAATATTTTCTGCTTTTTTGTGCCACCTCCAGCAAAAATGAAGTAAAAAAACGTGGGGAGAAGACAAAAATGGCAGGGGGCAATCCCAGCCCAGGTGAGGCTAGGGGTGTTGGCTTCACAAATCAGCAGATTCTGTTCACAAGCAGCACAGACGGCTGCCAGGAGAGGTGAGACCACTTTTGAAAGTCATCTGTCGCAGTTCTAAGAGCATTTTGGCTCTACTGATTTTGTTATGCTGCTAGAGGGTGAGAAAACTGTGATGAAACTGACTAGCACCCAGCGCTATGCCCATTAGGACATCTGCAGCCTGGCTCTGTCCTGATGTACTTCAGACTGTGAAACAGATGCGGGCATCTTCCCAAGCAGGCGAGGTTTTCCAAGAGGAGAGGCACACCCTGGAATTGTCCCTCCCCCTCCACTCAGCCTGGCGTGAGGCATGTGCCAGTCAGGACAGTTCCAGCAGAGAGGGAATTAGGTGCTTACGGCATTGCTGGTACAGTCGAGACATGCAGAAGCCATGGGGTGGGGCTGCTGTCCAGAAATCAGGGAACTGGAGGAACTTGCTTGAATCTGCAGCCTGGAGCGGGAGGCTGACAATGCACTGGGGGGGTGGGGCGCGGGGCGGAAGCTCTAGAAGCCCCTGCTGCGGATGCAGGAGGAAGACGGACTGATGCCTATCTTTTGTCTTCCAAGTCTCAGTAAGCCCCTCTCACAGATTCCACTGGATTTCTGCTTGAAAGGGATTCTGGAAAATGTAGTTCCTAGGCTTCCAGCCCCTGAGATAACATGGCACAGCTGAATGGGGTGGTGCTTAAGGGCAACAGACCATAGCTGGCACAGTCCAGGCGTGTGGTCACTCAGCATCCAAACTCACATTCTACCTGCATTTAACTTCCAAACAGCACTTGTAAAAACATCATGCTCCCTCACGCAAAAGGAGCGACGCCCACCCTCACCCCAAAGGAAAGGGACCCACAGTCCCATCAGTCACGATACGTGTCTCTGACTGATGCTCATCCTCCTTGTTCAGTAAGACTCACCCTTAGACAGACCACGGCCTAATGTCTGAATTATTAGCTTAGCCACAATCAGGACATCTTCCATAGATAGCAGGGGGTGGGGAGAGCAGGGAAAGAGACATGGGTTAATGTACGTAAACACACACACAGGAAAGCAAACAGGAACGTGTGTATAGCTACCAGCGTCCTCATGTCTACAACTGGTCGCAAAGCCGTTTGGTGTTTATAAATTCCTCGCCATCCCTTCCTTGCATGTTCTCGCTGTTCTCAGCCATCTCTGCAGCTACTATAGCTCCACCCCAAACTTCATTCCTCAGGGACTGAACTCTTAGGGGTCTTGCCTCCTTGAGTTTGCCATGGTTTTCTATGTGGAAGTCCTAGAGGTACCCTAGGGAGTCCCTGGGTTTCAAGTCTCCTCCTCCCTGCCCCACTGTGCTCCAGCAGCCATAGTCCTCTCCTGTAAGCCGTCCAGGGACCTTAGCCAGTGCAGGAAGCCCCTTCTCTGCCTTGGGAACCATGAGAAGTTTTCAGATGGTCACAACACAATCTCAGCTTCTAGTCGGGGAGGGGTGTAGTGTGGGCGTTGTTAGGTGTGTCAGTGAGGGGAGCCACTTGTATCTCGGCCCCTTAGTTCCCAGACCCCTGTATTCTGGCTAGGGGAGAAACCGCACCATATATGAGTAACAGGTCCAGAGCTTAAATGGCATCTTGTAGGTGCAGACCTTAACTGGCAAGATGCTGTCTCCACTGGCACCGTAACCGAGTCTTCAAAAAGCCATTCCTCACAGTACCTGATAATAAGACTTCCCATATAGCTACAGGAATCCAGTCAGTGCAGCACTGGCAGAGAGAGATCAATGGGAAAGAACAGAGAACTCAGTATGCCCCAATGATTTTTGACAGAGGTACAAAAGCAATTCAATGGAGGAAGGACAGTCTTTCAACAAACAGTTTTGGAGCAATTGGGCATTCATAGGCAATCCCCCCAAAAAAGAAAAACACAAAAAAATGAACCGTGACCTGCACCTCACACCTAGCACCAAAATTAACTCAAAATGGATCCTGGACTTAGTGTAAAACTAAACCCATAAAACTTCTAGAAACAAACCACAGAATGAAATCTTTGGCATCTGGGGCTAGGTGAACAGATCTTAGACTTGACACCCAAAGGACAATCGGTAAAAGAAAAAATTGGTATGTTGGGCCTCATCAAAATCAAAAACTTTTGCTCTGTGAAAGCCCATGTAAAAAGGATGAAAAGACAAGGTACAGACTGGGAGAAATTTATTTACAAACTCTATTTCTGATAAAGGATTAGTACCTAGAATTTATGAAGAATTCTCAAAACTCAACAGTAAAAAAATGCCAAACAGTCCATCTCGGAAACAGGCAAAAGATATGAAGAGATAGTTTACAGAAAGGATATACACGTGGCAAATAAGCACATGAAAAGATATTCGACATCATTAATCATAATGAAACTGTAAATTAAAACCACAGTGAGGTATTACTACATACCTATCAGAATGGCTAAAACAAAAACAAAATAGTGGTAACACCAAATGCTGGCAAGGATGCAGAGAAACTGGATCACCCTTATGTTGTTGGCAGGAACATAAAATGGTTCAGCTGTGCTGGAAAGCAGCTTGGCAGTTTCTCATAAAACTCAATGTGTGGGAGAGACCCTCAAGATGGCGGAGGAATAAGACGTGGAGATCACCTTCCTCCCCACAGATATGCCAGAAATACATCTACACGTGGAACAACTCCTACAGAACACCTACTGAACGCTGGCAGAAGACCTCAGACCTCCCAAAAGGCAAGAAAATCCCCACGTACCTGGGTAGGGCAAAAGAAAAAAGAATAAACAGAGACAAAAGGATAGGGACGGGACCTGCACCAGTAGGAGGGAGCTGTGAAGGAGGAAAGGTTTCCACACACTAGGAAGCCCCTTCACTGGCAGGGATGGGAGGTGGGCAGGGGGGAGCTTCAGAGCCGTGGAGGAGAGCGCAGCCACAGGGGTGCGGAGGGCAAAGTGGAGAGATTCCCGCACAGAGGAACGGTGCCGACCAGCACTCACCAGCCCGAGAGGCTTGTCTGCTCACCCACCGGGGTGGGCGGGGGCTGGGAGCTGAGGCTCGGGCTTCGGTCAGAGCGCAGGGAGAGGACTGGGGTTGGCGGCGTGAACACAGCCCGAGGGGGTTAGTGCGCCACGGCTAGCCGGGAAGGAGTCCGGGAAAAAGCCTGGACCTATCGGTGAGCAGTGAGGAAAGAGACCATTGTTTCGGGGTGCGCGAGGAGAGGGGCTTCCTGTTCCATGTGCCCACAGATGGCAGAGCACCGGCTAAGTGAGCTCCAGAGACAGATATGTGCCGTGGCTGTCAGCTCAGGCCCCAGACATGGGCGTGGACCACTAATGCTGCCGCCACTGCCACCAAGAAGCCTGTGTGCAAGCACAGGTCACTATCCATGCCCCCCAGGAGCCTGTGCAGCCCGCTACTGCCAGGGTCCTGTGACCCAGGGACAACTTCCCTGGGAGAACACATGGCGTGCCTCAGGCTGCTGCAACGTCACACTGGCCTCTGCCGCCGCAGGCTTGCCCCGCATTCCAGTTATGACTACCGTACCCTTCCATCTCCCTGGCCTGGGTGAGCAAGAGAGCCCTAAGCAGCCGCTGCTTTAACCCCCTCCTGTGTGAGTGAAGAACAGATACCCTCAGGCGACCTACACACAGAGGCGGGGCCAAATCCAAAGCTGAACCCCGGGAGCTGTACGAACAAAGAAGAGAAAGGGAAATCCCTCCCAGCAGCGTCAGGAGCAGTGGATTAAAGCTCCACAACCAACGTGATATACCTGCATCTGAAGAATACCTGAAGAGACAACGGATCATCCCAAAATTGAGGCAGTGGACTTTGGGAGCAACTGTAGACGTGGGGTTTGCTTTCTGCCTCTGGTTTATTTTTGGTTTTATGTTTATCTTAGTTTAGTTTTTAGCACTTGTTATCATTGGTAGATTTGAATATTGGTTTGGTTGCTCTCTTCCTTTTTTTTTTTTTTTTTGTGAGGGTGTGTGTATATGCTGCTTTGTGTGATTCTATTTGTTTAGGTTTGCTTTTACCATTTGTCCTAGGGTTCTGTCTGTTTTTTTTCTCTTCTTCCTTTTCTTCTGAGCTATGCAGTTGGCAGGGTCTTGGTGCTCCAGCCAGGTGTCAGGCCTGAGGCTCCGAGGTGGGAGAGCTGAGTACTGGACACTGGATCACCAGAGACCTCCTGGCCTCACATAATATCAATTGGCGAGAGCTCTCCCAGAGATCTCCGTCTCAGCACTAAGACAAAGCTCCACCCAGCGGCCAGCAAGCTCCAGTGCTGGACGACCCATGCCAAACAACTAGCAAGACAGGAACACAACCCCATCCATTAGCAGAGAGGCTGCCTAAAGTAATACTAAGTTCACAGACATGCCAAAACACACCACCGGATGCAGCCTTGCCCAACAAAAGGACAAGATCCAGCCCCACCCACCAGAACACAGGCACCAGTCCCCCACACCAGGAGGCCTACACGAGCCACTGAACCAATCTCACCCACTGAGGGCAGACACCAAAAACAACAGGAACTACAAACCTACAGGCTGTGAAAAGCAGACCCCAAACACAGTAAATTAAACAAAATGAGAAGAGAGAGAAATATGCAGCAGATGAAGGAGCAAGGTGAAAACCCACCAGACCAAACAAATGAAAGGAAACAGGCGGTCTACCTGAAAAAGAATTCAGAGTAATGATCGTAAAGATGATTGAAAATCTCAGAAATACAATGGAGAAAATACAAGAAACGTTTAACAAGAAATTAGAAGAATTAAAGAGCAAACAGACAATTTACAAGAACTCTGCACTCAAAGAACGGAGCGAGTAGAGGGCCGGTTGCGGAGGGTCCCCCAGGCGAGCGCCCTCGCCTCGCGGGGCTTCAGCTTCCCCAGTTACAACCCTTGCGGTGAGAACAGCAGCGAAGTCTCCACAGAGACTTTTGAAGATCCATCTAGAAGTCTAATTCTTGAAGACCTCAGTAGCCACTTCAGACACAATTGTACTCGTCAGATATTTTTCACT
This sequence comes from Phocoena sinus, assembly GCF_008692025.1. Taxonomy (NCBI): domain Eukaryota; kingdom Metazoa; phylum Chordata; class Mammalia; order Artiodactyla; family Phocoenidae; genus Phocoena; species Phocoena sinus. The sequence continues at coordinate 3,184,513 of NC_045777.1, read as the reverse complement.
TATAACGTCGATTTGCTGCGGGATCTCAGAAAGTTTTGACACATCTCAGTTTTCTAATAATCCCCTTTAGTGGTTTGGCCACACTGAGTTATGTCTTAAAGACACCGTAAGGGGGGGACCTTGAAGATGGCGGAAGAGTAAGACGCGGAGATCGCCTTCCTCCCCACGGATACACCAGAAATACATCCACACGTGGAACAACTCCTACAGAACTCCTACTGAAGGCTGGCAGAAGACCTCAGACCTCCCAAAAGGCAAGAAACTCCCCACGTAACTGGGTAGGGCAAAAGAAAAAACAGAGACAAAAGAATAAGGACGGCACCTGCACCAGTGGGAGGGAGCTGTGAAGGAGGAAAAGTTTCCACACACTAGGAAGCCCCTCCGCGGGCGGAGACTGCGGGAGGCAGAGGGGGGAGTTTCGGGACCGCGGAGTAGTGCACAGCGACGGGTGCGGAGGGCAAAGCGGGGAGATTCCTGCACAGACGATCGGTGCCGACCGGCACTCACCAGCCCGAGTGGCTTGTCTGCTCACCCGCCGGGGCGGGCGGGGCTGCGAGCTGAGGCTCGGGTTTTGGTTTTGGACGGAGCTCAGGGAGAGGACTGGGGTTGGCGGCTTGAACATAGCCTGAAGGGGTTAGTGCACCACGACTAGCCGGGAGGGAGTTCGGGGAAAAGCCTGCACCGGCCGAAGAGGCAAGAGACTTTTTCTTCCCTCTTTGTTTCCTGGTGCGCGAGGAGAGGGGTTTAAGAGCGCTGCTTAAAGGAACTCCAGAGACGGGCGCGAGCCGCGGCTAAAAGCGCGAACCCCAGAGACGGGCGCGAGCCGCGGCTGAGGGCGCGAGCCCCCGAGACGGGCGCGAGCCGCGGCTGAAAGCGCAAACCCCAGAGACGGGCGCGAGCCGCGGCTGAGGGCGCGAGCCCCCGAGACGGGCGCGAGCCGCGGCTGAAAGCGCAAACCCCAGAGACGGGCGCGAGCCGCGGCTAAAACCGCGGACCCCAGAGACGGGCGGGAGACGCTAAGGCTGCTGCTGCCGCCACCAAGGGGCCTGTGTGCGAGCACAGGTCACTCTCCACACCCCTCTTCCGCGGAGCCTGTGCAGCCCGCCACTGCCAGGTTCCCGGGATCCAGGGACAATTTCCCCGGGACAGCGCACGGCGGGCCTCAGGCTGGTGCAACGTCACGCCGGCCTCTGCCGCAACGTCACGCTGCCTCTGCCGCCGCAGGCCGGCCCCGCACGCAGTGCCCCTCCTTCCCCCATCCCCCAACCCCCGGCCGGAGTGAGCCGGAGGCCCCGAATCAGCGGCTCCTTTAACCCCGTCCTGTCTGAGCGAAAAAAACAGACGCCCTCCAGCGACCTACACGCAGAGGCAGGGCCAAATCCAAAGCTGAGCTCCTGTGAGCTGTGAAAACAAAGAAGAGAAAGGGAAATCTCTCCCAGCAGCCACAGAAACAGCGGATTAAAGCTCCACAATCAACTTGATATACCCTGCATCTGTGGAATACCTGAATAGACAAGGAATGATCCCAAATTGAAGAGGGGGAATTTAGGAGCGAAATCTATGATTTTTTTCCCTTTTCCTCTTTTTGTGAAGGTGTACGTGTATGCTCCTGTGTGACATCTAGTCTGTATACTCTAGCTTCCACCATTTGTCCTAGGGCTCTATCCGTCCATGACTTTTTTTTAAAAATTCTTTTTCTTAATAATTAAGTTTAATTGTAATAACTTTATTATACTTTACCTTCGTTCTTTCTTTCTTTCCTTCCTTCCCTCCCTCCTTTAGACAACGAATCACCCCAAATTGAGGAGGTGGTCTCAGGGAGCAGGATTTATGATTTTTCCCCCTTTACCTCTTTTTGTGAAGGTGTATGTGTATGCTTCTGTGTAAGATTTTCTCTGTATAGCTTTGCTTCCAACATTTGTCCTAAGGTTCTATCCGTCCCTTTTTTTTTTCTAAATATTTTTTAATTCAATAACTATATTATACTTTATTTTATTTTTACTGTATCATCTTTCTTTCTGTCTTTTTTCCTTCTTTCCCTCCTTCCTTCCTTCCTCCCTCCCTCCCTCCCTCCCTCCTTTCTTTCCTTCTTTGCTTCTTTCTTCCTTCCTTCCTTTCCTCCTTTCCTTCTTTCTTTCCTCATACTTCTACTAATTCTCTCTACTTTTTCTCCCTTTTATTCTGAGCCGTGTGGATGAAAGGCTCTTGGTGCTCCAGCCAGGAGTCAGGGCTCTGCCTCTGAGGTAGGAGAGCCAACTTCAGGTCACTGGTCAACAAGAGACCTCCCAGCTCCACATAATATTAAACAGCGGAAATCTCCCAGAGACCTCCATCTTAACACCAGCACCCAGCTTCACTCAACGACCAGCAAGCCACAGTGCTGGACAACCTATGCCAAACAACTAGCAAAACAGGAACACAACCCCACCCATTAGCAGAGAGGCTGCCTAAAATCATAATAAGGCCACAGACACCCCAAAACACACCACCAGACGTGAACCTGCCCACTAGAGAGACAAGATCCAGCCTCATCCAGCACAACACAGGCACTAGTCCCCTCCACCAGGAAGCCTACACAACCCACTGAAACAACCTTAGCCACTGGAGACAGACATCAAAAACAACGGGAACTACGAACCTGCAGCCTGCAAAAAGGAGACCCCAAACACAGTAAGATAAGCAAAATGAGAAGACAGAAAAACACACAGCAGATGAAGGAGCAAGATAAAAACCCACCAGACCTAACAAATGAAGAGGAAATAGGCAATCTACCTGAAAAAGAATTCAGAATAATGATAGTAAGGATGATCCGAAATCTTGGAAGTAGAATGGACAAAATGCAAGAAACAGTTAACAAGGACCTACAAGAACTAAAGATGAAACAAGCAACGATGAACAATGCAATAAATGAAATTAAAATCACTCTAGATAGGATCAATAGCAGAATAACTGAGGCAGAAGAACGGATAAGTGACCTGGAAGATAAAGTAGTGGAAATAACTACTGCAGAGCAGAATAAAGAAAAAAGAATGAAAAGAACTGAGGACAGTCTCAGAGACCTCTGGGACAACATGAAACGCACCAACATTCGAATTATAGGGGTTCCAGAAGAAGAAGAAAGAAAGAAAGGGACTGAGAAAATATTTGAAGAGATTATAGTTGAAAACTTCCCTAATATGGGAAAGGAAATAGTTAATCAAGTCCAGGAAGCACAGAGGGTCCCATACAGGATAAATACAAGGAGAAACACGCCAAGACACATATTAATCAAACTGTCAAAAATTAAATACAAAGAAAGCATATTAAAAGCAGCAAGGGAAAAACAACAAATAACACACAAGGGAATCCCCATAAGGTTAACAGCTGATCTCTCAGCAGAAACCCTACAAGCCAGAAGGGAGTGGCAGGACATACTGAAAGTGCTGAAGGAGAATAGCCTGCAACCAAGACTACTCTACCCAGCAAGGATCTCATTCACATTTGATGGAGAAATTAAAACCTTTACAGACAAGCAAAAGCTGAGAGAGTTCAGCACCACCAAACCAGCTTTACAACAAATGCTAAAGGAACTTCTCTAGACACGAAACACAAGAGAAGGAAATGACCTATAGTAGCGAACCCAAAACAATATATAAAATGGAAATAGGAACATACATATCAATAATTACCTTAAATGTAAATGGACTAAATGCTCCCACCAAAAGACACAGATTGGCTGAATGGATACAAAAACAAGACCCTTATATATGCTGTCTACAAGAGACCCACTTCAGAACTAGAGACACATACAGACTGAAAGTAAGGGGATGGAAAAAGATATTCCATGCAAATGGAAACCAAAAGAAAGCTGGAGTAGCAATTCTCATATCAGACAAAATAGACTTTAAAATAAGGACTATTAAAAGGGACAAAGAAGGACACTACATAATGATCAAGGGATCGATCCAAGAAGAAGATATAACAATTGTAAATATTTATGCACCCAACATAGGAGCACCTCAATACATAAGGCAAATACTAACAACCATAAAAGGGGAGATCAACAGTAACACATTCATAGTAGGGGACTTTAACACCCCACTTTCACCCATGGACAGATCATCCAAAATGAAAATAAATAAGGAAACACAAGCTTTAAATGATACATTAAACAAGATGGACTTAGTTGATGTTTATAGGACACTCCATCCAAAAACAACAGAATACACATTTTTCTCAAGTGCTCATGGAACATTCTCCAGGATAGATCATATCTTGGGTCACAAATCAAGCCTTGGTAAATTTAAGAAAACTGAAATTGTATCAAGTATCTTTTCCGACCACAACGCCATGAGACTAGATATCAATTACAGGAAAAGATCTGTAAAAAATACAAACACATGGAGGCTAAACAATACACTACTTAATAATGAAGTGATCACTGAAGAAATCAAAGAGGAAATAAAAAAATACCTAGAAACAAATGACAATGGAGACACAACGACCCAAAACCTATGGGATGCAGCAAAAGCAGTTCTAAGGGGGAAGTTTATAGCAATACAAGCCCACCTTAAGAAGCAGGAAACATCTCGAATAAACAACCTAACCTTGCACCTCAAGCAATTAGAGAAAGAAGAACAAAAAAACCCCAAAGCTAGCAGAAGGAAAGAAATCATAAAAATCAGATCAGAAATAAATGAAAAAGAAATGAAGGAAACAATAGCAAAGATCAATAAAACTAAAAGCTGGTTCTTTGAGAAGATAAACAAAATAGATAAACCACTAGCCAGACTCATCAAGAAAAAAAGGGAGAAGACTCAAATCAATAGAATTAGAAATGAAAAAGGAGAAGTAACAACTGACACTGCAGAAATAAAAAAAATCATGAGAGATTACTACAAGCAACTCTATGCCAATAAAATGGACAATCTGGAAGAAATGGACAAATTCTTAGAAATGCACAACCTGCCAAGACTGAATCAGGAAGAAATAGAAAATATGAACAGACCAATCACAAGCACTGAAATTGAAACTGTGATTAAAAACCTTCCAACAAACAAAAGCCCAGGACCAGATGGCTTCACAGGTGAATTCTATCAAACGTTTAGAGAAGAGCTAACACCTATCCTTCTCAAACTCTTCCAAAATATAGCAGAGGGAGGAACACTCCCAAATTCCTTCTACGAAGCCACCATCACCTTGATACCAAAACCAGACAAGGATGTCACAAAGAAAGAAAACTACAGGCCAATATCACTGATGAACATAGATGCAAAAATCCTCAACAAAATACTAGCAAACAGAATCCAACAGCACATTAAAAGGATCATACACCATGATCAAGTGGGGTTTATTCCAGGAATGCAAGGATTCTTCAATATACGCAAATCTATCAATGTGATAAACTATATTAACAAATTGAAGGAGAAAAACCATATGATCATCTCAATAGATGCAGAGAAAGCTTTCGACAAAATTCAACACCCATTTATGATAAAAACCCTCCAGAAAGTAGGCATAGAGGGAACTTTCCTAAACATAATAAAAGCCATATATGACAAGCCCACAGCAAACATCATCCTCAATGGTGAAAAACTGAAAGCATTTCCACTAAGATCAGGAACAAGACAAGGTTGCCCACTCTCACCACTCTTATTCAACATAGTTTTGGAAGTTTTAGCCACAGCAATCAGAGAAGAAAAGGAAATAAAAGGAATCCACATCGGAAAAGAAGAAGTAAAGCTGTCACTGTTTGCAGATGACATGATACTATACATAGAGAATCCTAAAGATGCTACCAGAAAACTACTAGAGCTAATCAATGAATTTGGTAAAGTAGCAGGATACAAAATTAATGCACAGAAATCTCTGGCATTCCTATATACTAATGATGAAAAATCTGAAAGTGAAATCAAGAAAACACTCCCATTTACCATTGCAACAAAAAGAATAAAATATCTAGGAATAAACCTACCTAAGGAGACGAAAGACCTGTATGCAGAAAATTATAAGACACTGATGAAAGAAATTAAAGATGATACAAATAGATGGAGAGATATACCATGTTCTTGGATGGGAAGAATCAACATTGTGAAAATGACTCTACTACCCAAAGCAATCTACAGATTCAATGCAATCCCTATCAAACTACCACTGGCATTTTTCACAGAACTAGAACAAAAAATTTCGCAATTTGTATGGAAACACAAAAGACCCCGAATAGCCAAAGCAATCTTTAGAACGAAAAAAGGAGATGGAGGAATAAGGCTCCCTGACTTCAGACTATATTACAAAGCAACAGTAATCAAGACAGTATGGTACTGGCACAAAAACAGAAAGACAGATCAGTGGAACAGGATAGAAAGCCCAGAGATAAACCCACGCACATATGGACACCTTATCTTTGATAAAGGAGGCAGGAATGTACAGTGGAGAAAGGACAGCCTCTTCAATAAATGGTGCTGGGAAAACTGGACAGGTACATGTAAAAGTATGAGATTAGATCACTCCCTAACACCATACACAAAAATAAGCTCAAAATGGATTAAAGACCTAAATGTAAGGCCAGAAACTATCAAACTCTTAGAAGAAAACATAGGAAGAACACTCTATGACATAAATCACAGCAAGATCCTTTCTGACCCACCTCCTAGAGTAATGGAAATAAAAACAAAAATAAACAAATGGGACCTAATGAAACTTCAAAGCTTTTGCACAGCAAAGGAAACCATAACCAAGACCAAAAGACAACCCTCAGAATGGGAGAAAACATTTGCAAATGAAGCAACTGACAAAGGATTAATCTCCAAAATTTACAAGCAGCTCATGCAGCTCAATAACAAAAAAACAAACAACCCCATCCAAAAATGGGCAGAAGACCTAAATAGACATTTCTCCAAAGAAGATATACAGAATGCCAACAAACACATGAAAGAATGCTCAACATCATTAATCATTAGAGAAATGCAAATCAAAACTACAATGAGATATCATCTCACACCAGTCAGAATGGCCATCATCAAAAAATCAAGAAACAATAAATGCTGGAGAGGGTGTGGAGAAAAGGGGACACTCTTGCACTGCTGGTGGGAATGTGAATTGGTTCAGCCACTGTGGAGAACAGTATGGAGGTTCCTTAAAAAACTACAAATAGAATTACCATATGACCCAGCAATCCCACTACTTGGCATATACCCTGAGAAAACCAAAATTCAAAGAGAGTCATGTACCAAAATGTTCATTGCAGCTCTATTTACAATAGCCAGGACATGGAAACAACCTAAGCGCCCATCATCGGATGAATGGATAAAGAAGATGTGGCACATATACACAATGGAATATTACTCAGCCTTAAAAAGAAATGAAATTGAGCTATTTGTAATGAGATGGATAGACCTAGAATCTGTCATACAGAGTGAAGTAAGTCAGAAAGAAAAAGACAAATACCGTATGCTAACACATATATATGGAATTTAAGGGAAAAAAATGTCATGAAGAACCTAGGGGTAAGATAGGAATAAAGAGGCAGACCTACTGGAGAACGGACTTAAGCATATGGGGAGGGGGAAGGGTGAGTTTTGACAGGGCGAGAGAGAGTCATGGACATATACACACTAACAAACGTAGTAAGGTAGATAGCTGGGGGGAAGCAGCCGCAAGGCACAGGGATATTAGCTCGGTGCTTTGTGACAGCCTGGAAGGGTGGGATGGGGAGAGTGGGAGGGAGGGAGACGCAAGAGGGAAGACATATGGGAACATATGTATATGTATAGCTGATTCACTTTGTTGTAAAGCAGAAACTAACACACCATTGTAAAGCAATTATACCCCAATAAAGATGTTTAAAAAAAAAAAAAAAAAAAAAAAAGAGCAAACAAACAATGACGAACAGCACAATAAATGAAATTAAAAATACTCTAGGGCTTCCCTGGTGGCACAGTGGTTGAGAGTCCGCCTGCCAATGCAGGCAACACGGGTTCGTGCCCCGGTCCGGGAAGATCCCACATGCCGCGAAGTGGCTGGGCCTGTGAGCCATGGCTGCTGAGCCTGCGCGTCTGGAGCCTGTGCTCTGCAATGGGAGAGGCCACAACAGTGAGAGGCCCGCATACCGCAAAGAAAAAAAAAAAAACTCTAGAAGGAATCAACAGCAGAATAACTGAGGCAGAAGACCGGATAAGTGACCTGGAAGATAGAATAGTGGAAATAACTGCCAGGGAATGGAATAAAGAAAAAAGAAGGAAAAGAACTGAGGACAGTCTCAGAGGCCTCTGGGACAACATTAAACGCACCAACATTTGAATTATAGGGGTTCCAGAAGAAGAAGAGAAAAAGAAAGGGTCTGAGAAAATATTTGAAGAGATTATAATCAAAAACTTTCCTGACATGGGAAAGGAAATAGTCAATCAAGTCCAGGAAGCACAGAGAGTACCATACAGGATAAATCCAAGGAGAAACACACCAAGACACATATTAATCAAACTATCAAAAATTAAATACAAAGAAAAAATATTAAAAGCAGCAAGGGAAAAGCAGCAAATAATGTACAAGGGAATCCCCATAAGGTTAACAGCTGATCTTTCAGCAGAAACTCTGTAAGCCACAAGGGAGTAGCAGGACATATTTAAAGTGAAAGGGAAAAACCTACAACCAAAATTACTCTACCCAGCAAGGATCTCATTCGGATTTGATGGAGAAATTAAAACCTTTCCAGACAAGCAAAAATTAAGAGAATTCAGCACCATCGAACTAGCTTTACAACAATTGCTAAAGAAACTTCTCTAGACAGGAAACATAAGAAAAGGAAAAGACCTATAAAAACAAACCCAAAACAATTAAGAAAATGGTAATAGGAACATAACTATTGATAACTACCTTAAATGTAAATGGATTAAATGCTCCAACCAAAAGACATGGACTGGCTGAATGGATACAAAAACAAGACCCGTATATATGCTGTCTACAAGAGACCCACTTCAGGCCTAGGGACACATACAGACTGAAAGGGAGGGGATGGAAAAAGATATTCCATGCAAATGGAAATCAAAAGAAACATGTAGGAGCAATACTCATATCAGACAAAACAGACTTTAAAATAAAGACTATTACAAGAGACAAAGAAGGACACTACATAACGATCAAGGGATCAATACAAGAAGAAGATATAACAATTGTAAATATTTATGCACCCAACATAGGAGCACCTCAATACATAAAGCAAATGGTAACAGCCATGAAAGGGGAAATTGACAGTAACACAATAATAGTGGGGGGACTTTTAACACGCCACTTTCACCAATGGACAGATCATCCAAAATGAAAATAAATAAGGAAACACAAGCTTTAAATGACACAATAAACCAGGTAGAATTACTTGATATTTATAGGACATTCCATCCAAAAACAACAGAATACACTTTCTTCTCAAGTGCACATGGAACCTTCTTCAGGATAGATCATATCTTGGGTCACAAATCAAGCCTCAGTAAATTTGAGAAAATTGAAATCATATCAAATATCTTTTCCAACCACAATGCTATGAGATTATAAATAAATCACAGGAAAAAAAACTGTAAAAAATACAAACGCATGGAAGCTAAACAATATGCTACTAAATAACCGAGAGATCACTGAAGAAATCAGAGGAAATCAAAAAATACTTAGAAACAAATGACAATGAAAACATGATGACCCAAAACCTATGAGATGCAGCAAAAGCAGTTCTAAGAGGGAAGTTTACAGCAATACAATCTTACCTCAAGAAGCAAGAAAAATCTCAGATAAACAACCTAACCTTACACCTAAAGCAATTAGAGAAAGAAGACGAACAACAAAAAAAAAACCCAAAATTAGCAGAAGGAAAGAAATCATAAAGATCAGATCAGAAATAAATGAAAAAGAAATGAAGGAAACCATAGCAAAAATCAATAAAAGTAAAAGCTGGTTCTTTGAGAAGATAAAGAAAATTGATAAACCATTAACCAGAGTTGTCAAGAAAAAAAGAGAGAAGACTCAAATCAATAGAATTAGAAATGAAAAAGAAGAAGTAACAACTGATACTGCAGAAGTACAAAGGATCATGAGAGACTACCACAAGCAACTATATCCCAATAAAATGAACAAGCTGGAAGAAATAGACAAATTCTTAGAAAAGTACAACCTTCCAAGACTGAACCAGGAAAAAATAGAAAATATAAACAGACCAATCACAAGCACTGAAATTGAAACTGTGATTAAAAATCTTCCAACAAACAAAACCCAGGATCAGATGGCTCCACAGGTCAATTCTATCAAACATTTACAGAAGAACTAACACCTATCCCTCTCAAACTTTCCCAAAATATAGCAGAGGAAAGAACACTTCCAAACCCATTCTACGAGACCACCATCACCCTGATACCAAAACCAGACAACATCACAAAAAAAGAAAACTACAGGTCAATATCACTGATGAACATAGATGCAAAAATCCTCAACAAAATACTAGCAAACAGAACCCAACAGCACATTATTAGGATCATATGCTATGATCAAGTGGGGTTTATCCCAGGAATGCAAGGATTCTTCAACATATGCAAATCAATCAATGTGATACACCATATTAACAAATTGAAGGATAAAATCCATATGATAATCTCAATAGATGCAGAAAAAGCTTTTGGCAAAATTCAACACCAGTTTATGATAAAAAAAAAAACTCTCCAGAAAGTGGGCATAGAGGGAACCTACCTCAACATAATAAAGGCCATATATGACAAACCCACAGCCAACATCATTCTCAATGGTGAAAAACTGAAACCATTTCCTCTAAGATCAGGAACAAGACAAGGGTGACCACTCTCACCACTATTATTCAACATAATTTTGGAAGTTTTAGCCACAGCAATCAGAGAAGAAAAAGAAATAAACGGAATCCAAATCGGAAAAGAAGAAGTAAAACTGTCACTGTTTGCAGATGACATGATACTATACATAGAGAATCCTAAAGATGCTACCAGAAAACTACTGATTACCAGAGCTAATCAATGAATTTGGGAAAGTAGCAGGATAAAAAATTAATGCACAGAAATCTCTGGCATCCCTATACACTAATGACAAAAAATCTGAAAGAGAAATTAAGGAAACACTCCCATTTACCATTGCAGCAGAAAGAATAAAATACCTAGGAATAAACCTACCTAAGGAGACAAAAGACCTGTATGCAGAAAACTATAAGACACTGATGAAAGAAATTAAAGATAATACAAACAGATGGAGAGATATACCATGTTCTTGGATTGGAAGAATCAACATTGTGAAAATGACTATACTACCCAAAGCAATCTACAGATTCAATGAATTCCCTTTCAAACTACCAATGGCATTTTTCACAGAACAGAACAAAAAAGTTTACAATTTGTATGGAAACACAAAAGACTCTGAATAGCCAAAGCAATCTTGAGAAAGAAAAATGGAGCTGGAGGAATCAGGCTCCCTGACTTCAGACTATACTACAAAGCTACAGGAATCGAGATACTATGGTACTGGCACAAAAACAGAAATATATATCAATGGTACAGGATAGAATGCCCAGAGGTAAACCTACATACCTATGGTCACCTAATCTATGACAAAGGAGGCAAGAATATACAATGGAGAAAAGACAGCCTCTTCAATAAGTGGTGCTGGGAAAACTGGATAGCTACATGTCAAAGAGTGAAATTAGAACACTTCCTAACACCATACACAAAAATAAACTCAAAATGGATTAAAGACCTAAATGTAAGGCCACACACTTTTAAACTCTTAGAGGAAAACATAGGCAGAACACTCTATGACATAAATCACAGCAAGATCCTTTTTGACCCATCTCCTAGAGAAACGGAAATAAAACCAAAAATAAACAAATGGGACCTAATGAAACTTAAAAGTTTTTGCACAACAAAGAAAACCATAAACAAGACGAAAAGGCAACCCTCGGAATGCGAGAAAATATTTGCTAATGAATCAATGGACAAAGGATTAATCTCCAAAATATACAAGCAGCTCATGCAGCTCAATATCAAAGAAACAAGCAAACCAATCCAAAAATGGGCAGAAGACCTAAATAGCCATTTCTCCAAAGAAGATGTACAGATTGCCAACAAACACATGAAAGGATGCTCAACATCACTAATTACTAGAGAAATTCAAATCAAAACTACAATGAGGTATCACCTCACACCAGTTAGAATGGGCATCATCAGAAAATCTACAAAAAACAACTGCTGGAGAGGGTGTGGAGAAAAGGGAACCCTCTTGCACTGTTGGTGGGAATGTAAATTGATACAGCCACTATGGAGAACAGTATGGAGGTTCCTTAAAAAACTAAAAATAGAGCTACCATATGACCCAGCAATACCACTACTGGGCATAAACCTTGAGAAAACCATAATTCAAAAAGTGTCATGTACCATTATGTTCACTGCAGCTGTATTTACAATAGCCAGGACATGGAAGCAACCTACATGTCCACTGACAGATGAATGGATAAAGAAGATGTGGCACATATGTACAATGGAATATTACTCAGCCATAAAAAGAAATGAAATTGAGTAATTTGTAGTGAGGTGGATGGACCTAGAGTCTGTCATACAGAGTGAGGTAAGTCAGAAAGAGAAAAACAAATACTGTATGCTAACACATATATATGGAATCCAAAACAAAATGGTTCTGATTAACCTAGGGGCAGGACAGGAATAAAGACACAGATGTAGAGAATGGACTTGAGGACACAGGGAGGGGGAAGCGTAAGCTGGGATGAAGTGAGAGAGTAGCATTGACATACATACACTATCAAATGTGAAGTAGATAGCTAGTGGGAAGCAGCTGCATAGCACAGGGAGATCAGCTCAGTGCTTTGTGACCACCTAGAGGGGTGGGATAGGGAGGGTGGGAGGGAGGGAAACGCAAGAGAGAGGGGATATGGGGTTATATGTATACATATAGCTGATTCACTTTGTTATACAGCAGAAACTAACATAACATTGTAAAGCAATTATACTCCAATAAAGATGTTAAAAAAAAAAAAAAAAACCTACAATGTGATACCACTGCACACCGATTAGAATGGCCAAGAATTGAAATGACTGTACCAAGTGTTTGTGAGAATGTGGAGGAACTGGTACCCTCACGTACTATTAGTGGGAATGTGAAAGGTTACAATAACTTTGGAAAAATATTTTGGCAATTTCTTGAAAAGTTACACATTAGCGTACCATATGATCTAGCATGTCGTTTCCAGGGAGAGAAATGAAGGCACATGTCCATACAAAGTATTTTACATAAATGTTCATAGCAATTTTATCTGTAACAGTTCTAAGCTGGAAACGGTCAAAATGTTATCAATAGAGTTCAACAGGGTGATTAAATGGTTAAACAAACACGGTTAGTGGTATAGTCATACAACAGAATACTACTCAGTAGCAAAGTACATAAACTCTTGTTATACACGGATGAGTCTTAAAACAACGACGCTGAGTTAAAGACGCCAAATAGAAAAGATTATATACTGTATGATTCGTTTATATAAAATGCTAAAAAAAGGTAGACTATTGTGACAGAAAGCAGATCACTGGTTACCTGAAGGTAAAAGTGGGTTGGGGTGCAATTACAAAGGGACATGAGAAAACATCTGAGGGTCATAGATACTATCTTGACTGGGGTAATGATTTCATGAATATTTATTCATTTGTCAAGGTATACCCTTTAAACAGGCACAGTTTATCATGTATCAATTACACCTCAATAAAGCTGTTAAAAAAAAAACCTCAATGTTCAATTACCATACAACCTACCAGTTGCTCTCTTGAGCATTCATCTCAGAAAAATGAAGACTTATGTTCATACAAAAACCTGCACATGAATGTTTACAGCAGCTTTATTCATAACAATCCCAAGCTGGAGGCAACCCATGTGTCCTTTAGTGGGTGAAGGGTTAAGCATACTCTGGTTCATCAAACCACGAAGTACTGCTCAGCAATTAGAAGAACAAAGCATGGATACACGCAAACTTGTATGTACAAGTGAAAAAAGCCAATCCCCGAAGGTTATAGACTTTTGTACGTATGATTCCATTTATACAACATTCTTGAAATGACAAAGTTATAGAAATGGATCAGTGATTTCCAGGTGTTAGGGAAGGGACTGGGGGTGAGAGGTAGGTTTTGCTACAGAAGAGTAGCACTAGGGATCCTTGTTATAGATCTGTTTTCTGTCTTGACTGTGGTGGTGGATACATGAACCTGCACGTGTGATAACACTGTATAGAACCACACACACACACACACACACACACTCACAAGTACAAGGAAACTGATGAGATCTGAATGAGATGGATGGATTGTATCAATGTCAATTTCCTGGCTGTGACATTGCACTTTAGTTTTGCAAGATTTACCCCTGGAGGAAATGAATAAAGGCTACATGGGATCTCTCTGCATTATTTCTTACAACTGCATGTAAATCTACAATTATCTCCAAAGAAAAAGTTTAGTAAGAAAAATATGGTGAGGAAGCAGTAAAAGCAGTAAACCTCCAGAGAGGCCTCAATGACTCATTTCTCCTGCTGTAAAACAAGTTCCTTGGGCAGAATCAAGGTTTCAGTAGATATCTGTTTGACGTGTGAATGAACAGTCATGGCATGCTTGCACCTACCCTGCCCAATGTGTGCCTGAGTCAATCTGATGACCTTGCTTGCAGAGGGATCTTGGTTGGTCTGCCTGAATTTTAAATTTAAAATAATTTAAATTTAAGTTATTTTGACAAAATAAAAACATTTATAAAAGGTTAAAGGTAAAGAATTAATTGTATGTATGAAGTTATTATATGATAATTTTATATCCTGCTACCTTAATGCATTATCGTATGGTTTGCACTTCTTACTTAGATTTTTTTAGTAAAAAAAGTTTGTATGAAAATAATAGTGTGGCTAGTGGGGATATAAATTTATATAGTTTTCTTGGGAGGTAACACAGCAACATAAATCAAAAAAAGACCTAACACAACAATAAAAACCCTAGTCCAGCATCCAACTTTTATGAATTCACCCTAAGGAAATAGTTGGATAAGTGTGAAAAGACATATGTGCAAGATCATTAACTAAAGTATTATTTATAATAGTGAACAAACAGAAACAGGCAAAATGTCCAAAACAACAAAAAAAGATTGTTTAAATAAACTGTGATGTTGTAGTTTGAAACAACTGGCCAGGATCTAGCCATTCAGAATGATGCTGTGGGTCTACATTTACTACAGTGAGAAACTGTGCCAGGTACCTTAGGTTGACGCCAAGGGTTTCACACCAGCATCCTGCAGTAATCCATGCTTATTTATAAAACACCAAGGCTCTGTGTGGAGGATCACATAACACACAAGCAAGGCATCATCTGGAATGGAAAAGACCCAAAGCTTAACTGTGCTAATCTGTGTGTGGGAAGAGCTCAGCTAATTATATGTTTAAAAGCACTTATCCTTTCGGGCATTTGTAATTATTTTCCATAATGATTACTTATATACATAAAAATAAAGTCTCCTGAGTTGCCACATTATGAGAAATTTAAATTTTATCACGTATATTTTCCATTTTTAATAGATATAATTTAATTCATGGGAAATCTGAATAAAAATGGCAACAATTATTCTAGATCTGATTAAGAAAGACAAAGTAGTTCTGATACAGAATGAGCCATGCCGCTAACATCTAGCAGAAAGGATGAAACATGGGTACTCAGGAGGGTACCGTTGAAAAGATGGGGTTGGCATTTGGTCCTAAACGCTGGACATTCATTGAGGCCATGAAGAAGGGCTTGACCATGAGCTCCTGGGAGGCAGGGAACACTCCCTCATTCGTCTCCAGGTTCCCTGTACCTGGCCAACACCTGCCACTCCCAAATATTTGTTGAGCAAATAAAATAAACTGATTTTGTGAACTCACGAAGGATTTCTGGCTGCCTGCCTATGCTGGATGTTGTTCTTTGCACTTGGGGAAGTAGTTATGAACTGGGGAGCCCTGGTCTTGGCTTCGAGTGAGGGCAGATAGAGAATAAAGAGGTCAGCAGAGAGGGGAGCACGTGAGGAAATTATCAGGTCATGAAAGAGAATGTGAGGCCCCTGCAAGAGAGGGCACATCCAGAGCCAGGCAGGAGTCAGGCCAGTGGGATGACTAGCAGCGGTGCTTTCCCACCAGGAGCGCAGGTTTCAAAGCCCGGAGGCAGAAGGGAGCCTCAGGGCCCAGGAGCAGAGAAAAGGCAGGCGAGGTGCCAGGATGCGGGACGGAGCAGGATGCAATGACGTGGGGCTTAGAGGGCACAGTGAAGAGCTAAACTTTGTTCCAGGGGCCTTGTGAAGGTATCACAGGGCTTTTAAAATAAGCTCTTAATTCTGCCCTCTACTCAGGGTAGAACAGTTCTAGATTTACAGACATGTCTTCAATTTACAGAAAAGAGAGTTCCTTCATATCCCTTTCCCAGGTTGGCCTTTTGCTAACATCTTACATTTCTCTGGTGCATTTGTTACAATTAAGAAACTACCATGGAGTATTGCTGTCAGTTACTCAAGTCTGACTCAGATTTCACTGCTTTTGCACTATTGCCCTTTTCCTGGTACGGGACCCCATTCAGGCCAGCCCAGCGCTTGGAGGCCTCACATCTCTCAAGGCTCCTCTGGGCTGTGATGGTGTCACAGACTTCCCCTGTTTTTGATGACCTGGACAGTTTCTAGGAGCAGTGGCTAGGTGTTTTGTAGGACATCCTTCAGTTTGGATTTGTCTGATGTTTTTCTCATGGTTGGATGGAAGTTATGAGTTTTGGGGGAGAAAAAACCAGAGTGATGAAGTGTACTTCTCATCACGGAGTGCATGCTGTCAACATGCCTTGATCACTGATGATGTGAACCCTGGTCACCTGGCCAAATACTGGAGTGATTTAGTATATGGGAGGTGACCTGGTCTGTCACATCGTTTCAAAAGGTCACTTGGACCAGATGAATGGGGTCATGTGAGTACAGGCACAGTACGACGAGAGCCAAGGTGTGCTGGGGGACGGTGTGACCAGCTGATCCTGAGGCAGAACATGTGGGGGGTTGTGGTGAGGCTCTGGGGGTTCTAAATGCCAGGTGAGGGGGGTTGAGCTTTATCCTGGTAGATTTCAAAGGCTGGCCTCCAAGTTCTGCCTTCAAATAGAACTTTATACAAAAAAAGTGAAAAACAATCTGAAATCTAACAATGAGTACCCTGTGACAAAGGGGACACACTGAGTTCAGAGTCAACGGAGGCCCCTAGGACCCCTGGATGGAGCCCCTGGGCAGCTGAGGGCAACTCATCGGCAAAGCACTGCTTTGGGCAAGGTGAGCGAGTGGGGGATTGGCTTGGGAGTCATGACACGAGTGAGGCTCCTTCCCTTGTAGCTGTAGCTGTAGCTGGGTCATCTGTAGCTGGGTCAAGTGGCCAGAACAGAAAGGAATGCCCAGCTTCCAGGAGTGAGAGGAAGGAAGCAAGGAAGCCAGCAAGCAAGGGAGGCAGGGCAGAGAGCCTGCATGCCTGCTGATGGGGATGAGGGGCTGGACGATGCTGACACTGAGGAATCAGAGGCCAGCCCACCCTCTTGGGCAAGAAGACACTGGGGCTTTCTTTAGAGGCAAAAGTGGGACAACTACTTTCCTGGGGTCCACAGATGTCATTTCCTCTGGCCCTGGTCTCATGGAGTAATTCACGCAGGACATCCAGACTGCAGAAGACACCCTGGATCCAACTTCATTTGGGGTTTGGCCACTGGTGAGCAGAGGTGTCCCTGAGCTTAACTTGAGAGGCTCTTTCCCAGACCCAGGTTTCTCGCTTGCTTGAGGGATTTTGTGATGTGGTAGACAGAGCAGGGTAATGATCACAAATGACTGCCCAAGAGGAAATCTTGTTTAATATTTAATGCGCAATAAGAACTGTTAGCTGTAGTGCCCCTTGTCCTCAGGGGCTGAGGCAGGTTTATTGGCTGGGAAGTTCCAGTCTAGTAATGAGACCATTATAATCCTGGCTTCCTCGGAAGGACCCTTCACACCAGAGAAAGCACTTCTCTGAGCCCTCTCCCACCGTTTCCAGCAGGAATGCCCACGCCCCGTGTTTCTCCCCTGCTCCTCTCTCATCCCACTCCTCTTCCAGAAGCTGCTCCATCCTTCCAGGCTTCCTCATGATGCCTTCTCTCCATCCCACAGATCGAAGGCTGAGCACCTGCTGTGTACACACACTTGCTTTGTGGGGTGACGGAATCAGTTCTAGGGTGGCTTCAGCTCATGAGGAGCTCGCAGTCGTGCCCTGGTCCTCAGAACACCTGAATCAGAAATAGCTGAGTTGCTTGTGAACACGCAGCATGTTCCAGGCTGCACCTCAGACCTTCTGGATCAGGAACTTGGGGTCGGGGGAATTCCCTGATGGTCCAGTTGTTAAGACTCGGCACTCTCACTGCCGTGGGCCTGGGTTTGATCGCTGGTCGGGGAACTAAGATCCCACAAGCTGCGCAGCATGGCCAAATAAATAAATAAGCAACAAGGATATATTGTATAGCACAGTGAGTATATCCAATATTAAAAAAAAAAAAGAAACTTGGGGTCAGAGTCTGGCACTCTCCCTTTAACACACAGTGTGATGGCTGGCATGGCCTAGGGTTCTCTCTGTACTGAACCCCCAGCATGTTTGGTTATTTAACCTCCTTAAAGAATCTAGAACAGAGACTTATTTTGCAGGTGCATTTCCTTTCTCACTAGATTGCTGTGCCTCATAGGCAGTAGGCACTGGTCTACATTGGCTGGATGGAAGAGTGTGTGGGTGGGTGGTTACACTTTACAGACAGAGTGGGAGGCTTTTCTGGGGTGAGGGGTTAGTGTGTGGGCCGCGAGTCTCCAGGGACAGCTTTAATGAGACCCCCAGTCTAGCACATGGAGTGGAGTTTGTGTCCAGAAGTGGCAGACAGGCCTGGCTCTCCCTGTAGTGATGAAAACGATAATGCCCATATGCTTGTGCGGGGGGTCTGCTGTTTGCCAGACACGGCATCGGGCACTTCACATGTTTTATCCTCAGTGCCTTCTGAACCCAGAACAGAACAGACTCGGCAGCCCCACTGCACGGGAGACGAATGGAGAGCTCGGGAGATGGCAGTCACCTGGAGAGGGACCTGGGAGGCAGGCAATCCCAGTGCTCGGAGCAGGCAGACACCCTCTCCACGGTGCGTGAGGTCAGCCTGGGAGGCGCAGTGCAGTGAAAGAGCTAGGATGCCAGCAAACATGATCTCTCAGACCCTGGACTTCACTTTGACCCCGTTCTGCTCCAAGTCAAGTCAACCTGCGCTGACTGAGCGCCAACAATGAGTCACGTCTGTGAAGGCGGCATGGCCACATTCCTGAGGAGCTCAGAGTCAGCAACTGTCACTTTAATGGGTTTCACAGGGGCAGAGTAAGCGCTGCTCCCGTTACAATAATTGCCCTGCACTGTACAAGCAGTCAAGGCCCTCGGCGTGTGTGGGCATGTGCGCCCCAATTAGTTACGTCCTCTACCTAATACAATGTTAATATTTGACAGGAGCCCTAAAAATTAAACTTAAATAATTATATAAAGTGAATTAAGATAGCATAATACTACCAATCAGAGTAACGTGGCTCCATAGTCCAGTGCGATGTCATATGAATCTACCAATCAGGCAGCACATCAGAGCGTAAGACCACATCCTTTATTGCTTTGCCTTAAATAATTTAACACTTCTCTGGTTCATGAGCAAACAGCTGTCTCTCGCGTTTGAGAATGCTCCTTCCCCCCAGACTAGGCTAACTCAATGGCGCTGCCCAGTGTGCCTGCAGGTACCTGGTGCCAGGGCAGAAACACGGGGGATGGCGGGAGGGGAGACCAGCAGTTGCTAAGGAGTTGATGGTCACAGACATAACCTTTCAAGTGCCCTGGGGACAGGTGGGACCAGGATTTGCTGAATGCAGTGCTCTAGTGAGTTCTAAGATGGCAGAAAAGATTCTTTCCTCCAGAGGGCCAAGCCCTGTTACCCACTGATCAGCAGCACCTGTGTGCCATGAGGACAGGTGCGAGCAGATGTGGAGCACAGTGAACTTAGATGTCTCCAATCTGTGCTGAGTAGGGAAACAAAAGAGCAAAATGAGGAAAATGAGATGATTATCACCAAGATTCATGTCTTAGGTTTTCTGATTCAATTTTTCATGAATTTCATTAAGTAATCAAAATGCTAAGCATGAAGTCTGGGTACGCTGCCGTACACTTTGTTCAATGCCTACTATGTGAAAGATACTCTGGGCACAGAGCAGGGACCAAGGCAGAGAGAGTCCCTGGCATTGTGGAGCCAGGAGGCTCATGGGATGGCAGGTGCTTAATCATCTGTGGTGAGGTATAGCCAGCTTTTAATGACACACTGATAGTTAACAGAGAAAGAAACTGCTTAATCTAACTCCAAGCTATAATTTCTTATTACAGTAGTTATTAAAGTAAGTGGAAAATAAATATTAAAATACTTACTAAGTAAATGAGAAATAATATTATGTTTAGTTATAAAATTAAGTAGAAGTTTTCAAATATCTTTAAGCTTTGAGCAACCAAAATTTATATGAGGAAGGAAAAACCATGAGTACAGAAAATAAAAAGAGCTTTTCTGTTTGAAATGGAAATGGGAAGATTGGGGCATCCCTTCCAACAGTGTCAGACGTTGAGGGCTCAACAGAATGTGGCCGGAAAAGCGTGAACCCAGGGCGAGCGCTTCCCTGCCCCACCGCCCACACACCCAGGTTTCTGTTTGCTATGATTCAGTCTCAAGCGCAAACTTCAGAAATCCGTGCTGTTCCTTTTTTTTCTTTACTGACATCTGGTCAGACAGTCCCCCCTCACCCATACCCCAGCTTCAGTTCCCTTGGAGACTATTTTTCAGCACAAGAAAAGGAAGAAGGAAGATAGTCTCCTAACGGCTAATGCAATTGAGAATGCGAAAACCCTGTGCCTCAACCAGAAGGAGGCGATCTTCCACTCTCCTCTCTTTCTTGCTCTAGTGTTTTCTATTCTGTTAAGTATTACATATAATAAAATCTTAGAGCATTTAGAAACTAGAGAAAATAAAGAATAAACAGCCACGATCCTCCATCTTAAAGAGAGCACTCTTATTTTGCTGTAATTCCTTCTGGTATTTTTTCCCCAATGTTTACTACTTATTAGATATTTGCAAACATACTTAGTAAAATTTGAGTCATGATTTTTAACTTAACATAGCTTAAGATTTTTATTTGCAGGTGGCTGAATTTCTTCAGAAAAAATATTTTAAAGGCCACTAACCGCTGCATCGTTAGAATCGATTTACACAGCCATTTGACATCTATTTTGATTCCACTCGTTTGCAGACGAGTGCAGTGGTGAATATCATTCCCTTTCTATTTAAAACATCCGTTAGGACAGATTTCCACATGTCTGACTGCAGAGCCCAATGATACAAAAGTTTATAATAGCTCCTCAGGTGTGTTAACTGGTACTTTCCAATTCAGCTATTATCATTATTTATTATTATTATTCCCATTTGCTGGTTTACCAGATGCTTCCAGAGATACACAAGAATGCCAATTTCATTACGCTGTTGCCAGCACTAGGTATTTCCACTAAATACATTTTAATGTTAGTTTAAGAGGCAAAAGGGACCTGCTGCCTGCTTTAACTTCCATTCCTTTGTGGAACAGTCAGGTGGTACATTCCAGTCCCCTGAAGAGGGCAGAAGCATCGGATCTCCAGGGAGACCCCCCATGGCAGCTGCTCTCCTCCCCAGCTCCTGCAGGAAGCTGCCCCTGGCCTCCTGTTGTTGGAACAGGCTTCCTGTCTGTGACTCAGTCCCAGCATCACACACGTGCCTTTGTCCGGACATGTCTGTTCCACACTCCACTTCGTCACGAGGCTGCCTATGCCCTTTCTCTGCCCTTGCCAGAGACTCAGCTCTGGGGAGGGGGATGGGGACGGAGAGGCTCTCTCTTAACCCCTGACACTGTCCAGCACGGCACCGTGCACGCAGCAGAGGCCCAATCGAACTTTATGACGAAACCAGAAATGAATAAACTAGAATTATGAATTGAGGAAATAATTCCATCATGAGACCTCAACATTTGGAAGCTTGTTAAGTGGAACCAGGAGCTGAAAAACTGGAAACTTAGTTCTAGTTTTCTTCTGTCCCTGAATCATCAATGAAGTGAATCACATGGCCTTTCGGTCCTGGTTTGAAACAGGAGACTGGGTCAAGTCCCCTCAGCCCTGTGCTGGGGAGTCAAACCCATGATCCCCATCACTAGGTTCACAGGAAGGAGACATCATACAGAGTAGGCTGAAAGGATGCCTCTGGATCCCCTCCCTTCCTCGCTGGGTCAGCAAAGTCGACGGAAAGAGCTGTGATCCTTGGGGATGCCTGTACAGTGTTCATTATATTAACTGTTTCACTCATTTGATAGGCAGTTGTTAGCAATCTACTATGTGCCAAACTTTGAGCTGCATCTGAGAAAGTAAAGGGTGCTCAAGAATGCCCAGAACACACATGTTTCAAAATGCTGTTGTCTGAACTACCTGGAGATGTTAGAGCTTGATTTGAAGGAAGTCTGTGGATCAGGGTTTCCAAGCTAGGAAGCCCTTGTCAGTGTTTGGCATCACTAGTAATTTCTCAGTCCTCTAAGGCAGCGGTTCTTGTACTTTAGCAAGAATCAGCATCACCTGCAAGACTTGTTAAGCCACAGATTACTGGGCCCACCCGCAGAGTTTCTGATTCATTTGGTCTGGGGTGAGGGCTGAGAATTTGCATCTCTAACATGTTCCCAGGTGATGCTTGATGCTGCTGGTCTGGGGACCACAATTTGAGAAGCGCTGCTGCTTCTATCCATAGAAGATTTACCATGTGCCAGGTGTTCTGCTACCGCTTAGCTTGCATTATCTCAGTCTTCAGAGCAACCTTATAAAGGAGCTATTGATAGCTACATTTCTGAGATGAGGCATCTGAGGGTAAAAACTTTTTTTTTTGCGGTACGCGGGCCTCTCACTGTTGTGGCCTCTCCCGTTGCGGAGCACAGGCTCCGGACGCACAGGCTCAGCGGCCATAGCTCACGGGCTCAGCCACTCCGTGGTATGCTGGATCTTCTCGGACCGGGGCACGAACCCGCATCCCCTGCATCGGCAGGCAGACTCTCAACCACCTGTGCCACCAAGGGAAGCCCCAGGGAGGTAAAAACTTCTTTAAGCTGCTGTGGTTGATGAATAGCACAATGGGGTGGGAACTCACATGTCTTTGGCTCCAGAGCTGAGCTCTGAATAACTCTGCCTTCTTGGTTCATCCACTCACAGCATCAGGAACCCTTGTCCTTGATAATTATTGAATCCAAGTCCACCTTCAAATGACACTGCCCCGCTCCACAGACATGCACAGATTCCTTACATCCGGTTCTCCCTCATACTCCGGTGACATCATCCCTGCCATTCACTTCACTTCCCCAGGGGCCACAATCACCCAGCACGCTGTTCACATTATTGCTTTAACAGTCATCTTTTGCAGATCAATGTAATAAAAAGATAGAAGATTTTTACTTTCATTGATTCCTTCTTGATGCTTTTCCTTTCTTTACATAGATTGCACGTTTCTGGTCTCTTCCATCTTCCTTCTGTCTGAATAACTTTTTTTTTTTTTTTTGCAGTATGTGGGCCTCTCACTTTTGTGGCCTCTCCCGTTGTGGAGCACAGGCTCCGGACGCGCAGGCTCAGCGGCCATGGCTCACAGGCCCAGCCGCTCCGCGGCATGTGGCATCCTCCCGGACCGGGGCACGAACCCGCGTCCCTGCATGGGCAGGGCGGACGTCTCAACCACTGCGCCACCAGGGAAGCCCTACCTGAATAACTTTTAAACATTACTTGTGGGGCTGGTCTACTGGTGACAGATTTCCTCCGTTCTTGTTTGTGGGAGACTTAATTTCTCCTTTATTTCCGAAGGACAATTTTTCTGGATATAGAAAGTTTTTTTTCTTTTAACACTAGACATTTCATTTCCTTCTCTCCCAGCATGGTTTCTGATGAGGAAGCCCACTGTGACTCTTACACTTTGCTCTCTATACGTGAGGGTTTTGTCTTTTGTTTTCCCTCCTCTTTCCGCTCTGTTTTGTTTCAAGACTTTCTGTTTGTCTATGGCTAGGTGTAGGGATTTTTTGATATTTATCAATTCTCTGTATCTCAGTTTGGTGTTTGTCATTTATTTTGGAAAGTTCTTAGCCATTATTACTTCAAATTCTTCTGCTCTGTTCTCTCTTTTCCAGGTATTCCAATAATGCATATGTCAAAACTTTTGATGTTTTCCCACAGTTCTTAGCTATTCTGTTCTGGGGTTTTTTTTGTTCCTTCTTTTTGTCTTTTCAGTGTGGGAAGTTTCTATCAATGTATTTTCAAGTTCCCTGATTCCTTCCTCAGCTCTATCCATCAAAGGCATTCTCCATTTTTTTTTCTTTTTAGTTTTAAAATTTCTAGTGTTTCCTTTTGATCCTTTCTTAGTGTTTCCATCTCTCTGTTTACATTGCCAATCTGCTCTTGCATGGTGTCTACTTTTTCTATTAGAGACTGTAACATATTAACCAGTTGTTTTAAATTCCTGGCCTGATAATGAGGTAAGAGAGACTGGGAGTAGGAAGTCAGGTAAATAGGCTTTAGGGTGAGGGTTTATGTTATCTGCCTCAGCCAGGCTGTGTTTCACGTCTGCAGTAGCCATAGATGTGGAAGGTTGCAAATTTCTCTAAGTGTCCTTGTTTCTGTCTGCTCTCTTGATTTTGATTTTCTCTAAATCATCCTCCTCAAGGACAGCCTGTGTCTTGCGGCTCCTGAAGCTGTACCCCAGCTATTACACTGGAGCCCTGTTGGCACTGTGGAGATGTGGGGCTGGTGGAAGTGTCCTACAGTCTTCAGGTAAATTCCAGTCTTTTAGTGGGTCTGTGCGTCTGGCACTTCAGGAAGTGTTTCTACTGTACTTTCTTCTCTGGCTACAGCATTCCCAACCCCTTCCTTGAAGCCTGCCCCTGTGCCTGTTTCTTCTCTATCAGGTGACACTGGAAGGTAGAAGGGCTTATCCCAGTGGGGATAAGTCTGGGGCAGAGTCTTTCCCTTGTAGAGTGGACCTTTGTTACGACCCTCGGGCATTTCATGGATTATTCTTCCCCTCCCCCTGCGAGAACTGGGAGGGGACCTTTTTAGGATTTACACCACGAGAACCTGGCAGGGAGTGTTCCTGGAGATAAAGTCCATCAGAGACTGCAGACCCAGGAGTTTCTCACTCTCAAGCTAGCACACATTCACCTAACAGCAATTTGTCAAAATTGCCATCTAAGTGTGTCTCCCAGTGAGCAGAGCTCAGTTGAGTCTCTCAGGATTCATCTGCCTTTTCAGATTTCAGGCTGATGGTGTGGGAGAAGAAAAAGTGTTCTTCGACCCTCTTGGCGTCCCCAACTGAGTCTGAAAATTAAACTGATCAAGGAAGATGGACAGGAGACAAGTATACGCATTTACTTCATATACGTTTTCATGACATAGGAGCCTTCATAAGGAAATGAAGACCCTAAAAACAGTCAGACCAGTGAAGCTTTGTGCTAGGTGTGATGAAGGGTAGACAGCTGTGGAGGGATTTGAAGGGTCAAAGGGTATGAGGTAAGGGCCTGTTTGTTGGGATTCATCTCGAAGTCCTTCGTCTTTGGAGATAAGGATGCTCCTTTCCTCAGGTACAGGGAGGGAACCTCTCATGAGGGTTTTGTGACCTGATCCAGGGGAGAAGGGCGAGGCGGGGAGGGGGTCAGTGTCCTTCCTGCTTCTGCCATTTCTTCAAATTCATTTAGCTTTAAATATTCAATATGCTAAGGTGCTGTACTCCGATTCTGGGTGGTGTGTCCTGAACCCCACCACTGGTTTACCCTGGGAACTCAGTTCTCTGACAGGTCCAAGAAAAGTCATTAATTTTCAGTTTGTCCAGCTTTTTTCTTGTTGGAAGGATTGAAGTGATGACTTCCAAGGTCTTTATATGTAAATACTTGAGAAGTCTCTTCTTTATAATTACAAGGCAAATTCCCACTTTCATGAATATCTCATAATATATCACCCATCATCTCTTTCAGATGATAATTCCATGTGCTCAGAGATATCCAATTTTTAGCATTTTTCAAGTACCTAGAGACTCCTGGTTTTCTCCTAGGAAACACTGCATTACTTCTCCATTACTTGCATAGTGAATGAGAGATGGAATTAATTCATAATAGACTAGTGGGGAGCATTAAGGAACAAGGGTCACAGGAAGCTGGGGAAATCACTTCTTGCTGGGTCATATATTTGAAACACTCTAATGAAAAAGGCCCCAGATACTTCCATATTATTTAAATGATGTATTTCTAGCTACTAGTTTCCATCTTCCCAGGGATGCTGTATTAAAACACATTGATGCAAACATGTTTGTAAATTGATGTATTTCCTCAACACATGGAGATTAAGATACATTATCAAGAATGTACTAAGGATTTCTTTCCACTCCTCCCCCTTCCCTTCCCCTCACGGCAACCTCATCCCTGGATCTATAATAGAGCCTTTGCCGTGAACAGTCGTAAGATCACCAATGCCTGCAATCCACAATTGATGCGCAAGTTGTAAGACGGTGCCTGGAGGCCCTTATCAGCGTGTTAAGGCTTAGGCATGTTTTGTTTGGTTGAGAGGAATAAAGCAATTAAAATCTGGACGAGTTCTGTTTATATTCCATCTATCGTCACAACATGCGTGCTTCCTCAACATGGGACTGTCCAACACTGAGAGAGGAAAGGGGCGGACCCTTCCTGAAACCCCTGCTCCAGGTGAGGGGTGAGACCGTTAATGGAGTTTGGAAGCCTCCCCTGCGGTCTCCCTGAATCATGCTCTGGGAGGCATGTGCCTTCAGCTGATTCACCTAAGCAGCTATGTGCAGGAAGGAGGCAGACTGGATTACAGGGTATTAAAAACCTGGTGTCTGAGGAAGAAAAAGGAGGCAATTCCAGGTGTTGTGGACTTAGTGAAACAGACTCAGATGGTGACAGCAGTATTTTCTTTTTTTTTAAATTTATTTTATCTGTGGCTGTGTCAGTTTTTAAAAAATTAATTAATTTATTTATTATTTTTGGCTGTGTTGGGTCTTCATTTCTGTGCAAGGGCTTTCTCCAGTTGCAGCGAGCGGGGTCCACTCTTCATCGCAGTGCGTGGGCCTCTCACTGTTGCGGCCTCTCGTTGCGGAGCACAGGCTCCAGATGTGCAGGCTCAGTAGTTGTGGCTCACGGGCCAAGTTGCTCCACAGCATGTGGGATCCTCCAAGACCAGGGCTTGAACCCGTGTCCCCTGCGTTGGCAGGCAAACTCTCAACCACTGCGCCACCAGGGAAGCCCACAGCAGTATTTTCTGATGCACAACTGGCCACTGGGATGCCCAGGAAGCACCTGTCCAGGACTCTGGCTTCCCAGACAGGAAGACTTTGTTTTGACTGTGTTCTCTAATGAAACCCCAAACACATGTCCTCTGGTAAGCCACGTGCACGGCCTTGAAAAAAAAATCCCAAACGTTGGTGCTGACATTCCACCTGGTTGCCCAGGTGTGCCTCCCACCTTGTTGTCCATGTTGCCCCCACACCAAGGTGGCTTGTTCTACACCAGCCAAGCATTATGGCAATGACCCAGACGGGGCAGCCAGAGAAAGCCACATACATTTATCTTGGATATCTGTGATGAATGTGCTTTAGGAGGGAATAAACAATTTGACTTACTATTGAATTTTCTGCTCTTTTATTCAACTGTTTAACTGATCTATACATTTGGATGTCACGTGAAGCTCAAATTTACACCCGAAATAGATCACTGGATATTAATCCCTACAACCAATTTCTCCAGCATTTTCTCCATCTGCTTGCCTACTGTTTCTCTCTCTGCAGTGGGCTTTCCCCAGAGTTTCAAATGACAGTGTCCCTTCCATTCTCCAAGTCTCGCTATAAATATCACCTGCTCATAAAGTCTTTTCTTGACCACCTGCTATGGACTGTTGTAAACAAAGGGAGAGTTTGCTCTCTCTGAGTGGGCTGGGAGATCGATCTTCTCCTACCCGTGGACTCAGACTGGGATTTAAACCATTGGCTCCACGGATTCTCAGGCCATCAGACTTGGACTGGGACTAACCACTGGCTTTCCTGGGTCTCCAGCTTGCTGATGAAAGATTATAGGACTTCTCAGCCTCCGTAATCATGTGAGTCAATTCCTTATAATAAATCTCTTTACATATCTATATATACTAGGGCATCTATCTATCTATCTCTTATTGATTCCTATTCTGACTAATACAGTAATTCAGGTTAAATAAGGTCTTAAAGATGGGGTCCTAATCTGATAGGATTGGTGGCCTTAGAAGAGGAAGAGAGATTTCTCTCTTTCTCTCTCCATGCACATAAACCGAAGAAATGCCACATGAACACACAGGGAGAAGGAGGTTGTCTACGAGCCAGGAAGAGAGATCTACCCAGGAACCAACCCTGCTGGCACCCTGATCTTGAACTTCAAACCTCCAGAACCAGGGGAAAATAAATTTACTTTGTTTAAGCCACCCAGTCTATGGTATTTTGAATGGCAGCCGAGTGGACTAAGAGACCACCTGACATGAAATACCCACTATCTTCCTCATCCTAGCACCTCGTGTCTTCCTTTACGGCATCCACCACAATCTCGGGGTATTCTGCTTATGGTCTGACTAGATCGGTCTCAGGAGGGCAAGGACAGTGGCTCTTCCTTGCTTCATTCATCTCCTAGGACCCCTCCCCTGCCCCTGGAGAGCAGTGCTAGGCTAAAATAGGGAGCAATACACGCTTATTGAAAAAAATAATAATTTGAGAATGTCAATCCAGTTTAGATCATTTTAATGTTAATACTTCCTTATTTGCATAAGGTTGGACAACATTCCAAATGCCCACATGATCTCGGTAGATCCTCTCAGAAGCCCTTTGAAACGGTAGGCAGGGCATCAGGGCATCCACAGTTCTGTCTCATTTTGGGAGGAGAACATTCAAATCAGCTCAAACTCTCAGTTTTCTGTGTGAAGAGGGAGCTTTCAGGGTCTGTTTCATAATTAATAGACAAAGAAAGAGAAAAACAGATAGAGAGAAAGAAACAGGTAAAGATACAATGAGCAAGAGGAAAGAAAAGGAAAGATGTGTGTTAGAAGTGAGGTAAAACATACAAAATCCAGAAGGCAACTGGCAGAGAGGTAGCGATCGGGATGGAGAGTGAGGATATCAGTGGAGGTGGTGTGGGAAGTTCAGAAACCTGCTATGGGAGGGAGTGGGGACAGGGCCTCTTATACCAGAATGTCTGGGGCATCAACCAGAGCACAGCCTCTGGAGGCAGTCTCCACAGTTGTCCACTCTGCTGCAATGATGGTCTGGGGACCATGGCCTTGGTCACGTCTTCACCTTGGGCTGGATATTATGTAAGCACTTAATGTTTATAGAACGGCCAACTGGTGCCATGCCCCAGGCCCTGAACTTCATGACCACAAGGATAATTCTGAATTAAACAGCTTTCTCTTAGCACAGTGGACAACTCTGGGAAGAAGATGCTCCAAATCAGTTGGCCTCCTGTGTTTGGGAGCTGAGACACTTAGCTCTGTTCACCCAGCTCACTCACAGACTGAAAACACACATTCAGAAGCTGTGGTGAGCTGCAGGACATCCTCCTGTTTACGCACCCATTGCATGTGTTTTACTCACTCTCTCCATTATCGACAAATACTTTCTACCTGGCTTCACTGGACGATGTGCCCAATCATGGAGATTAAATAGACTCCCTACATGTTTAATATTCAGTGGGTGCAGGCACGTGCACTCACTGCCTAGATGTATGACTTCACTTTATGAACAGTGAAAACACCCATTCTCTTCCCTTAGCTTGACTTTCCAGGGTAATAATTTTGTAAAGCCGACATAGTCCAAAAGTAGACTTCTAGGGGGATTCCAATGATCTGGATAATTGACATCAAGGTGATCCTTCTGACATTAATTAGGAGGACACTTTGATTTCTAAGCCAGGATAAACACTTATTATGAAATCACCCATGTGTGTTCCCACTTCTTTTTGTTTCAAAAAATGAAGAGAATTTGATCTCTCTTTCTTTGGGCATATTTGCAAGTTATCCAAAAACACAACATCTTCGAAAATTCTCCATGCCGCCTATTCCCTGTTAGCCATAATTTGCTCAGGAAATGAGTCTGATGATTGGCTCCCACTTGGCATAATGTAGAGGTGGCCAGCAGGAAGGAAAACAAAGCGAAAACAGACCCTCTTTGCTGACATGGACGGAATGATGCTGCAACTCCATGGCATCAAGCCATCTAAACTTTCTTTCTGATTTTTAAACCAGAGCTTGAATTAAAGAGTGAAGCAAATGAAAGAAAACCATTAAGCCAGATTAGTATTGAACTCCAGTCAAGACCATCACCCATGGTCATTAGATTTGCCTGTAGGTAGAACGAAAAGTAAAATAAAGTCTGGTTTCTGCTTCTCACGTCTACATTAATCTAAATTACCTGAGAAGATTAAAAACAATCCTTTAAGTGGCGTTAGACAGTGGACCTAAGATGGAAGATATAAAGCAAGAACCATCCATCATGCTGTCTCGACAAGATAGAGCCAAGAGCCCCAGATGCCTTTGTTCTGAGGATTGAAAGGGGCTTTCAGCTGAGCCGAACTGTCCTTAGAAACCCACACTGGAGGTGGTGTGGCTTAAGCGAGAGGACCATTGGAGAGGGTCACTGGGACCACGACGTTAGAGAGTATGCTGTGACTGCTGAACTAATTAATCATGACAATTGTGAAAGGCCGTGAGTAGAGTATTGAAGAAAAAAGGAAACTAGTATTTAAATGCCCCACAATGCGTGATGCTTAATTCCAAGAGCAACGTCCAATCTGTAAGCAATAGATTTCATGCGAAATGAACTCAAATTGGAATAGGACTCAGTGGGTATTTCACTTTGCCTTGGTTTTGGATTAAGTAATTAAAATCAGCATCAGATTCTGCCTGGAAGCTAGGACAGCTGAGCAACAGCTAATTGTTACAGCGGCCAAAATTAGCAGATGATCAAAGAAAATTGTAGGATTTTTTGCACAGAATGAACATGCATGAAATTCTATCCTCTAGTCCTAAAAAATGCATACAGGGTAAAATTACATTTAGCTAATTAAATTAAGTATAAATTAACCCATATTTTTTATTTACTAGGCTGTGTTAACATTTATCGAGGACTTATCCTAAAATTATAGATTATATGAGGACCCTCCTGGCCGGTCTAGACTCCTGTTTAAGTGCCTCACTCTCCCTGTTTTTAACTCCCTGGGCATATCATTATCCAGTCTCTGTTTGAAAACTCCCAGAGACAGGGACCTCACCACTCCTCCTCTCTCCCTCCGAAGTAGAGGTGGGAAATACATTATGTTTCACGAGTATAAAGAGAATGAATGGTAAGTTGTCAAATTCAAGGAAGACATTGGAAGAAGAAAAAAATTACAAAGAAGGGATTGCAGGATGGGCACGTTCTAGTGATTACAAGTGGGATAAGCTAAGCAAACAGTTGTAATGTGAAAAAAGGGAGTACAGGGTGTAGCCACACTTAGAGCATCACTGCCTGGGAAGGGGCTGAAAAGAGGTGGACCTCAATTTCTGAAGGGTTGCTTTTTTAGCAGTGATGGACTTCTTTTCCTTTGCTTTCATCAGAGAGGTTGAACTTATCCCCAATGGTAAGGAGGATGAAAAGCTGAATATCACAGAGTTTGCATTATTGAATGGTTTGAACCACTGTAGCAGTCTCCTACCTTGTCTCCTCCCATCAATTCCACGATCTCTGTCTTAAATTTTATCCACTTAGCACCTAGGGGATAGACATTTTAAAATATTTTTGTAATCAAGGATTACTTTATAAATATAATATGCACAGAGCTTAAGCTCAATGATTTTGTCAGTCGTATACATTCATGTAATTGTCACCCAAAACACGATGTGCAACATTTTCATCACCTTCAGTTGATCCCTTAAAAGGCAAGAACTTTCAGGGACTTCCCTGGTGGTCCAGTGGTTAAGACTTCACCTTCCAATGCAGGGGGCAAGGGTTTGATCCCTGGCCAGGGAGCTAAGATCCCACATGCCTGCTGGCCATAAAACCAAACCATAAAACAGAAGCAATATTGTAACAAATTCAATAAAGACTTTAAAAATGGTCCACATCAAAAAAAAAACTTAAAAAAAGGCAAGAACTTTCTGATTTCTGTCAATACAGATTAGTTTAGCTTTATTCTTAGATCTCATATAAATGGAAACACACAGTATGTCTTTTTTTGTGTGACTTTTTTGTGATTCATTGGTGATGTTTTGTACTAGCAGTAGTTCATTCCTTTTTACTGACAATTAGCATTTCATTTTTTGAATATACTGCTATTTGTTCAGCCATTCACCTGTTAATGAACATTTGCATTGTTTCCAGTTACGGGCGATTATAACTAAGGCCATTATGAACATTCTTGTACAGGTCTTTTTCTAGACACATATTTTCACTTTTCTTGGGTAAATACCTAGGGGCAGAATTGCTGGGTTATAGAGGAGTTGTATATTCAACTTTATACAAAATTGCCAAAAAGTTCTTCAAAGTACTATTCTACATGCCTACCAGCAATGGATGAGCATTCCAGTTGCTCCACATCTTTGCCAACATTGAGCATTGTCAGTCATTTTAACTTCAGTCCTACTAGTGGATGTGAAATTGTATCTTGTTTTAATCTGAATTTTCTTAATGACTAATGATGTTAAACATCTTTCCTGTGCCTATTAGCCATTTACTTATTCTCTTTTGTGAACTGTCTGTTCAAGTCATTTCCCCACTATTTTAATTGGAGTATTTGTCTTTTTAATATTTATTTTATTTTTAATTTTTGCTTTTCACACATTTTGTTTTACCTAAAAATCTTGACCTACCTCAAGGTTGTGAAAGTATTGTTTCTTCTGAAGCTATATGGTTCTGGCTTTTACCTTTAGGTCTAGAATCTATTATTGTTATTATTATCATCATATGGAACAAGGTGGGGTCAAGGGTTCATTCTTCCCCCACCCCACCCCACCCTGCACACAGCTATACAGTTGTTTCAGCATTACTTACTGAAAACACTTTCCTTTCCCCACTGAATTGCCTTGGTACCTTTCTCAAAAATCAACAAGAGTGGTCTGTTTCTGGACCTACATTCTACTCCACTGATGTGTGTTATATTCATATAATTTTGGTGCTTGTTTTCCTTATCATTCCATTAATCTGCTTTCTATTTTCCCCTATGACTTATTATTTGACTTGTGCATTATTTGGGGGTCTTCTGCTTAATTTCCAACCATTTTGGGACCTTCTAGATGTCATTGTTTTATTAGTTCATACTATTTTGGTCAGAGAACATATTCTGTATGTTTCAGTCCTTTGAAATTTATGAGACTTGCTTTTATGGCCCATCGTTGCTCTACCTTGGTGAACGCTCAAGGTACACTTGAATACTCCAGGTGATTGGTAGTGTTGAGTGAATGTTTTATGTTCTTATAGGTTTGCTCTTCACTTTTCTACTAATTACTGAGTGAGAAAAATGTGAAAATCTCCAGCTAAGACTGTGGATTCATTGATTTCTCTCATCTCTCTGACAATTTTTACTTACATTTTCTCAATCTCTTGTTATTTGCATAACATTTAGAATAGTTATATCTACTTCATGAATGATACTTTAATAATTATATAATAGCCCTCATTGTCTCCAGCAATATCACTTGTCTTAAAGTATTTTTTTCTTAAAGACAATATTACTTGTCTTAAAGATATTAATGTAATTTTCTTAAGTTATTTTTTTGCCTGTTTTTTTTCCACCTATTTACTTTCAACTTGTCTACTTTTTGATGTTTCTAGTAAAGAGCATACAGTTGTGTCTTGATTTTTTTCCCCTGAAATTTGACAATCTCTGTCTTCTACATAGAATGTTTAATCTACTAACTTTTCTTTTCTTTTCTTTTCTTTTTTTTTTTGCGGTACGCGGGCCTCTCACCATTGTGGTCTCTCCCATTGCGGAGCACAGGCTCCAGACGCGCAGGCTCAGCGGCCATGGCTCATGGGCCCAGCCGCTCTGCGGCATGTGGGATCTTCCCGGACCGGGGCACGAACCCCTGTCCCCTGCATCGGCAGACGGACTCTCAACCACTGCGCCACCAGGGAAGCCCCTAACTTTTAACATAGTTGTCAATATAGCTGGATTTAAGCTGACTATTCTGTCATTTTTTTTTTCCATTTGCTGCATTTATTCTTTGTTGTTCTCTTACTACTTTCCTATCTTCTCTTGGTTTAACTGAATATTTTTATAGTATTCTTTTTATCCTTTCTTTTTTTGGCTATATCTTTTGTATTATTTTAGCTGTTGCTTTAGATATTATAATATTCATCTTAAAGTTAGCACAGACAGCTTCAAATAATATTTTACTTCATGAACAATGTGAATATCTTATAACCATGTAATTCCATCTATTCCCAGAACACTCCGTGCTTGCACTGTCATATATTTTACTTCTATGTATGCTATAAACCCTTCAATACTTTATTATTTGTGTTTTAAACAGCTAAGGGTGGGTATCATTTCCTATAAGCCTGAACAATGTCCTTTGGCATTTTTTCGATAGTGAATATCTGTTGGATATGAATTCTCTGTTTTCGTCTGTCTAAAAAAGTATTTATGTTTCTTAATTTCGAAGTATGTTTTAACTGTACAGAACACTCTAGGTTGAGAAGATGTTATTTATTAGTTGTTCTTAGCCCTTTAAAAACTGGACAGCTACACGTAAAAGAATGAAATTAGAACATTCTCTAACACTGTATATAAAAATAAACTCAAAATGGATTAAAGACCTAAATGTAAGACCAGATACTATAAAACTCCTAGAGGAAAACATAGGCATAACACTCTTTGACATAAATTGCAGGAATGTTTTTTTGGATCTGCCTGCTAAAGCAAAGGAAATAAAGCAAAAATAAAGAAACGGGACCTAATTAAACTTAAAAGCTTTTGCACAGCCAAGGAAACCATCGACAAAAGACAACCTAGTGAATGGGAGAAAATGTTTGCCAATGATATGACCAATAAGGGGTTAATATCCAACATATATAAGTAGCTCATACGACTCAACATCAAAGAAACAAACAACCTGATTAAAAAATGGGCAAAAGAACTGAATAGACATTTTTCCAAAGAGGAAATGCAGATGGCCAACAGGCACGCGAAAAGATGCTCAACATCGCTAACCATCAGGGAAACACAAATCAAACCGACAATGAGGTCACACCTGTCAGAATGGCTGTCATCAAAAAGAACACAAATAACAAATACTGGCAAGGATGTGGATAAAAGGGAACCCTTTTATACTGTTGGTTGGAATGTATCCATAAATTGGTGCAGCCACTGTGGAGAAGAGTATGGAGGTTTCTCAAAAAAATAAAAATAGAACCACCGTATGTTTCAGTAATTCTATCTTGGATATATACCTGAAAAAAAAAACCCCACTAATTTGAAAAGATACACGCACTCCAATGTTCATAGTAGTATTAGTTACAATTTCCAAGATATGGAATCAACCTAAGTGTCCACCAACAGATGAATGGATGAAGAAGATATGGTGTATATACACAAAGGGATACTCCTCAGCCATAAAAAAGAATGAAAATCTGCCATTTGCAACAATGGATGAATCTGGAGGGCATTATACTGAGTGAAATAAGTCAGACAGAGAGGGAAAAATACTATATGCGGTCACTTCTATGTGGAATCTAAAAAATACAGCAAATTAGTGAATGTAACAAAAAAGAAACAGACACAGATACAGAGAACAAACTAGTGGTTACCAGTGGGGAGAGGGAAGGGGGAGGGGCAATAAGGGGGTGGGAATTAAGAGGTACAAACTATTAGGTATAAAATAAGCTAAAAGGATATATTGTATAACATGGGGAATATAGCCAATATTTCGAACTATAAATGGAGTATAACCTTTAAAAATTGTGAATCACTACAACTATGATTCACACCTGAACTTATACAGTATCACACATCAATAAAAAAACAAATGTTGCTCCACCGTTTTGGGCCTCCATAATTTCTGCTGAGACGTCAGCTTCTATTCTTTCCAGTGCTGCACTGTACATAATGTCTTTTCCCCTGTGGCAAAGGGGGAAGAGAAGGAAGAAGAGGAGGGGAAGGAGGAGAAAGAAGGAGATGGAGGGAGGAAGGAAGGGACGGAGGGAGAGAGAAAAGCTCGATATCCAAACCCCTAAACCAGCTATGTCTGAATACCAACCCCCTGGGCTTCTCAGTTATGAGTTCATGAATTCCCTATTTCGATTTAGCTGGTTTAAGTTTTATTCTCATTTTGCAACTAAATGAATTTTGACTTCAAATTGATAAGCTTTTGCTCAGTGACTGTCTTAACCTATTTTTGTATCTGTTTAAAGCAAAAGTTGACAAGCTGAAACCAATGGGCCATATCTAGTCCAGTGTTTTTGTACAGCTTATGAGCTAAAACTAAGAATGACTATTGCATTTTTAAATGGTTGAAAAATTTAAAAAATAATATTTCATGACATGTGGAAATTGTATGAAATTCAGATTTCCATGTCCTAAATAAAGTACTATTGGAACACAGCCACATCCTTCCACTTATGTATTTACTGTCTATGGCTACTTTATGCTTCAATGAGGAAGAGTTGAGAAGTTTGACTGAGAAGACACAGCCCGCACGCTTAAAATATTTACTGTCAGGCCCTCTACAGAAAACGTTTGCCAACCCTGGTCTAAGGCACGCGATGCAGAAGCATTGACTTTCAGTGGTCATTAAGGACATGACCTGCACCTAGGGAGGAGAGGGGGCAGGAAGCCCCTATGTTATTCCAGGATTGCCCCTCTAACCCCTGGACAGTTTCTCTGTCCTTCATTTTCCTTCTCCAGTGTGTTCCAGGCTCTTCCAGGCATTCTTGAGTAGAAAGAGCACTTGGCAAAGGGTCCAGAAACTGTTTCAGCCACGTGGCCCCAGGCAACCCAGCCAACCTCTCTAACCTCTGGTTTCCTCACTAGTGAAGTGGGGTTATTTAATAAAGCCCATTTCTTAGGTTGTGTATGAGAATTAAATGAAATCATGGCACGCGTGCGGTCTGTTGAAATAGTCAACAAATGCTTTCTCACACTTGTTTATTGTGAGAAGCAAATGAGACAGGCTTTGGTAAAGTGCTGGGAAGTACAGCTGAAGG
Organism: Phocoena sinus; assembly: GCF_008692025.1. Lineage (NCBI taxonomy): Eukaryota > Metazoa > Chordata > Mammalia > Artiodactyla > Phocoenidae > Phocoena > Phocoena sinus. Next base: position 3,147,146 of record NC_045777.1, on the reverse strand, counting down.
AAAATAAAATGTTTTAACAATGTCCACATGTCCAGTTAGAGCCTAAATGACTCTGGATTCATTATATTTACCACCACCTCCCCCCACCGCCGCCAGATTAACTAATTTTTAACTTACACCCTTGGGAAAATTTAAAATAGTACAAAAATATAGACAGTGAAAATTAAGGTTCCCCTTGTCTCTTAAACATTCTTCCCAAAGGCAGACATGGTTATCACTTCATATACTTCAGAAGGGGTCTCTGTAAACGTCACTAGTGAATACATGATGTGTGAATGTGGTGTATGAACGTTTACCCCCATCCCTTTCACCTACATCCCCAGACCAATGTAAATGTATCGTAACACCCTGATCTGTACCTGGCTATGACTGCTTTGAAAAGACATGTTTTCACATTCATCAGAGATATGTACAAGAGTTTTTAAAGCAATACTATTTGTAATAGTTAAAAGTTGGAAAGAACCCAGATGACCATCAATGGGAGAAAGAGTAAATGAACTGTAGTGTATTTATACAAAGAATATTACCCATTAATGAGCACACACGAGCTACAGCTATAAGCAACAATGTGGAGGGATCTCAGAGACATCACCCTGATGGAAAGAATCCAGATGTGAAAGGTGGACGGCTCCAGCACTATCTCTGATGTTGAGGTAGTGGATCCACTGGGTGGGAGACATCGCGAGGGGCTCTGTGGGGTTGTAATGTTGACACTTGACGTGAGTGCTGGTTAACCACGTGTGTGTACACTTTGTGAAACTTATGGTTTTGTGCCTATTTCCATGAGATTTTCTTCAATAAAATTCATGCTAGAAATTTAAAAAACTCTTATCTTGGAAATCGATTTCAGACCACATGGGTTTACGTCCTTCTCTTTCCTAGCTGTGGAAACCCGTGCTGTATGGACGGTCAGCACTTTCCTTTTGCCATTGGCCCTCTGAGGCACAATTACATTGTTTCCAGCTGTTATTTTCTGAGCTATTTTCTAATCACCTTCTAATGGCAGCAGGTTGTTATGAACACAGACAGATGATAACTTGTTGCAGAATCAATTCCGCCCTGTGGATGCCACGAGGCAGGGGAATGGGTTCCAGACCAGCACACAGGTGTGTGGGGCCCTGACCCATGCTGAACCCACACAGGCATCTTGTGGGAAAACGCGCCGATGGCACAGCCGAGTTGCTGCTAACGGGTATTCCCAAGGCATGGTACTGTTAGTTAAGTTGCATTTTGTCGTTGTCACAACGCCCGAGTGTTCTGAATATTAATGAAATCATTCACAGCCTCCTTTGCAGGCTTAAAATATTCAGCATCGGACATACTGTTTTGTTCCCATTTTAGCCAAGTTTAATTTCTCTTAACCAGCTTTGTTTTTGGAAAGTGAAATTAACGTATAATTTCAGTGTTTAAATCTCAATCCTCAGCACTTCGTGACAGACGGCGAGTGAATATGATTTGTTCGTTAACACCTAATGGATTGAAATAATTTATTGCACAAACATTCCCAAGAAACCGACGCCACTTGAGCAAAAGCAAATCAGGAAATGTTACTTGTTTATCTATTAAACTACCCTAGGGTGAGTGAGAACATTAGCATTGCACAAACTTTGTGACTTATTCATCATCACTATGTGTTATTAAAGCTTTATCTGTTTCAACTTAGCGAATGGCTGCCTTGGGATACACTGCCTGCAGCAACAACAAAATAAAGTTTATGCAATTTGCATAATGTTGTACAAAGAATATTAGCTCAGAACAATATGAAGCCCTGGATCATCTGCACAGCCCTTTAGTGTTTAATGCTGGTAAATATTTAAATAACAGCAAGCCTGTATAATTATAAAGATTTCTCTTTCTAATCTGCCCAGGATGCACAGCTGCCATAAATCACCTCAACCACATGGTTTAGCTGGGAGAGTGTTAGGGGGATGATGAAGAGACACCTGTTGCTGATGTTGGCAAGGAGGATGGAGACCTGAAGCACGTGCTCAGGAGAGGCGTTTGAGACAAGATGCTGAAGTTTTGCTCTTTCTTCTTTTCTACCCCTTATACCAGCATCCATGTGCTTAGAACAGGCAGGCAGAAGATGCGTCCCTGGACTTCCGGATCCTCTTTCATGAATGGGGTATTTGCACATTAAGAAAAACCTAAGTCATACCTCAGGGCCTTTGCATGTGTGATTTTCTTTCTTTGGGTTGTTCTCCCTCCACATCACCTGCTTGTCTCCCAGATATAGCACACCCATCCTTTCGGTCTCAGTGTAAACCTCTATATTCTTCCTGACCACTCCCGGCCCCACCCCATGTAGCTTGGTCTCCCTATCATGCGCCTTCTTGATGCCTTGCATTTCTCCTCCCCAGCTTACTTATTCAAATGTCTTTCCTTTTTTCTGGACTCTGAGCCCCACGAGGGGAGGGACCAGTCTGTGATGGAAGTCCTGTGTCCAGGGCATGGCAAAAGGTAAATGCTGAATTACAGTTTTGTTGAATGAAAGAGTAAATAAATACCTATAGTCATCCATTTAAAGAAATGTCTACAATCAACAATCACATGCTATACTGCCTTTCAAATTAGACAAATTAAAAAATGCATGATAATGCCTAGCGTTGCTGAGAGTTTAGGGATGTGAGAACTCTCAAATACTTCAGGAGAACAATTTAGCTGCAGGAAGTAAAAGTCTTAAAGTGATTATTTTATTTTTTATTTTTTTGGTTCGGCAAATGCATTCATGGGAATTTATCTAAAGCAGTAATTTGGGAATGTTTGCACATATTTGGTCCCAAGTATATTCATCACAGTGTTGTTTAACACTGTGAAAAATTGTAAACAACTTAAATGGTCAACAATAGAGGATTAGCTGAGAAAGCTGTAATTCATGTTAAGTGATAAAATACCATGAAGGTGCTAAAACAGTGATTTAGAAATATTTTAATGACATGAGAAGGGATTTACGATATACTCTGGAGTGAATAAAGCAAATGTAAAGCCTTCTGTAACTAGGATTCCATTTCTGTCATAATATTCACGTACACAAATGACAAGAAACATGTATGTTAAAATGTTAAAGAAGTCATGTGGGTGGTTTGGGGAGATTTTGCTTTTAATGTGACCCTTCCTCAAACTCAAAAGCAAAATGAAAGAAATTAACCTATGCATTGAGTTGTTGGTTTAACCCACACAGAGAGAGATTAATGTAAGTGACTGTAAAGAACAGTAATTTGGCTGTACATCTTATTGGGATATATGTTAAGGACAAAAAGAATAGCTTTTCTTTTCAGTAACTGCATTGTTAGCTATCACTTTGGTATTTCTATTTGGAAGCTACTTAAGTAAATTACAGGAGAAACAACGAACTGTGTTCATGTCATCAGTAAATAAGATATTCAGCTTAAAACAGAGAAAAATATAAAGGAATTTAAATAAAAACACTGCAACCCTATTTTGAATTGGAAATATCAGTATAGACTCACGATGTATCTTCTCTTAAAACACACATTTCCTGCATCTGTCCACTGCACAAGCCCAGAAACCAGGAGTAATCTAGTAGCAAGTGATGCTCCTAGCATCCAGACTGTGATCGCTAAACAACATTTCCCACTGAAACAAACCAGATCTCCTTGGATACATAGCTGATTCCAGACATGTACAGGGAGATACTGGATCCTCTTAGCTTACCAAAGGAAACAAAAAAGAAGGCTCTTGTGTCAGGTCAGAGGGCTCAGTGGCTGGCTTGAACAACCTTCCCAGCCAGAGATGGCACCCTCGGAGCATCAATAAGAATGATGGCAACGGTGGATTGAAACACACCAGCTATGTTAAAATACATGCATAAAACAACAACAACAACGATTTGGGTTCTTCTGAAGGATGGAACAACTATTCTGAAAACTAGCAAGTACAAGTAGAGCACTGAGCACTTTTCCTGCCATTATTTTACAACCGTACCTCAGGGTAACCAAATGATTTATTTGAGAAGGTTTCTCCTTACACTGACGAATTCCAGCTCAGGAAAGATGACAGAATGGTAGAAGAGAAATCACAATTTTTCAACCTCAAATGTAGTCATTGAGTCACCTCCAGTGACTGCTGGGATCAAAAAAAGAAACAGCCAGACACTGTGTGCCTCGTGATAGAAATATATGATACCATGTAAGGATTTTTTTTTTTTTGGCCAAAATATTGAACCTGAAGACAGGGGATGGAGAAACAAATGTAATGTCATCACAGGGATATGATCAGCAAAATTAAGAATATGGGAAACCCTATGACATCATTCACAAATTAACTGCAAAGAAATTAAAAAGAGAGGAGGGAGAAACTATATATAAAGAGATTCCAAGGTACAGCCTTGTGTGGATCTTAATTTGAATAAGCCAGTTGTAAAAAAAAAAAAAAAAAATTAGTAAGAGGCCATCTGGGAATTTTTTTTTTTTTTTGCGGTACGCGGGCCTGTCACTGCTGTGGCCTCTCCCGTGGCGGAGCACAGGCTCCGGACGCGCAGGCTCAGCGGCCATGGCTCACGGGCCCAGCCACTCCGCGGCACGTGAGATCCTCCCGGACCGGGGCACGAACCCTCGTCCCCTGCATCGGCAGGCGGACTCTCAACCACTGCGCCACCAGGGAAGTCCCCATCTGGGAAAATTTTTAACACTCACTGGATATTTGGAGATATTAAGAAGTTACTGTCATTTCTTATGTGTGATAATGATATTGTGATTACTTTTAAAAATGTTTAATTTTTGGAGATATATACTAAATTATTTCCAGAAAAAAAGTGAGCTCCCTAGAATGAATAACAGATATAGGCCTCTTTTGTACTTTCACTAATTTTTTTAGGTCCTTGGAACCCTTTCATTTTGAAGACTCAACATGAGACTTTCGTATTTTCAATATTCAGAAATGTTCTTCTATTATTTTATTGATTCTTGCCAGAACTTTATTCACTGTTTTCTCAGTTCGTAATTCCCTTGGGTATATAAAGTAACCTGGACTAACTCTTTATTTCTCTTTTCTTTTCTTCTCCAAATTCATCATTTCAGAATAATTGGATTACTTTGAATTAATTGAAGTTGATCCAAAGCAACTTATATCCAACATGCGATATGCCAGCAACTAGATATTACATCAGCTAGATAGGCTGAGAGGCCTCTTCCAACATGAAAAAAAAAATACAACAAACACCTTATATGTTTTAAAGAAGCAGTATGAGCAAAGAGCCTCAGAATCACTGGAGACGATATTAAGTATCCGAATCAATTATATGAAGGCAATAAAGAATAATTCTATTTTCTTGGGCCAACCACTAATTGCACTATCATGTTCTTAACACTTTCATCTGTCATTGCAGGGAAATATTAATGGAATGCTTTAGACCGGGAATTTGAGAGAACTGTTGGTTAATGAAGACACAAATCCCCATGCCTACCTAAATGCATGACATAGGAACAGGCTAATTTTAGAATGGGGATGGTGGTTTCAGAACAATACAGATAAATACCTCTACAATGTCTATAACTGTAAGACATCAGATTAAATTGAGTTTGTTAAAAAGGATTGCACCGAAAGAGCCCAAACTGTATCCCTGATCTAATTAGCTTGTTTACAAAGTTTAATTGATTTATTTTCCCTAAAAGACCTTTCTCTGGACTTCCTACAAATACTGTTTTTCGCAAAAGTCTTCCAGTTACCTGTTACTGAAACTCAGCTCAATAAATAGGTTTTCCTTTTAAAAGGGAATATATCGTGTCATTGAATGGAAAAGCCAGAGGCCAGCTCCTTGGGTGTGGCTGACCAGGTGCCCAGCAAGGTCTTCAGGAATCTCTCTCCCGCTCTTGGTCTAGGCCCTGCTGCCTCCTGCATCAGCTTCCCTCTCCGGCAGGCTCTTTCCTTTACCAAGAGGTGGTCACCAGTAGCTTCAGCCACATCTTACCAGTTCAGCAACCCCACTGGCAAGAGCTCGAAGCCTCTCGTTTGCCGGGTTTCCCTCACACTGGCATCCCTACGCACACCACGTGGCCTGAGGCACGCTGCCCGTTGGCCAAGCTTGGGTCCTACGTCCAGCTCTGGAGCCACGTTGTGGGTTCAACTCCCACATACACCAAACGAGGGAGGGTGGTTCTTTGATGGGAACTCAGACTCTGCTACGTGGAAAAGGAGGAACAGATGCCTGGCAGCCAAAAACGCCATCAAACATCTACTGCAGAATTTTAAATAATTTTAGATTTAAAAAATCACTATGTGGTGAGGCTGGCCTGGTCATTTCCAGGTTAAAGGAATGGCAGCAAGGCCGACTTTGGAAGTTTTGCTGTTCTGTACTTAGGGGTAGAAGGAGGAAGAGTTTTATGAGAATGCACAATGTATAACTCTTGATCTCCTTTTTCCCTGTAAGGATGCAAAGGCAGTAATTGTCAGATGTATGTTTACTGGCAGATCATCATTTTTTTAAATGTCTTATGACATTAAAACGTTTTATTTTTTGTGAATTTAGGAATGATAAGGTAAATCCCTTCTAGATATCTTCTCTAAGGGGAAGTATTTAACAGTTGCTTACTTATTTTTGCTTTAGCATTGTCAAAGGTCACACGATGGAGTAACTTTATTGGAGAACATGAAAAATGCTGTCCAAGAACTTCCTGGTTGGTCAATGGTGGGACACAGCCACAAACATGTGCTCATCCACCCAGGAAAGGTCACATCTCATGATATTTGAAGATGGATGTTCAAACAGTCAAGGGTCTATACAGGTGGGTAGTTTAAGGCTCACAAAACTTTAGCCCACGTGAATCGAACACTGATTGTATACTACATGATTTGCTGTGCACTAGAGAAACAAATAGAAATATGTGAAGGTGCATTGATGTGATATTGTGATTCATATAATAAGAAATATATATTTCGATGCCATTTCTGGCAAAGCGCTCCTAAAACCCTTGGAATTTCCTAAGAGATGAGAACAATAAAGGTGTCTTTTGTTATGTTGGTGAGTCGACTAGCAGAAAGCTCAGAAAGGTGTGAGATGTGGGCTGGCTGGTAAACATGTGGAGGTGAGGGGAGGGTGGTGCTCCAGAGGACAAGGAAGCCCAGAGCCCTTTCCCCATGGCTTGCCTGTGTATTTCTTCACCTGGCTGTTGATTCGTATCCTTTAATATCCTTTGCAATAAACGGGTAATCTAATAAGTAAAATGTTTCTCTGAGTTCTGTGAGACACTCTAGCAAATCACTTGAACCCGAGGAGGGAGATGCTGGAACCTCCAATTTGCAGAAGCACAGGTTTGGGATGGGCGTCTAAAGTGGGGTGGGGGGTAGTGCAGTCCTGAAGAACTGAGCCATTACCTGTGGAATCTGGTGCTACTGCTGCATAGACAGTGTCATAATTTAGTTGAATCGTAGGACACCCAGCTGGTGTCCCAGAGAACTGTCTGGTGGTGTGGGGGGGAACGCCCCGCACCCCACGCACACCTGCACTGGAAACTGGTCTCAGAACATGCAAATAACTGGGGATACAAATACAAATATATGGCTCCTGGTGTCAAATATATTACGACTTGCTTATAACAGGTGACTCATCAGAATATGTCAAAGAAAATGAGGGAGAGGGAGGAAGTTGTGAAAAGTCAGGAAATATATATGTTTAAAGAAATGGAGTTTTTATTCCTAGATCTACCAATAGAGTGACTAGAATAAAAATAACACTTGATTTTAAGATTTTTGTCCCAAAGCTCCTTAGTCCCAAGGAGTATAGGTGTGAATCTCTGAAATGGGCGAGTTTATCTTGTTGGATGTCATGTGCCATCAGAATACTCTTTAATTGATTGCTGTCTCTTTCTGCTTGACTAAAGACTGAAGTTTCCTGATATTTCTGCATATCTGATATGATTTCCACTTGGTATTTGGCTTGCTTATGTACAGAAATACATATTCAATTGGGTTGAGAAAGACCAGAACGTGACTGTTCAAAACCCTGGGGATGTGGCTTACGCTTGTTAGCGCTTAGCCGTCTCTGGTTCCTATACACCAAGCTCGCTGTCAACCTTCAGCATAGAAATCAGCACAAGAATATTCGCACAGGTGTAAGGACCAGTTGTCTTAACATCTATGGCTGGTGCAGGGGAATCACTCATCAAAAGGATTAGAAGACCAGGGCCAATTTAAAATTCTTTATAAATGCCAGATTCTAATGAGCATACCAGCCACTGTGGGTGATAGTAAATGAATGTAAACAAGGTCTTCCTTCTTTTATTTACTCCCTTAAATCTCAGTGGGAGATATTTAGAATTGGTCCCTACTGCTGTCACCTCAGGTTCACAGATTTCTGCATGTGTGGGGTGGAGCTGGGGATCTGATGCCTGGGCATTTCAGCCCATCTCAAAGAAAGTAAGTTTCCAAATGTGTGTTTACGAAAACGAAGGCACACTGCGTTCCAGCGAGAGAGTTTTCAAGCATGTGGTTTCTGAGCTGACCATCAGTTGCGTCAGCACCAACAGGACCTCTCTGATGAAGGAAGTCTGGGGTCCCATTCTCGAGGCTCCCAGTATATTGAAAAATGAAAGGATCTTGCATCAAGGTTATAAAATTTGGTATATATTTAAAATATTTGTATTGAACAAATTCATGCTTTTTTCACAGCAAACTGCGATGACTACACGTATGATCGTCCTTGATAGTGCATCTAGCAATTACTGGTTGGACATGTGTCAATGTGAGGCTGATGCAATAAAAGGCAGAGGGCACAGAGAGGGAGGCTGGGTTCTTGATGGTGTCACTGAGCCACTGAACCACACCTCACCTGAAATCTTTTGGTAGATGCCCTACTGCCAGACCCTTCACAGTTGAGCCAATAAATTCTTTATTTATTTTCTAAGTCAGGACTAAGTGGGTGCTGGTTCCTTGCAGCTGAAATTATCCTAACTGATGTAGACTTGGTTTTGCCCACTGCTCCCACCCTTTAACTACTCTCAGCTCATACACAATGCTAAGAATGTCTTGATTTAGTTGAAAAGTTAATTATAGGAGGAGGTCTGTTGTATAGTAGGTGGTGATTTTGGTCTCTGTAACAGTAAACACATCTGACAAGTCCTCTTACTGACCCGACGAAATGGATAGATGGTTGATATCACATAATTCTAGCTATTAGCTGTCAATCTTTTCAACCTTAAAGATGCTGTTTTCTCTTTTCTTTACATTGGTTTGACAATTTATATAGTTTGAAATGTTTTCCCATGCATTATCTCATCTGATCACAAACCCGTGCTTGGGGCTTATAGGATAGCCAATTCCTACTTTTACAGAGAAGGAGCTTGAGACAGGAGGCTGCACAAGGCCAGTGTGAGAAAAGGATCCTGGACCCCCCAGGAAGCCTGTTGGCTCTCTATAGCTCCATGTGGGTTGACTAATCCTGTTAGTATCCGTGTTGGTTGGTGTGCATTAGGTTCTAAGTGATAGAACACCAAGACTCAGGCCACTCCAAACAACAAGGACATTTATGATGCTGTGCAACAAGAAACCCAGAGGCGAGTGGGATCTAGGTGTGGACATCAGGCTCTGGTGCCTTTATCTGCATTTCTTGAAGCTTCTTTCCCCTGAGGGTTGGCTTCATCCTCAAGTGGACAGCAAAGTAGCTGTAGCTGCTCAGTTATCAACAATGTCCAGAGGAAGAGGGACCTTCTCTTCCCCCAAACTTTTCCCAAAAGTACTCTCAGCACATATTTCCATTTTGTCCAGCACTGGGTCTATGCCCACCCCTCGGAAGGGGAAAGGGTGTCCATCATCCACTTAGAACAATCAGCTGACTGGAATCGGATGTTGGGTAGTGAGCTGCAGACCACTGCATCCATTTAAAACATATCTATTTCAAGTATATAGCAGTTCAAGAGAACTGACCTGGGGTCTGGTGGGTTGTTGCTGTCACGGTCCCTCATTTGTTCATGCCTTCCTGTATCCATGCACAGGGGTAGTCCCTCCCACACTGACTCAGAGCTTGGCCACAGGATTTGTCTTGGCCAATGAGAAAAGAGCGAATGTTACACAGGGAGCTCGCCTTCTGGTTGCTCTTGGGACCTGTTATGGACTGAACTGTGTACCCCCCCAAAATTCAGAGGTTTAAGCCCTAACATCCAGTGTGATTCAGTGTGACTATATCTGGAGATGAGGCTTTTAAGGAGGAAATTATGGTTAACTGAGGTCATAAGGGTGGGGTCCTGATCCAATAGGACTTTGTGTCCTTATTAGAAGAGGAAGTGACAACAGAAGTGCTCACACAGTGAGAAGGCAGCTGTCTGCAAGCCAGGAAGGGAGGTCTCACTGGAAACCCACTTTGCCAGCACCTTGATCTTGGACTTCCAGTCTCCAGAACCACGAGAAAATAAATTTCTGTTGGTTAGGCTACCAGTTCGTGTTTTCTGTTAAGGTAACCTGAGGAGACTAATAGAGGAGCCCTACCACCACCACCACAGAAACAAGCCTGGGCTAGTGTGCTGGGTGAGAGACACAAAGCTCAGTTATCTTCGTTGTCTCAACCTATAGCCAGCCAACCTGCAGCCACGTGAGTTAGGCCACTGACCACCACCTGATGACAGATGCATGTATGAGCCCAAGTGAGACCAATACAAGAGCAACCTACCTAAGTCCAACCCAAATTGCTGACCCACAGACGCAGGAGCCAAATAAATGATTGTTTTAAGCCACTGAGTTGTGGGGAGGTTTGTGACACAGCAACGGATAATCGATACGTGTGGAATATGTGGGGTTTTCAGTCACAGTCACATTTCAGTCAAGTTACGCTCCCTGGAAGGACTTGATTACATATGCTCCCGTTAGTCAGACCTGGAACGTAATTGGTCTATCCCATGTCGCAGCCATATTTATAGAGATAAGGCAAAGTAAATAAGCAAGGCAGACTAGGTATAAAAGTAATCACAGGCCCTTTCAGCTTGATTTTTATTTTCCATCTTTGATTAAAGACAGAGATACAGAAATACTCTTAGACAATAAGAAAGCAACAGTGTAGGTGAGATGCCTTGATGACAGCTGCACACACAATCTCAATGATGGGGACACTATAGGGAGCAGTGGGGCCTGCGAGGAACTGGACATACCCTATTGAAGAGGATCGCCACTATTTGGCACTGGCCCTTGTTGTCATGTCAGCTCAGAGCTCAGTGTTTTGTTAGCAGACCTTCAAATTTTTCAAGACAAACCAGAAATCTGGATTTTTACATAAAATCTCTAATTTTAAAACATTAATTCCATTCAAAATAAAATATCCTACAGGTTAAATAAAACTCACTGTAGCCTGACCAGCCTTTCTGGAATGTTCGGTGTGCATACATGGCTAACACAAAAGTTAGAAACCAGTGATGTCACATAACTGGCTTTACAGAGCTTTTGCTTGCCCATTTGTTTGGGATGTGCATATCTGCAGTAGACAGATGCAGATGGATGACTGCAGAAAAGTGGGTCCCGAATCCAAAATATAGTAAGAGAAAATGCAACAATGAAAAAATTACAGTCTGTGATTGCAGGTCTTTCCCCCTTCTAAGCTCAGAAAACAACAGATAAAACACAAAAACCTAATATGGTAAACTCAGCACAAAAAAGTTTTTCAAATTCAGAAAACAAACGAATGAGGATTTGATCCTTTGCATTTCAAAATGATTCTCAGCCAGATGGTAAATTTCTTGAAGTAAGGGACCTGATTTCATTTATCTTTGTATCCCTTGCAGCTGGAAGCACCTTATCAAGGTTAAGTGAATAAATAAATGAATGAACAAGTGAATAGTCCAAAAGGACTCACAGGTGATTAACATATGGGATGTGTGTTGGGAAGTGGCATAGTATGGGTTACGAGCCTGCAGTTAGGAGCCAGTTGACCTGGCCTTTTTTTCTACCTGCTCTTCCATCTTGGAAAAGTAGTTACCTAACTTCTGTGTCTCCATTCTTCATGTGTAAAATGAGGATAATAAAAAATGCCTACCCGATACTGTTATAAAGATGAAACGAAACCTGCTTGCAGACTGCACAGCACAGCCTGAAATGTAACACGGGTCTCCTAGACATTGTTACTAGGGTTGATGGCTAGTTACTGTAAACAGTGGATTACCAGGTGAGTCGATAAGGGGAGAGACAGCATATTTAACTCCTCTCAATGACATAGCTTTTGAATAAAGCAGCATGAATTTGAACTAGATTAAGTAAAAGCATTCTTTATATGGCTTCTGTGAGAATCAGCTCAGGTCACATCTTGGGCAGAGGCCTAAGGAATCTGGAAAAAAAAAAAAAAGAACAACAGCAGAAAAACCCCAATGCTGTTTCCAAAGCATTTTCAGCAGCAATGAGGCCCAGATGCTTCTCCGGGGAATGATTCTTTGCTATAGAATTGGCCATTTTCAGCAGCACACACTGACGTTGTAATGAGGGGGATAAAACAGGTGAGTCCACAGCTGGCTGTTATGGAGTACTCCGTACAGCCTAGTTGTTCTTGGATGAGCAGAGAGAAATTGCCTTCTCTACACCAGCAGAAGCTCGTGGCTTTTTATTTTCTGCCTCTTTTTGGGTATTGTTGCTTTCCTTTTCACTTTGCCCTAATAAGGAATGTTCTCTCTAGAGCAAAACAGACGCCAATCTTCAGCATTTCTGAAGGAAGAGCTATTGTACTTGGAAATTACTGAATAATTCTCAGAGTACTATTTCGCCATTATTATGGCACTTTCACTATTACGCTCCTGATGTTGGCTGGGACTTCCTAGTCCTCTGAAATGTGGGCAAGGAAGGTCAGCGCCAGCCCCCATCGCATATTCCGCCAAAGGAGAGACAAATCCTCCCGACCTCCTGCGGGGGAGGGGGTGGTGAGTCAGCAGTAAGGCCTCCCATGCCTTTGCATCCTGGGTGGGCGGGGGCAGCTTTCGTGAATGTGGGCTGTTTTGCTCCATGTTGTTTCCCGACGGAAAAAATTAACTCCTTTAGCAGTCCCATAAATTGATCCTATTCACACATAATTCATGTGAATACAGAAAAAACTTTTCTGTTTTTAAACTGGAGGTGAGAGTGGTGAGAAAGGGGGAAGAAAAACCAACTTGCACTGGAAAAAGGTGAAAAACTAAGAAACAACTTCAAGTGGAAGCGTAGATAACAGTGCTGTTTTGTTTTGTTTTTTTTTGCGGTACACGGGCCTCTCACTATTGTGGCCTCTCCCGTTAGCGGAGCACAGGCTCCGGACGCGCAGGCTCAACAGCCATGGCTCACGGGCCCAGCCGCTCCACGGCATATGGGATCTTCCTGGACCAGGGCACGAACCCGTGTCCCCTGCATCGGCAGGCGGACTCTCAACCACTGCGCCACCAGGGAAGCCTGAAAACACTGCTCTTATTGAGCCCCTTTGAGTCCCCACCCCATCCCTTCACCAGCGACGCTCTGATTCACTCCGTATTTCTTGCCCCTTCCCCAGATGGGTCCTGGAACTCCAGCCTCTGGGAGCATCTGCGTTCTCTGCCGAGGCCACTCTGAGACCTCACAGCGAATCCATCCAGACCCAGGAGGCAGAAGGCCAGCCCCTTTCCCTTAAAAAGCAGTGGCAGTTAAAGGGTGAGTTTTAAAATATCTGTTACGTTTTCCGCGCTCAAACTCCCTGACTTTGATTACCGAGGAGAGCATACGCCCTCTTGCCCCGGTGTCGTTTTAAGGACGTCTCCTTGCCCTGCACAGACTGTGCTGGCGGGATCAGCACAACACACGGTCACCGCGTAAATCCGCTGTCCTCGTGGTCTGTCTAGAGCAAGGCTCCACAGCAGAAAGAGAAGGGCAGCCCCCAAGCGTCTCGTACACTTTGCTAGCAGCCCCACCCAAACACAGAGAGGTAAAATTCATCCTAATCACGTATTTTATTAACCCAGCATGTCCAAGTACTATCACTGCAATGTGTAATCGATATAAAAAATGCAATGAGGCGTTACCTTTATCTTGGTCTTCACAACCCGAAGGAGCATGTTGCCCCGCAGCGCACCTCAGCGTAGGCCAGCGCACCACACAGGACAGGCCGGGCAGGGGCTGGGGGCCAGGTGGCGGAGGAGGAACTTGGGGGCCAAGGGCAGTGGTCGTGTGCCCGGCACTGAGGTGTCTCCAGGGCTCCCTTGGTGCCCTCCTCAGACCTGCTTTGGCGCCTGGTGGTCAGGCGGCCCCAGCACCTCAGGTCCTCACGGGCTCGCCACGCCAAGAAAGCTGGTCCGCGCGCCCCAGGGCGAGAGTCACTCTGATTGGCTGAGCAGGATCATGTGTCCAGAAATGAGCTGAGCTGATTGGCTCATTCTCCGCTCCATCTTGGGAGTGGGCGGAGCTCGGCGGCTGGGAACCCGGGGCCTTCCCGCGGGAAGTTGGAGGCAGGCTCCGGGCTGGAGAACCACGACTGAGGAAAGACGAGGTCTGCTGCTCCGGATGGGTATGTGCCGGATTTAACAAGCGAGGAAGCTTCTTTAGGACTTGTCTGGGGACGAGAGGAGTAGATTTGTGGACCCCGCCCGCCAGAACCGTACAGTTTATGTGGAGGTTTTAACCGGGTTCAGTCAGTCCGCCGTCCACACGGTGCTGCTTCTTGAAAATGGTTCCCACCGTGGGGCCGGAGGGCGCGACCCACATTCCAGGGACATGGAGAGTGAGGAGCCTCTGCGTGTCCCGGCCAGCTCGAGGGTCGTCAGCCAGTGGTCGGTGACCTCCTCCATAACAGCTGCACGCAGACTGGACCGGGGTGGGCAGCTAGAGCACAAGTGGAAGTCGGGGTCACCCAGGGGAGGGGAAGTGGGGGGCACGCCGGCGCCGAGCGCCCGTCATGCAGGTTGTAGAAGGCATTTGCATCTTAGGTCAGCCTCAGGGTCACATTTCCTCTTGAGCTGTGTTTTGTTTGCGGGATGTTAAGAATATTTTGCTTCTCACAGGGAGAGAGGCGCGAATCGTAAATGTTTTCAGTGCCTCACCTTTCTATCTCTTTAACTAAACTAGTCAATGAGATGCAAAGAGGAGCAGTAGGAACGGGTTTCACATATGAATGACCAGTAATCGAGATGGGTACATGCTTTTTGGGACCCAGTGCAAAACCAAATGTGGACCCTTGTGCAAAAGTTATTAAGGTCGTGAAAGAGAATAGACATGTATAGCTGAATCGCTGTGCTGTGCAGCAGGAATGAGCACAACCTTGTAAATCAACTGTACGTCAATAGAGTTTTTTAATTTATTAAGATTATCAAGATGGTGAAAGCGGAGAAGTAAGCCAAGATGGGGGCGGTGTCCAGTGTGTCTGTGCAGGTTGCACCCCATGAGACCAGCCCTGCCAACAGTAGCTATAACAGTGTGCACTCCTCTTCAGGGAGCACCCTAGAATTGCAGGTGCTAAAATGTCTGTGCTATGGTTTGACCTCCAGATGATGTATCCCTCAAAATGGCACCGTGTAGTTGTTTAGACCAGATTCTGCTGATGCTTCTGTTTTTTTGCTCTCCCACTAACTAGCTGTGTGGTCTTGGGCCAGTTACTTCATCCCTCCTCACCTCTGTAAAATGGGTTCATGACACCATCTACCTCGCGGGATTGTTTTGAGGATTTCGATGAGATGATGAAAATAATGTGCTCAGAATGGGCCTGCAGAGTGGCCACTCAACAGATTCTGACTCGTATCGAGGGCGTGAGCATCGCTGCGGTTTTACCTACGGCGTAGATGTGCAGTGCATCACGCACGCAGACGTACTTCAGCACGGTACTGCCACGTGCCCTGCAAGGTGCTTCCCAGTCTTGCCTGAATGTGGCTGAGAAACACTGCCTAACGCGCTCACTTTTATGATTTTATGTAAGTGGAATGCAAAAATCACTGAATTTTCAAAAGTGCAGTGCAGAGCTTCAGCCTCCTTATGCAGTGAAACATGTTTAAGGAGATTAAATCTTACACAGACATTGTGGGGAACTTTATTCCAAGGACTGCACGCAGTCTAACCTGTGTTCTGATTTGTTATATATGACCTGTAAGAAGGCATGTTGCTCTTTCTAATATGGGTTTTTTTGGGGGAATAGTTAAAATACATTTTAAGAAACAGAAATTTGAATTAACTTGGCAGGTCCCTCAGACTCTGGCTCCTGTCCCTGCAGGGCCTTGTGATCCTAGGATACTTGGCCTCTGGCAAAAGGCCTCATAAGTGACTTCACTGACAATGGGTAATGGATTTTTGTTATTTAGCACTTAAAAAAAAAACCCTAAAAACAAACACAAAAGCTTGATTGAAATAAAGTTTCATCTTAAAATAATGAAATGAAAATTATGAAGATGATTTTATCTTACGTTTACGATTTAGATCACAACTATAAGCTAATTTTAAAATGGAGAAAGGAGTCAAGTGTTGATTTTTCCCTTTTTTTTTATTGTGGTGAAATATACATAACACAAAATTTACCATTTTAACCATTTTTCAGTGTACTGTTTAGTGGCATTAAGTACATTCACATTGCTGTGCTACTGTCACCACCATCCATCTCCAGGACTGTTTTCATCTTCCCAAACCGAAACTCTGTCCCCATTAAACCCTAATCCCCCATTCCTCCCCTCCCCCAGCCTTCTGTCTCTATGAATTTGTCTGCTCTAGGTACCTCAGATAAGTGGACTCATACAGTATTCATCTTTTTGTGACTGGCAAGTATTGCTTTTTTTGGGTATAATTTCCCTAACAAGGTTGGATGACAGCACAATCGAATGTCCTTCACTTTGTGCTTGCTTTCATAGAACCATCAGGAAGAGGACAGTTTTGAAGTCATTCAAGGGCTTCCTCACTTATACAGAATGTGCTCAAAAATTTTTAATTGAAGTATAACTTATAGTAAAGTGCATACGTCTTAAGAATTCAGTTCGATGACCTTTTCTATCTGGCTACATCCAGATCCAGATGTAGAACATTTCCATCATCCCAGAGTTTTCCCTTGCGCTCTTCAGAGTCAGCAGCTCCTCCCCAGCAGGAGGGCTTCCCTGACGGTAGACAAGTTTTCCCTGTTCCCAAACTTCATGTAAATGAGATCACTATTATGTGTTCTTTTGCATCTGGCTTTTTACTCAACACAGCATCTGCGATGTTTG
Source organism: Phocoena sinus (assembly GCF_008692025.1). Classification (NCBI taxonomy): domain Eukaryota; kingdom Metazoa; phylum Chordata; class Mammalia; order Artiodactyla; family Phocoenidae; genus Phocoena; species Phocoena sinus. Next base: position 3,130,050 of record NC_045777.1, on the reverse strand, counting down.
TACATATTGCTGTTCTTTGCAGTTCACTTCTAGTTATTACTGTGTACTATTTATTGCTTTGAATGTACCACAATTTATATACCCTTCCTGACAGACGTTTGGGTTGTTTTAATTGCCCATTATAAATAAAGTTGCTATGACCGCTCTAAGAACATTTCCTAATCTAAACAATTTTTCTTTTAAAATGTCTGTGTTGTCATCATTCTTGTAAATTTTCTTTTCAATTCTTGACTCTGCCATGTCCTCATTTGAATGACTCCACAACAGATTCTGTGTTTTCCAAAATCACATTATGACTTCGTAAAATCCTGCATCATTTGCAAGATTTTCACGTTTCCTTTGAAACCAATTTGTCCTGTCCTTCTAGATTATGCCTGCATCTGCCCATGGAAGGAACTGGCTGATGAAGACACTGGCGTAGTGGGCGAGGGCAGGAGCTGGAGGTAAGTGGACTGGGATGTTTGAAAGGCTAATATTCTGACAGTCACATATAGGGGAGTACTTTTTTATGACAGCTCTCTCTTCCCTCTGCAACCTTGCAACTGGGGGTTGGGTTAATGTGTACTCGGCTAAGAAGATCCTCTTGTGTTCAGTTGAAGCCGACCGCTGTAGAGAGTCCCTGAACTTGCCACTTTGGAAAATCATCTTCCCATTCTTTGGCCCCGTGCCGTAGTCTTTGGTTAGTGGTGCACGAACGTGAGAAGGGGACAGTTGTCACTGAAATTACAGACAGCTGAATGGCAATTTGAATTGCATGAGCATTAAGTTAGTCTTCCTTAAGAGAGATATGCAAAACCTGCGATTACAATGATTTTATTCAAGCGCCAGGAAGTATAGATAAATCCTCCTGACATCAACATAGCGGAGGCACTCTGAGAACCTAATTTTAATGAATATACATTTTGACTTTTCAGCTACAGGGGAAGTAGGGCAGAAGACTTATTTAGATCATCCTAATTAATAGCCCTGTATATTAGGGTTACTGTAGGGCTATTCTCTTTCTCCAGAGAAAAAGAACCAATAGGTTTTATATACATATACACACATATGTATATGTATATATATGTATACACACATAACAGACTATACATACATATGATATATACACATAATAAATATACATACATAAACATATATATCTATATATGTGTGTGTATAAAGATTTACTGTAAGAATTGGCTCATGTGCTTATGGAGGCCCAAACTCCCACAATCGGCCATCTGCAAGCTGCAGAACCAGGAAGCCCTGTGGTGTAATTCAGTCCGAGTCTGAAGGCCTGAGAAGCAGGAGCAAGGGGAGGAGAAAACGGACGTCTCAGCAGACACAGGAATTCACCCTTCTTCTGCCTTTTCATTCTATTCAAGCCCTCAGTGGATTGGCTGGTGCCCACCTGCCTTGGTGAGGGCCATTTTATTTACGCAGTTTACTGATTCACATGCTGATCTCTTCCACACACACACACACACACACACACACACAAACACTTTTATCTCCTTAAGAGGGACCTGGAAATTGGTTGCATTTTCCACTTTCTGGTCAATGTATCTTCTCTGGGGCACTGGGACTACTAGTGTTCTGGGTGGGGCTGCACTTAGATGCACATCAGATGTGATGGACCCGCATCTGTAATGAAATGGGACAGTGCTCTGTGCTTCGTTCATGGTGTTCATGGTGTTTGGGCAGTGTTTGATCGTTTCGAGGGACTCACTCCCCTTACTTAGCGGGTGTCCATCAGAAATGCGGGGAGGAAGTCGGGCCGTCTCAATCGTGTTGGCTTGGAGAAGACTTTGTGTGGGTAGTTGAAGGGTTTCCAACAGGAATGAAGCCTCTTGGGAGCGGTCAGAGGTGGCTGGCTGAGGGGACCCCACGGAGCCCTTTGCTGGCTGACAGACTGTGCTCAGTGCTGAGTGAATATTAGGTGAACCCTTATGAAATTGAAATTCTGTAGGTCACAGAAGTTCAATCAAGATTGAACTAATGCTTTGTAGAACATAAGAAGCTCACTCCCAGCTACCCTCACTCTGTTTCCCTCTCAGCTAATGGGTGGTGGCGTCCTGCTCTGCGTGTCCTACTCTTCCTGGTGTTGCTGCTGCCCTGGGTGCAGAGACGATTCCTACATGCAAACATGGGGATCTGAGACATGTCATATTTCTTTATTTTCTTCCAACTGAACTGGATATGAGTCTGAGGCAAAATCCTGGCAGGCTGGAGGGAAATTCAATCACAGACATTTTGGAGACCATTTACTCTCCTTTTGGGGCACAAAAGTTCTGGAGGTTGAGGTGGCCTCGGGGGAGACCTTCTCTTCTTCATTCTGGGGTGCTCACTGCTAATATCCTGGAGGGTGATTGCAGGTTATCTTTGGGAAGGAACCAAAAAGGCACAGTCTTTCAGCAGCACCTGTTTTCTATTCTATCACAAGTTATTATCTCAAAGGATTATCGTTGTGCAAGTGTTTTTAAATAAACACTTCTTTGTGCTCCACAAGGCTCTCAGGTGGATGGACAAGTGATGGACTCCAGGTAAGATCCTTGCTGGGTGGTAAGCTCCTTGAGGGCCATGTCTGTCTTATTCACAGCTTCATCCCCAGAGCCCAGGACAGTGCCTGGCACCTAGTGGGTGTTCACTGACTCTGCTGGATGAATGATGGAGATGGGAAAAGCCTTGAGGCTGAATGAATGAGAACGTAAACCTGCAGTGCATTTGTATGATTTATTACTGAATATGTAAGAATGTGATTTCTCTTTTTATAAATGGACTTTATTATAATGTAACATACATACATAGGTGTCTATAAATGATACTTGTAGAGTTAACGAATACGTACCTACCCAGAGCAAGAAGGAGGACGTAATCAGCATCTCAGAAGCACCCCTCCTCCCCCCTCCAATTACTACTTTCTCAGAAAGTGACCCTTCTTAGAAGTCCTGTCATTAGGGTTCACTCTGATTGTTTTGAGGTTTATATAAATAAGCATAGAGTATGCTTTCTTTTGTGTCCGACTTCTTTCCCTCCTTAGTTTGTTTGGGGAGGCATGCATGTTGGTGTACTTGCAGTGTGTTCCCTTTCGTTGCAGTGGAATATTCCACCATGAGAAGAAACTGTGATGTATTGTTGATGGACATCTGGGGTGCCTATTATGACTGGCTTTGCTGTGAACATCCTTGCTTGTGTCTGGGTGCACGTAGGCATACATTTCTGTGGAGTACTTCTGAGTGGCTTGAGTCGCATGGCCAGAAGCAGAGCCCGAGATGAGTATTGCTGGGCAGGTGATTTATAGAAAGAGCACTCTCTGGAGCAGCCTGCAGTGAGGCGAGGAGGAGGGGGCGGGGAGGGGAGGGAACCAGGCCAGCTAGCACATTTGGCTGGAGTCCAGGCAGCCTGATTCCACGGGGCTCTGGGGGTGAATGGCAGTGTAGAGTCACCCCCCGAGGACTTCAGTAACTTTTAATCAGCCCATCATTGGCCGTGGGCCATCCCGAGGGTAAGCATAGCATTGGGGGTGTTTCCAGGTGAGGCAGCCCCTATCAACCTTTCCCCATTCTCTGGAAAAGGTGTGACCTCTCAGCAGCCAATGATCACAGAACCTGGGAAATGAATACCTGGCCTGTAAAAGTGATCTGGATGGGTCCCCAAAATCAACTCCTACACAAGAGCCTGGGGAGTGTACAGCTTCAGTGAGCATTGCCAGGTAGTTTCCAAAGTGCTTGTGTCAATATACACATCCACCAGCATCGTGGGAGTGTTTCAGTTCCAGATCCTCTCCAACATCAGGCATTGTCCGACTTTTCCATTTTAGCCATTTTAATAGAATTACAGTAGTATCTCGTGTGATTTTAATTTGCATTTTTATGATGAATAATGAGGCTGGGTCCCTATTCTTATGTTTATTGCCACGTGAATATTTTGAGAAGTGTCTCAAGTCCTTTGCCAGTTTCTCCTGGGTTATCTGCCTTTCCTTATTGTGTGAGTGCATTATTTATTCTGGTCAGTAGTCCTTGTCAGATATTTGTATTAGAAATATCTCCAACACTGTGGTTTGCCTTTTTACTCCATAATGTGTCATTTGCTGAATAGAAGTTCTTACTTTAATAAAGTCCAGTAAATCATCTTTCCCCCTTCGTGGTTTGTGCTGTTATGTGTCCTTTTTAAGAAATCATTGTCTGGCCTAAGGCCATGAAGATATTCTCTTATATCGCCATCTAGAAACTTTGTTTTAATTTTCACCTTTTAGATCTACAGATCATTTGGAATTGGGTTTTGTCTATTGTGTGAGGCAATGCATTTGTCATGAATCAAGGAACCATAGAAGTGTGGTCTGTTTCTCATTCTCTATAGTTTCATGGCCTCTATTTGTCTATTCCAGTAGTTCTCAACTTGGGGTGATTTTACCCCCTCCAGGGGCATTTTGCAATTTCTGGAGACATTTTTTGTTGTCGTGTGTGTGTGTGTGTGTGTGTATGTGTGTGTGTGTGTGTGTATACTACTGGCATCTAATGACTAGAAGCCAGGGCTACTGCAAAACATCCTACATCACACAGGACAACTCCATAATAAAGAATCATCCATCCCGAATGTCAGTAGAGCCAAGGTGGTGAAACCGGGGCTATGCCCATGCAGTGCCATACTGCCTTAACTACTTAGTGTCATGAAGTCCCTACTTCTGGTCCTGCGAGCCTCCAATTTCCTGCAT